>NW_022589758.1:1725141-1822068 GCF_004348235.1 Phoca vitulina
TGTCTCAAATGAATAAATTAAAAAAATCTTAAAAAAAAAAAAAAGAAATCAAAACTGAAGAATCCCCAATTACAAACAGCCAACTAGGCTTTCCCAAATAAGGTAACCACTTAAGCTACAGCCAATCAAATATTCTCCTTGGTACCTGGCTGGCTCAGTAGGTACAGCATACGACTCTTGATATTGGGGTTGTGAGCTTGGGCCCCACGTTGTGAGTAGAGTTTACTTTAAAAAATATATACGTGTGTGTGTGTGTGTGTGTGTGTGTGTGTGTGTGTATGCTTTGCTTCTGCATTTGCTCTGTAAAAGCCTTTCCCTCAGCTCCTGTTGGTGGGGTTCCCCCAACAATTTCACTGTGACTCATGTTTGCTCAAACAGCCTTCAAAAAGAAGGAAATTCTGCACTGTGCAACATAATGAAAACATTGTGGCAAGTGAAAATAAGCCAGACATGGAAAGACAAGTACCACGGGATTCCATTTATAGGAGGAATCTAAAACACTCCATTTCATAACCTCAAAGACTGGAATGACGGTTGCCAGGAATTGGGGGTCAAGGGAATGGGGAGTCATTAATCAAGAGACATAAAATTTCAGTTAAGGGAGATGAATAAGCTCTAGAGATCTGCTGTACAACATTGTATCTATAGTCAACAATAACGTACACTGAAATGTTAAGAGGATAGATGTCATGTTCAGTGCTCTTACCACAATAGAAAAAAAAAAAACTTTCCAGGAAAGCTGACCCGACAATTTCTGCTTATCTCTTATTGAGCCTCCCTCATCTTCAAGGAATGCTGAAAAATACAATGTATTTGAGAGTCTGGGCACATTCTTGTTCCCAATAATCAGGGGGTTCTGTTACTAAGAAAGACCGGAAGAATCGGTAAGGAGAGGTATCTGCCCTTAATTTATTTTTATGTACTTGATCTGTCGACAGAGAGGTTATACTCCTCACTATTATCCCATTTCTTGCAAAACATTTTTTGTCATATTTCTTATTATGTGAATTGGGATATAATGGCTTCTGACAGTTACATCTTTGTTGTGGATTTTACCTTTCATTGTTTTAAAATGACCCTTTTTGTCCTACTAAATGCTCTTCAATCTCTAATGAAACCCTATTTGCTTTGTATTTGCCTAATATATTTCCCCACATTCTTTTATTTATAATCATTCTGATTCTTTGGTATACATTTCTCTCTTACATTCAGCATATAATTTTATTATAGTTTTTTCTTGCACAGAGCATGTACTTTTGTTTTTTAAACACCCATCTTGGAGCTTTATCGTATAATATATAAACTCTTTTCCATTTAATAAGAAAACAAATGTTTGATTATAATCTTTTCATGGTATTTACTTTTTAAATGCTTTTTTGACATTTCCTTTTATTTTTTTTTTACGTAATTATTCTTTTGTTAGCTCTTAGTCCCTCTCTGGTAAGTTTATAGTTATATATTTTATTTTATTTATTTATTTTTTTTTTTTAAAGATTTTATTTATTTCCTTGACAGAGAGAGACACAGCGAGAGAGGGAACACAAGCAGGGGGAGTGGGAGAGGGAGAAGCAGGCTTCCTGCCGAGCAGGGAGCCCGATGTGAGGCTCGATCCCAGGACCTTGAGATCATGACCTGAGCCGAAGGCAGACGCTTAACGACTGAGCCACCCAGGCGCCCCTATATATTTTATTTTAAATTATAGTTTTAACAAACCACATCGCCTATATAAAATATATTAATTTTAAAAATGTTAAATAGAAATGGAACGATATCTATTAATAATTTTGTGGGAGATGAGGGAAAATTCTAACTCCCCTCACCCCCCCCCCAGTTGTGTGACTGCTTCTATGATTTTTAACCCAATTACTTATATTAAAATTGTTTGTTTACATCAGTGTATCAGGTAAATTTAGATTCAGCTGCATACTAGAGGCTTTAATGGCTTAAACAAGTAATGCTCCTCAGTCATTCTTGCTAAAGGCCGCTCACACCTCAGCTCTGCCCTGGCCTGGTCCTTAGAATCTTCTCTCACCTTTAGTCATCTCGCGCCAGCCTCACATGCAGGAAAAAGTGTTGTTGGCTCCAAAGTTTTCTCAACTTTGATTTTATTGTACCTGGTCACTGTTCTCCGGACACTTGGGAAAGAGTTAGGGTCTTTCCTAGTTTCCAAGTAAGGTTTGGAGTTAAAACTGTGTTGTGTACATTCTGGTAGGTATTGATTGGAAAGTGGTACACAGGCCTGTTCTAATGTATTTTCTAGAAATCATCCTCCATTTACTTTTCATAAAGTAATATATCCTTATTGTTAAAAATTTGGAAAATACTCAAGTCATAAAGAAATAAATCAAATTATTTTTACATGTTAGTGTATTTCTTTCCAGTATTTCATGTATGCGTATGGAAGTGTGACGGAAGGAAGGGGGATAGAATGTTTTCCGCTTTTTGTTTTGTTTACAATACTGTAACCCTTATATCTTCCTTTTTCACTTATTTCACTATAAACACTTCCTATGCCATCCTACATTCTTTCAAAATATTTGAAAGCTACCTAAGATTTTATTATATAGATGTACCAGAATTTCTATAACCATCTTTGTCTTTAAGTGTCTTTCATTTCTAATTCTCTGCCATAATAGTGTTACAATGAATATTGTTTTCCATAAATTCATGCTTACATTCCAGTCATGTCCTTAGAATAGATTCCTGGGAAATGAATATCTAGCTTTTTGAGGTACATTTCCAATCTGTCTTCCAGAAAGGTTGATGAATTTGGACTCCCAACATCTATTTTATAAGTAGCTATTTAACTACACTCTTACCACTACCAAGTATTATGTGTTGGGTGGGGAGGGGATCACATTTTTGGATAGGCAAGAAAAAAATCCTTATTGTATAAATCACACGTACAGCACTTGGCCACTAATGATGTACATGTTTTCCATTTGTATTCCTTATTTTCTGAGTTTTATTTCTAGGGCCCGTATTTTTCAATAGGGACTTTAATGTTTCATTGAGTTCTTTCTATGGTCTTTTCCACCCTTACTCTTCAAAGGTAAAGTACATCCAAATTACATGTTGCCAGAAAACCTTCAGTATTTTATTCTATAATCTAGAGAGGGGAAAGAAGGCAATTAATTTTTCAACAGCAACTTTTCTCATTCTCTTCCAGAGCCAAAGGCACATTACCATGAAAACCGTGTTGTTGTCTTTATGAAAGCAAAATGTGTGTTCCATCCGTGGACACGAGGGAGAAGCTAATTAGCTTGCACTAGAAAACGACTGTATTTAATCTTCTCGGATAAAAGGATATGAACTAAACTCAGTCGCTTCAGATTTGCTCAGCAGACTCTTTATGAAGTTTCTAATCACATAAGAAGTTTGTTCTTGCTTATCTTTATTTGAAAGAGATCGCGACAAGGACAGGAATTGATTTGGGAAATGAAATCCTAAGGCCTCCAAACAGGAATGTTATTAACAATCTGTTATGACTAGTCAAGCATGGGAACCAACCAATCACGCGGATGCTGTAAACAATGTTTCCTCCAGCCACGTGGGTGTGCAGCCATCCTGCCAATGAGCAGGCTCCTCTCATAGAATGAGACCTAGCCAGGGGACTTCAGCTACTTTCTCTTTCTTTAGAGCCTATGAGTCTTCTTTCAGTTGGTATTCTACCATCAGTTTAAAACTCCCAAGCATATTGAAAGAAAAATAACTGGGGGTACCTGGGTGGCTCAGTTGGTTAAGCGTCCCACTCTTGATTTTGTCCCAGGTCATGATCTCAGAGTGGTGAGATCGAGCCCTGCCTGGGGCTCCAGGATGGGTGTGGCGCCTCGAGATTCTCTCTCACTCTCTCCACCCCCTTTGCCCCTCCCCCCACTCAAATTCACGCTTTTGTGTGCAGGTGCGCTGTCTCTAAAATAGATAATCAAACTGGAATTTTGGAGTGGAGGAATTAAAAGAGGTGGAAATAGATGAAATAATTTCAGGCAAGTATCCAAATTCAGTATCTATAATTGAATATTTATAAGAGCATAATTACTAGAAAAGTTTACACAGAGGCCATTATCGAAGAGACTGGAGAACCAACCGAAAATTCAAGGATTAGAGGTTCTGTGTAGAGGTCCATCGGGGACATTAACTAAGAGGAAGCTAGGTGCTCATGCCCATAAACACTAATGGGTTCCTCTGTAATTTAAAAGAAGTTAAGAAACCTTTCAGAATGTCAAAAAAACTAATTCCTCAAATTGAAAACCAACTGAAACAAATGAACCCAGTTATATATCAAACTGACATTATAACCATAGAAAATAATTATTTCAAGTGTCTCTAAAACACAGCATTTTCTTTTCATCCTTTGGGGATACATTATAAGAAAAAACGCAAAAAAAAAAACTTGAATTTTATTCAGTAGTTTTATGGTTAGTGGTAATACTGTATTGCTATTTGAAACCATTTTTGTATATTAAAGAATAAAATAAATAAATGATAGAATCCAAGATTTTTCAGTGTAAGAGAAAAGAGCCCTAAGTATAAAACCAAATAAGAATGCTGTAAAAATCAATATAAACTCGGGGCGCCTGCGTGGCTCAGTCGTTAAGCATCTGCCTTCCGCTCAGGTCATGATCCCAGGGTCCTGGGACGGAGCCCCGCATCGGGCTCCCTGTTCGGGGGGAAGCCTGCTTCTCCCTCTCCCACTCCCCCTGCTTGTGTTCCCTCTCTCGCTGTCTCTCTCTTTCAAATAAATAAATAAAATCTTTTAAAAAAATCAATATAAACTCATTGTGTGTGTGTTCTAAAGCTGTCTGCTGATAAAGACATGCCAGAAACTATGATTCCTAAATGCCATTAACTACTAAAAAGAAGCAGTGCTCTTTAGAGAAAGAGTGGTTTCTAGATATGGGATATGGAAAATGCCAGGTGAACACGGGATGGCCTGTTGAGCTAAAAAGCAAGGAAGTGCTCAAAGACTAACCGGATTTGGGGCTAAGAATCAAACGGTAGAATAAAGATATATACTTAAAGAATGCAAACAAATTTTCATAATATTCTAATCAAAATTAGCTGGCACGTTTATAAACCTCTATTGCAATAAATGAAAATCACATGCCTTCCGAAAAATGTGACTATCGCTGATTGAAATGCATTGACTATATTAAAATCCACGGGTCTGTACGAAGAAAACAGCAACAAAAGACTCATTTGCCATCACTAAGGGAGAATATTACACCTCCTCCTTACTTTGGAATTTGTATTGAAGAAAACATTTATCCCGGTTTGCAATAGGAATTATGTTTCAGTGTAATCAAATTGACACAGCTGATGAGAAAGCTCTTTCTCAAAGTAGAATGACAGCTGATGAATGTAAAACGAATGACTGATTTAGAAAACCACCAATCGGTAGCCTCTTACGTAGTCCTTCGTTAGGGCAAGGATTAACCACAGATGTGAAAACCATTAGGTAAATTGTTAATGGGGAACTGGATCATCACATGGTGCCAAAGAATCACCCCAGAGATGACAAAGAGCTTGCCAGGGGGGAAATGTAACTTTACAAGGGAGGGATCGGGCTGTCACCACTTTAAGCCAGTGATCAATCAGCATTTTCAAATAATAATGGGACAATCAGATCTTATGAGCCCCCTGAGGCGATGTGGTAGGAAATACACACCATCACTTATGAAGTATTCTGCACAATAAATGCTTCATGTGCACTGAACCAAGCTGGAAGCTCGGACTTGCATTTAGAGCAAGTACAGGGCACAGCGGGACAAGCGAAATGACCCCACGAGGTAAAACGTGAACAAGTCCAGGAAATGGAACTGTTATGGAACTATTGTTTGAAGCGGAGCTTCACGTTGGACCCTACGAACCATCAAAGGCTTTGGACAAACACCAACAATCCTCACACGATGGAGGCTGAGACTCATAAGCAGAGGGTTCTACAGCAGGATGTATGCACAGCAGAAAGCATCATGGGTGAAATTACAAAAAAGGGACTCCCTTTCATGAGTCTTCTGCTGATAGCACCTGACAGGCTTGTGGGCCGTTGAGACCATGCGAAGCAGCATCTGCTAAGGGGAGGGAGAGACACCAATCCCAGGCAGCAGGAAACCTGGAGACACCCAGCAAATGCCCGTCGGTGGGCAATTCTTCCTGTCTCCTTAGGGGATCATCCCTTAGGGATAAACCCTAAGTCCCCTATGGGGGCCTCTTCAGGTCAATGGGGGAAAAAGAGTGAGAGAGTAAGAAAGAAAGAGAGAGAGAGAGAGAGACAAATGGGACCTGGCAGTTTCTGGTCCCATTTATAAGGAGCTTGGAAGTCACCAATCCATCCAACACGTGAAAAACTGAACAAACTGAAAAATCAACTCTTCTTCGATCCGTAAGAGAAGTAAGGTCACAGGGCAAATCCCCAAATCGGAGAGACAGGCAAATAAAGAGAATGAGCACTTACCGGAGCAGAAGCAGGATCTGCAGCCTGCCCAGGAACCCGTGTCAGAGCAGGGAAAGCGGAGGTGTAACAGACCAGCCGCCAGAGGCTTCCGGCGCACGAATCCGAGAGTTACGAACTCCGGGGGGACCCACTCATCGAAGGGCCCTCACGCTTTTGTGAGTTTTAACTCCAGGAGCTGGACCAGGATCCCACAGTAAATTTCGGAGACAGATCCCCTCGGGCTTCCAACAGGGAGAGGGGGGAGGGATCCATTTTGAAATACACAAGAGTGCTCTGTTTTTTCTTAACAAAGGTCTACCCTCCGGAGAAGTCATTTAACAGGAGCCCAAAAGACCTGGGAGAAGGGAAATACCCGACTCCATCTAGCCCACTCTAGCCATCCTGTTCCCCCAGGGGACGAAGGGGAAACTGAGAAAGACTTGTGAAATTCACAGTCCAGAGGCACAGGCTCCCTAGAGATTAAGACCTAATCCTAGGACTATAAAACACTTCCCCACCCCGACACTGTATCACCAAATTACTAAAGGCTTGTTTCTATCAGTTTCTTTTACCCGGTACATCACATCTGCTATCGAGAAAACCTAAGAACGCATACTAAAAGACAAAAAAAAAACAGTCTGAAGAGACAGAGCAAGCAACAGAAAAAGACACGGCAGGGATGTTGGAGTTATCAGACCGGGAATTCAAAACAACGATGATTAATATGCTAAGGGCTCTAATGGACAGACATCATGCACGAACAGATGGGCAATGTAAGCAGAGAGATGGAAATCCTAAGAACCAAAAAGAAATGCTACAACTCAAAAACACTGTGACAAATGAAGAATGCCTTTAATGGGCTTGTTAGTAGACTGGACACAGCTGAGAGAGGCATACTGAGCTATTTAGGGGTGAGCTGTCAAAATGTCTCAGTTACTCGAAAATACTCTGCACAAATAGATGAAGCAAATATGGGAAAAAAATAGATGATGGATGTCCATTATATTTCTATTTTTCTGTTTATTTGAAAAATGTATATATATATTCCAATAAATGTTTAGTGAGATCAAGCATGCAGATTTAATTATATATTTTAATTAAAGATACATCAATATATACTATATTTTAATTATGTTTAATGATATATAAATATAAAAGAATACAGTTAACTGTATTATCATTTTCTACCAAGCACTAAATGATTCCAAGTAAGCTGAAGACTTTAATTAAAACAGCGTCAGTAGAAGTCTGAGCAGGACCTGAAATTAATAAATGTGCTAATCAGAGAGCCCTGCTGAGAACCTTCGCTCATTTGTATTTAACTGCGGCATACATTATTTCTAATAGGAGATTTAATATTTGTACAGCACTGTGTTTTTGTAGCTTTGTTTTAAAACATTATCAAAATACTGAAAAGTAAATATCCTAGGCCCCCATCAGCCTTCCCAAGAAGGAAAACAACAGCAGGCTTTCTTTCCAGAATTTTTCTGTGCAGATTCCTTGTTAGATTACTATACTGGTAATTACCCACCTTGCTTTTTCATGTTTAGTGTCTGTTTAATTTTTAGCTTTTGATTTGAACATTTGTAGCTTCAGGTTTTACCTTTCAGTTTTGACTTTTTATTAGGGAAGACTTCAAACACTCAAGTAGCAAAAGAAGAGTATATTGAAACCCCATGTACCCATCAACCCATACAGTTGTCTTAAACTCAGGGTCAGTCTTGTCTCATCTGTGTTCTCCTTCCTGCCCAGAGATGAATACACTATTACCTTCATAATCTATAGATTGTTATGAAGCAAATCCCAAACAGCAGATTACTTCCCCGAGAATGTTTCATTAGGCTACTCTGAAATATAAAGGCTCTTCTTTAAATATAACTTCGACATCATTACCAAACTTAAAAAAAATAACAATAATTATTTAGTATTATCAGAATTTCCAGTCAGTGTTCAAACGTCCCCAAATGACTTATAAATGCACTTTTAAAGTTGATCCATCATAAGGATTTGAAGTCCACGCATTGCATTTAGTTGAAATGTCTTAGTCCTATTAGTCCCTATATGCGGTTTTGTTTTGTTCTTAAAGATTTTATTTATTTTATTTTGAGAGCGAGAGAGAGCACGTGAGCAGGGGGAGGAGGCAGAGGGAGAGGGAGACAGAGAATCCCAAGCTGACTCTGCACTGAGCACGGAGCCCGACCTGGGCTCGATCTCACCACCCTGAGATCATGAGATCATGACCTGAGCCGAAGCAAGTTAGACATGGAATCGACTGCAGTTTGCCATTGTACAGATTTTACCTAGTCACCCGTGATGGATGGGGAGGCTTTTTTTCAGCCGCTTACTGTTATAAATCATGCTGCAGTAAATAATCTCAAATATATAGCTTTTTTTTGTGTATATATACATATATATATATATATGGAAAGCAAATTCCTATACAAGGAATTGTTGGTTCACATGGCATGGGACTTTGCAATTTTGATGGAAACTAACAAATTGTCCTCCAAAGAGACTGCCCCAAGGGTATACCAGTTTTCCCACACCCACACCAACATTGGTGTGATCTAAAATTGTGTGCCAATATAAGAGGTGAAAAATGGTAAATGTTGTTTTATTTTCATTTTCTTAACTAGGAGCAAAACCTTATCCTTTTGTTTATTTATAAGACATTTGTTCTTCATTTTCTATGAGATAACTCTGTGATCTTGGACCAGTTTTTCTATTGAATTGTTGGTCTTTTCATATTGATTTACATGACCAGTTTATAGAACAGGGAAATGAGTTCTTCTGATGTGTGTTGCAAATATCTTTTTCTTGTTTGCCTTTTATTTGTGGTATTTCTTGACATACAGGATTTTTTCCCAAAAAATCCACGCGCTTTATTTTATCCACTCCATGATAATAAAATTTCTCCTATGTTTTCTTTATACACAGGGTATTAGAATTTCCAAAGGCTTCTGCATGCGTTTTCTCGTTTGTAACAAAGAAAGAGTGGCAAGAGTTGGCTAAGTGACTCAGCTCACATCTCTCATCTTCATTGTGTGCCCTTGCCTGGTAAACGTTGATAAATGCCCAAGCCTGTGTTTTCCCCCCAAATTCATCTCGGGTGTGCTCTACAAGAAATGAATACTTTGGTCAAATCATTTTTAGAAATACTGGGTAACTTCCCAGATGGCCTCTATTCTCCCTTATTACATTTAGCGATATAACTGAGACTAATTGAAGGAATTGGTGAATAGTGGTATTTTTCCTGAATATTAATAGAATTTCCAACAGTGGCTAATTGAGGAAGGCATTCAATGGAATTGGTTACCTAAAAAGTCCTTCTAAAACAAAAGCAAAAACAATTTTCAACGGGAGAAGCTAGAAGTCAGGTTTGTTTGCCCCTTAATGTATAATACTGGATAATGGAGGAGATAATTTAAGTCCCTTTCACTGACAAATGGTGCTGAGAAAAAATGAGTAGTCAGAAGTCAAATGAGTTGTCCAAGGTCACTCACGGAGTAAGTGGTGGAGCCAGGATTCATATCCAAATTTCTCAGTTTGGACTGCAGCCAGTATTCTGTTTTCTCAAAAGAATAATCCAGAAACCAGAGAGGATATTAATGTGAGGCAAAGTATACACTGAAAGTAAATTTGGGGTGTCATTGATCCTCATTTGTCTTGAAAGACACTAGTTTCTGCCTCTAATACAAACTACCTTGCTTATACAACCCATGAAACATTTATTTATAAGAACTTACTGGTTTTCCCATGGACTCTCCTCCTTCCCACAGTTGTCCAGGCATCACGCCATGCCCTCTCAGCAACAGCTGCTTGGTATTTGTTGAATGAACTCTCACTGCTACTCAAAATCTCAAAGAAAATTCAGTGGCTGATTGTCACTTATGAGTCTTGATTTTATATGTACATGCACACGTATTTTAAGATACCCCCATCAGTAAAAGAGCCTCTTTTCTATTGTGAATCATTTGATTAAAGAGAAGTTGCCATCATTAAAATGAAATCCAGAGCCTAAACTGAGCCAAAGAAATAAAACACAGATTTTCCTTTTTAATAACCAAAACTAGTATATGTATATATATATGCAATGTATAAATAAAATATAGAATCCCACAACCCCAGGAGTATATATATCTCAGCCCACTAAAATCTTATGTGCAAACTATAATTATAACAACTTTTACCAAACATTCTCCATATGCTAGGCACTGGATTAAGACCTTATTTGGATTATCTCATTTCATCCTCATAACAACCTTTTCAGTTAGATATCAGCACTATCAAGCTGTGAGAAGACATGAAGGAACCTTCAATGCACATTACTAAGTGAAAGAAACCAATCTGAAAAGGCTGCATACTATATGATTCCAACTATCTGACATTCTGGAAAAGGCAAAACTATGGAGACCATAAAAAGATCAGTGGTTGCCAGGGGTTAGAAGGGAGAGAGGAATGAATAGGTAGAGCACAGAGGATTTTTACAGCATTGAAAATACTCTGTATGATACTGTAACAATGGACATATTTCATTATGCACTTGTCCAAATCCATAGAATGTACAACAGCAAGGGTGAACCCTAATGTAAACTATGGACTCTGGGCAATAATGATGTGTCAGTGTAGGTTCGTCAACTGTAACAAATGTCCCACTCTGGTAGGGGATGTTGCTAATGGGGGAGGCTGCGCATGTGTGGGCCAGGGGGTGTATGGGAAATTTCTGTACCCACTGCTCAATTTTCCTGTGAACCTAAAATTGTTCTAAAATTAAAGTCTAATAGGTGATGGGGATTAGAGACTACACTTGTCATGATGAGCACTGAGAAATGTATCCAATTGCTGAATCACTGTATTGTATGCCTAAAACTAATATAACACTGTATATTAACAATACTGGAATTAAAATAAAAAACTTGATAAAAAATTGTATAGCACATGCACAAAAAAATTAAAATTAAAACCAAAGTCAATTTAAAATTGCAATATAGGGGCACCTGGGTGGCTCTGTCAGTTAAGCGTCCAGCTCTTGATTCCCGCTCAGGTCCTGATCTTGGGGTCGTGAGATCAGGCCCCACATCGGGCTCTGCGCTCAGCACGGAGTCTACTTGACATTCTTTCCCCCTCCCCCTCCCTCCCCTTCTGCCCCTCCCCTGACTCGTACTCACTCACTCTCTCTCAAATAAATAAAATCTTTTTAAAAATGTAATATAAATTATAAGCAAGTTACATGATAAAATTAAGATAATCTAAAATAAAAATATATGTATATTTCAATCTTCTCTGATGCACCGTGGTTTCTGTTCTTCCTGCTCTCTACATGTAACCTTCTTGCAGCATTCAACACACTGTATTTTAATTGTCCCTGTGGACCCCGAAATTGGGTAGTTTCATCAGGCAAGGAAACTTGGGCAGAAGGCCTCAGCAAAGTCAGACATTATTAATATTTAACATGTATTAAACTTTATTGCTCTGAGTAGGCTGCTATAAATTGGCCTTGTAAGAGTTATACTTTCTGCCAGTGGACTACGCTTAAATTATAACGTCAGAGCTAACATTTCAGAGAGGCTCCTTCACCCTTTGTGAATTGGAAAACCAAAAAGCTCTCCCCAGAGATGCCTGCTCTCCCCGACTTCACCCTCTCCCAACATACTGGCCCCTTTGATTCTCAGAAAAGGTACATCTGGGTGGATTTGCCGTCTGGGCTCCTGTCCTCCTGCAGGTGTGTGCATGCAGCCCAACAGCATGGAATCCATGCCTTCCCATGGTCTTTCTTCCCTCATTTCTCAGGAGTGGAAACCGAGAAGAGCTGGAGCTGTTGGCAAGGCCTGTGCCTCCCAGCCCTCTTTCTCTGGTTCCCAGTTCCTTCCCGGCATGCTCAAGCTTGCCCGCCATGTTTCCTCTTGCCCCTCTAACTGAGGCCCTGCCTCTCCTACTCCTCAGGGTCAATTTGGATCTTCATGGTCAATAGGAATGGCAAAAGCGTTCGTGAATGGTAGGTGTAATGACATTGGCCATGGTTTATCTGGACACATCTTACAATCATAAAATGTTAAATCAGTTGGA
Source organism: Phoca vitulina (assembly GCF_004348235.1). Taxonomy (NCBI): domain Eukaryota; kingdom Metazoa; phylum Chordata; class Mammalia; order Carnivora; family Phocidae; genus Phoca; species Phoca vitulina. The sequence continues at coordinate 1,737,641 of NW_022589758.1, forward strand.
TCAAGAAAAGAAAGATTTATTTGGGAGACACAATTGAGGCTCTGCAGATGTACTCAGTGCAGAAGGAAATAAATGGACAGAAACTCGGAATTCTAACTGCAAGTGTCTTGGATCTTCAGGGCAATTTAATAATATAAACCCAATGAGGCCTTGGGCTTTTTAAAAAGGAAAAATTATAGAGATTATAGAGGTATCCTATAATTATATGGAAATTGTTCACATCATAATTACTTTCTCAGTTAATTTTCAGGTTCATGGTGAAATCTGAAAGAACCTATTTTCATCCACTATCCATAATAAGTGATTATGGTTTCTTTTTTTTTTTTTAAGATTTATTTATTTATTTGACACAGAGAGAGATAGCGAGAGCAGGAACACAAGCAGGGGGAGTGGGAGAGAGAGAAGCAGGCTTCCCACCGAGCAGGGAGCCCGATGCAGGGAGCCCAATGCAGGGCTCGATCCCAGGACCCTGGGATCATGACCTGAGCTGAAGGCAGTCACTTAACGACTGAGCCACCCAGGGGCCCGATCATTCTCATTTTAATGTCCATTGTTTTGGTTTCTTTTTTTTTTTTAAAGATTTTATTCATTTATTTGACAGAGACACAGCGAGAGAGGGAACACAAGCAGGGGGAGTGGGAGAGGGAGAAGCAGGCTTCCCGCCGAGCAGGAAGCCCGGTGCGGGGCTCGATCCCAGGACCCTGGGATCATGACCTGAGCCGAAGGCAGACGCTTAACGACTGAGCCACCCAGGCGCCCCATTGTTTTGGTTTTTGTGTTTGTATTTTTAGAAGAATTTAAGGCAAAAAGAGAAATAAAGTGTAAGAAAAAAATCTGTGAACAAAAGTTGCTGTTTTGTGTGCCATTTTTATTTTTGTGTTTTTACATGTCTAATAAGTAGAACATAGCAGATGGAGTCGAAATCCCCTTTGTTCTCCTTTCTGGTCCCATCTCCCATCCTCTCCAGAGTCAACTGCCAGCACAGAGAGGCATGCACCCTCCCAGTCCATGTTTCCATGTTTGACCACACAGACATCTGTGAACAACATATAATAGTGCTGTGTATGTTTAAAATGACACGGAGGCTATTGTACTATGTGCATCACACTGCAAATTGCTCTATTTACTCAGTGGTATGTTTTGGAGATCTATCTGTGTTGAAACATATTGTTCATGTATTCATTCTAGGCAACGTGTTCAATCTATGCACATAGCATACTATATTTATAAATTCCTCTATTGCCCAATAATTAGGGTGTTTCCCAGTTGTTTTGTAATTAAAAAGATGCTACAATGCACCTTATTCTAGAACTCTCCTGATGTTTCTGTGCCGGACTTTTCTCTGGGGTTGATCCCTCAAAGTGGAACTGTGGAGTTCCAGGCCATGCACGTTTTTAATGATAATAAATGCTGTCAGATTGTTCTCCAAAATTCTTATGTCCATTTTCACTTCTGCCAGCAGTGATGAAACTTACTTTCACCCCACATCATTGTCAACCCTTTGTACTTATGGGTTTGAAATAGCATCTCATCTTAAATTCTGAGTTTGAGGGTTTTTCAATTATATTTATTAGGCATTTAGGTTTCCTGTTTTGTAAATTGCCTGTTCCTATATGAATTCTTCTCAAAATGCTTCTGTATCAGATCACCACAAGGGTAGTGGCTTAAAACAGCACAAACTTATTATCTTCTAATTCTGGAGGCCAGAAGTCTAAAATGGGTGTCACTGGATTAAAATCAAGATGATGGCAGGGTTGCACTGCTTCTAGAAGCTTTGGAGAAGAATTGGTTTCCTTGCTGTCCTGTGTCTTGTAGAATGTTTAGCAGCACCTGTGACCTCTGTCTACTAGAGTCAGTAGATACTGTAAATGTCCCCTGGGGGACAAAATCACCCCTGGTTGAGAAGCACTCATCTAGAGTTTTATACTCTGAATCAATCTCCTTTTCCTCCTATGATACTAACTGAAGGTTCCGCCAAAGGGAGAGCCGGATACAAAGATGGGAAGGAAAGATCCCCTATCACCTGGCAGTTAGAGTCCTATGGATAAATTATTCAAGTATACATAAGACTTTGAATCTTAGCAAGACGAGATAACCTGCCACAAGAAGGTGTAACAAAAATGAAAACAGATATGTTTATATTCTAGATCATTTTATATTTGGGAACATGTGTGGAGATATCTCTAGTTATAATATGCTTAGAAGTAAGACTTCTATGTTTATTAGGTTACTTATAGGTGAACGTTGTTTCAACATGCCATATATACAAATGAAGTGAAGACCTCTTTTTCATTTTAATCTACTTTCGTTTGATATTAAAAAGAAACCATAATTGGTTTAAATGGTTAAAGGAACCCATTAAGAGAAACCTTAGGGAAATTGACACCTGCCTTTAAATTTTTGAAAGATTTCCAAGTGGAAGAGGAATGAAAAAAATTAGTATTAGAGCCAAAGTGAGGAAGAGATATAGCGATGCCAGTTCCCAGCTAAGAATACAGAACTTCTAAAATATAGAGCTGTCAAAATATTAAAAAAAAAAAAGGGAATGGGTTGCCTCAGAGGAGTTCAAGCAGAAACTGGATGAATGGTTTCCAGCAATGCTTAAAAGGAAATGCTTATTTTGGAAGAGGCACTGAACTAGATGAAAGAAATAGAATCGTTCAGTGCCGATCACTCTTCCTAACACTGGTCTAATGGGGAAGCAAGAAGCCACTCAAATGGTTCTGGAGGCCCCTCCAGCAAGGGGCACTGCAGTGACAGAGATTCCCTCTAGATGTCACAAACGGAGGATACGTCTCCACAAATGTGGCTACGTCTCAAACGGAGAGTGGAAAAGATACACTGAAGATATTGGAGAAGGGTGTGCCCTCTGGTTTGGTCATCCAGACCTGTTCTTTTGGGGTCTCCAGAGGCTGAGGTCAGGTATGTGATGAAGAATGTCACACCAGAAGACAGAGGAGCAGATGGGTATCATCTTTCAGGGGACCACCGGTGGTTGGCAGGTACCTACATAAGCAAGGTGACAAGTGCCATGAATTGAGGTCAGGTGGCCAACTGGAAAACTGTGCGAAGGATCTGGCAAGTAAATGGTCTAGATGCACTACTGTGAATCAGTATACTACTCAATATGAGATCTAGAACCGGGAAATGCAAGAGAGGAAAAAATCAAAGCAACCTGGATACCTGAGGCCGTCTGTTATAGCCGATGGAGGCTTGTGTGGGCAGAAGGGTATGCCGCGCTAAGTCTCGTGGACCACAGAGAGCCGATCCAATCCCCCCGTTTCAGTCCTCCACCCTCTCTAGGAAGAGCATACACAATTGCAAGGTGACCTCACTTGAAGCCTATTTTGTTCTTCCCACCCTTGTCCTCAGGTGTCATCATCTCATCATGCCCTCCCCGAGCTCTCCTTGCTCTGACTGACATTCACATAATCCTTTCTGAGGACTCACTGTACCAGAATCTGGGCTCCAGCGAGATCATGGTCATGTGCATGCACATGAAAGGGGGAGAGGCATTGCCCTAAGGATTTATAACTGTGGCCCAATCAGGACTACACTCGTGAATTAGCTTCACTGTACAGCAACCAACCAATAAGCAATTATTGTTTTGAACCCACACTTTTCCAGAGTTATCCTAAACTCTGTTTGTGCACTTGAACAGGGTGGACCACAGCGGTAAAGGTAAACGATGTGGTGTTGCTGGACACTGGAGTAGAGAGAAAGCTCATGAACCATGGGGCCTGGTTTTAAGAAGAAACTACCCCCTCCTTTTTGCAAATGTCAAAGTGAAAGAAAGGGACAATGAGATCAGAGAACAGATGTGGGCAAGTTTGCTGAAGGGGCTACTTTTCTGAGCATGGCCTATGTTGCCACAAAAATCTCTGGGATTACGGAAAGTGATGGGACGGTGAGTACTCCCACTTCTAATGTTGATGGTCTGCCATGCATCCAAGGAGACCGATTTGGCTGCTAAATTAAATCATAATTCCTGGGATTATTGCCATTTTCCAGAGAGGACTTCCTTACTGTCCCACGAAGGTTTAACAGTGAGCCAAAAAAATATTATAGTATGGTGGATATTGTGGGGAATTCTCCAGAATCCATTCCCCTCTCCCGCCGCCCCCCACCCCACCCCGCCAGCCCCGAGCCAACCATGGAAATTCCATCCCTCTTGCCAGTCATTAGTTCAGATCTGGGCATGCCTAAGCCAGTTTGGACCAAAGAGAGATGCTAGGAGAGACTTGCTGAGCACATCTGAGAAAGAAGCTTCCTCAGTTTTAGGAGAGACCGAGGAGGAGCCTCCCCTCACTTGACAGAAGCAAATGAGGGTGGATGGGATGCAGATTTGCCACCCATCAGCATCCAGCAACCACAGGAACAGGCCTTAGCATGAGGCCGACCCTACAGGCTCAAGAGGAAATTCTTTCTCTCTCTTTCTTGCAAATTGCAAAGCCTCAGAGGGGAGAAAGCAAAAGAACTCCAGTCCCTAATGGCACTATTGAATCCCTGAAGCTCACTCTACTTCTGGACATCCTGTTGCACATGCTATTACATTAATTCCCCAAGTTGATTTGATGTGAGCTTTATCTCTGCCTATAGCCAGAACCATCCTTACTGATACAAATCATTGGCGAGCATCCTCTCTTTATGGCAGGCACGACACAACGGTGTAATTAGCATGGATTTGCTACTCTTCATTTCTGAAGTGATGCTATTTAAAAGCACATGCTCTTATCCCAGGTGAAATAATACAATTTTTACCGACTATAATGAGATCCAACAATTACAGCCAAGTAATTTTGAAAACAGATGTCATGATACTCCCATCTTGTGCAAAGCTTATTTTAGTATTTTTATTGGCAATTCTTCACAAGGTGCTGAGGGCTGCGGTGGCTGTAATTGATAAGACTGATTGCATCACGGAGGACATTAACATGTTAATTGCATCTCAACTTTCAGACCGTATTTATTGAGTAGATTCTGTGTGAAGGCTTCCATTGTTTTCCCTGGAAAAGTTCAAAACAGGACTCAGTTTTATATTGTATTATCTCTGCCTTTAACCATTTACAGTACCCCATGTCTTAACATGTCTGGAATTTGCGTCTCAAGGAAGAATGATTTAGAGGTTTCTTGGCAAGCTGGTAATTGATCAGATTTGCTAGGGCAGGCAATGAAAATCTGGGGCCATTATTCCTTTAAAACAAAAAGCCAGTGAATCACGTTTTTGAAGTTAATATGTAAGCCACTGGTCAAGTATTAATGTTCCTAATCTTCCATATGTTACTTCTCTTCCCTTGCATGGCCATTCCTTGTTTTCTTTGCTAATTCAAATCTTAGCTAGCCCCTGGGTTTTTTTTGTTTGTTTGTGTTTTTTTTTTAATTTAAATTCAAGTTAGTTAACATCTAGTGTAGTATTGTTTTCAGGAGTAGAATTTAGTGACTCATCACTTACATATAACACCCAGTGCTCATTACATCAAGTGCTGTTCTTAATGCCCATCATCCATTTAGCCCGTCCCCCCACCTACCTCCCCTCCAGCAACCCTCGGTTTGTTCTCTATCATTAAGAGTTTCTTATGGTTGGTGCCTCAGTTGGTTCAGCATCTGCCTTCAGCTCAGGTCATGATTTCAGGGTTCTGGGATCGAGCCCCACATCGAGCCCCACATCAAGCTCCCTGCTCAGGGAGGAGTCTGCTTCTCCCTCTCCCTCTACCCCTCCCCCTGCTCATTCTTTCTCTCTCAAATAAATAAAATCTTTTTTTTAAAGAGTCTCTTATGGTTTGCCTCTCTCTCTGTTTTTATCTTATTTTATTTTTCCTTCCTTTCCCCTATGTTCATCTGTTTTGTTTCTTAAATTCCACATACGAGTGAAATCATATATTTGTCTCTCTCTGACTACTGATTTCACTTAGTGTAACATCCCCTGGTTTTTAAGACTTAGTTCAAGTACACATCCTTCTTTAAATCTTTGTAACTGACTCATGCCATAGACTGGAAGATAAGCTGATGCTATATTGACAAAGCTGAGTCCTTAAGTTTAGCAGATCATTTTAGCACTCAACATCTAAGAGCAATTGGACAATCAATATTGTGTAACCCTAATTCTAGTTCTAGACCTAGAACAAGGTCCACCCTAACTTCCGAGCCTTAGTATTCTCATCTGTAAAATGGGGAAACTGAAAGTACAGCCATAGCTCGTTTGATTGTGCTTCACTTTATAGTACTTTGCAGATATCGCATTTTTTTTTTTTACAAATTGAAGGTTTCTGGCACCCCTGCGTTAAGCCTATCGGCACCATTTCTCCAACAGCATTTGCTCACTTCGTGTCTCTGTGTCATATTTTGGTAATTCTTGCAATATTTCCAACTTTTTCATTATTATTCTACTTGTCATGAGGATCTGTGATCAGTGATCTTTGATGTTACTACTGTAATTGTTCAAGGGCACCCCGAATTGCACCCATATAAGATGGCAAACTTAATCAGTACGTGCTGTGTGTGTTCTGACTGCAGATGGGGTGGAAACAGCAAGAGAACTAGAATCAGAAGTAGAGCCTGAAGATGGGACTAAATCACTGCAATCTCATGACCAACTTTAATGAATGAGGAGTTGCCTCTGATGAAGGAGCAAAGAAACCAGTTTCCTGAGATGAAATCTCTTCCCGGTGAAGATGTGGCAAAGGCCATTGAAATGACAACAGAGGATTTAGACTATGACATAAAGTTAGTTGATAAAGCAGCGGCAGGGTTTCAGAGGATTGACTCCAATCTTGAAAGAAGTTCTACTGTGGGTAAAATGTTATCAAACAGCGTCACATACTACAGAGAAATCTTTCATGAAAGGAACAGTCAATCAATGCAGCAGACTTCATTGTCATCTTATCTGAAGAAATTGCCACAGCCACCCCAACCTTCAGCAACCGCCACCCTGAGCAGTCAGCAGCCCTTAACATTGGGTAGAGGCAAGACCCTCTACGAGCAAAAAGATTATCACTGGCTGAAAGCTCAGATGATGGTCAGCGGTTTTTAGCAACAAAACAGTTTTTTAAAGATTTTATTTATTTATTTAAGAGAGAGAGAGCACAAGCGGGGGAGAGGGGCAGAGGGAGAGGGAGAAGCAGACTCTCCACTGAGCAGGGAGCCCAACGAGGGGCTTGATCCCCAGACGGTGAGATCATGACCTGAGCCAAAGGCAGACGGTTAACCGACTGAGCCACCCAGGTGCCCCACAACAAAGCATTTTTTTAATTAAGTATGTACCTTGGGAGTTTTTTTAGATATAATGCTATTTCACATTTAGTAGACTACACTATAGTGTAAACATAACTTTTCTATGCACTGAGAAACCAAAAAATTCACTTGACTCACTTTATCGTGATAATCACTTTATTGCAGTAGTCTAGAACCGAACCTGCAATATCTCCAAGGTGTGCCGGATGGACCACAGTTTATCTATTCTCTTACTGGAGGACATCTTGATTGCTTCCAAGTTTTGGCAATTACCAGGAAAGCTATTATAAACATCCATGTGCAAGGTTTTTGTGTAGATATAAGTTTTCAACCCTTTTGGGTAAATACCAAGGAGTGCAATTACTGAATCATATGGTAAGAATATGTTTAGTTTTGTAGAAAACCAAGAAATTGTCTTCCAAAGGGACTATGCCATTTTGCATCCCACCCACAATGAATGGGAGCTCCTAATGCTCCCATCCCCACCAGCAGCTGGTGCTGTCAGTGTTCCAGATTTTGGCCGTTCTAATAGGTGTGTAATGGTATCTCGTTGCTATCATAATTTGCATTCTCCTTATGACATAGGATGTGGAGCAGGTTTTGGTTGAAATGAATTTCAGCATGGAGAGAGCTTAGGGGTAGTGGGGAGAGAGAGGTCTTAATAAAGGAGCATAGACCAGAACTGGCTTGCTCTGGAGGGGATGACAAGTCACTAAAGGGGCGAGGGCGGAGATGGGGATGGGAGTGACATGATCAGATTCGTTTCTTAGAATCATCATTATGGCATGGATTGACCAGGCAGAAGATAGAAATCCAGGTAACAGAGGATGGAAGACATGGAAGGGGGATTAGAATTGAATGAATGGATTCCAGAGCTCTTTGGGAGAGGAAAGAAAGGACTTAGATTGATGGCCTTTCTGCCAACAAGCCCTCCCTGGTGGCTCTTGCCTGCAGAACCAGGCCTCCTTCTGCTATGCTTCCCAGAAGCTCATGTGTGTTTCTGCTGTCATTCCTTCTGCATCCAGCTTTAGCCACAGGTGGGGAGTCTGGGCCTCTTCCAGCTATAGGAGGATGACTCCATGTCAGCACCTTACAGAGTTATTGGCACCTGGGTGTTTCACTCTTTTTGAAAGAATGGATTGCTTGTATTCTCCGTTTTCACCTTTAGCTGTTTTTGATAATTTGGTGACACGTACATTTATCTCATTAATTTCTCTGGGCTAATCTTCCCATCAGTATATTTCAGGGCTAGACAAACTCTCCAAAGACATGCTGAGTCATCCCTTCCCTATTTCAAATTACTTGATGCTTGGTGACTTCAGCTATTTCTCTAGGGAGCCTCGTTCTGCATTTCATATTCCAGTAATTCTTTAAATGAAAGTCATTTCTAAAACCATCTTCTCAATTTCCTTTATCACTTGTTTGTAGTCACCAGTTTTATTTGGCCCTTCCTACGTGTTCTTAAACATGATCACATGACCTCAGTCAGCAGCCCTTTATCCTGGTAATCCACAGCATTTCTCAATTCCTATTCTAATATCTAAAGGTAAATAGAAAAAGCAAACTTGACTTTAATGAATATTTCATTCAATGAATATTTTTTCATGCTCTGTCACATGCACAAGATACATGGAATCATGAGACCTTTGCAAACTCTTTAAAAAGCAGATCTTGAGGGTCTCTCACTCTCTCTCACACACACACATTTTTAATATTCATTCTTCCTCATCAGAGGCCAGCGAAAAATTTTCCAAAATGCCAACAAGCCCCTCTGATACTTTACCCTGTGCTCACTCACAGCTTCAGCCATGATGGAAACCACAGGATAACATATCAAGAAGCCTTTTTTTCAAAAACAGATAGTATCTCACCCAGCAGTTTTTTTTTTCTTTTCTTTCTTTTTTTTTATTGTTATGTTAATCCCCATACATCATTAGTTTTAGATATAGTGTTCCATGATTCATTGTTTGTGCATAACACCCAGTGCTCCATGCAGAACGTGCCCTCCTCAATACCCATCACCAGGCTAACCCATCCTCCCACCCCCCTCCCCTCTAGAACCCTCAGTTTGTTTTTCAGAGTCCATCGTCTCTCATGGTTCTTCTCCCCCTCCAATTTCCCCCCCTTCATTCTTCCCCTCCTGCTACATTCTTCTTCTTCTTTTTTTCTTTCTTAACATATATTGCATTATTTGTTTCAGAGGTACAGATCTGAGATTCAACAGTCTTGCACAATTCACAGCACTTACCAGAACACATACCCTCCCCAGTGTCCATCACCCACTCACCCCATCCCTCCCACCCCACCCTCCACTCCAGCAACCCTCAGTTTGTTTCCTGAGATTAAGAATTCCTCATATCAGTGAGGTCATATGATACATGTCTTTCTCTGTTTGACTTATTTCGCTCAGCATAATACCCTCCAGTTCCATCCACGTCGTTGCAAATGGCAAGATCTTATTCCTTTTGATGGCTGCATAATATTCCATTGTATATATATACCACATCTTCTTTATCCATTCATCTGTTGATGGACATCTTGGCTCTTTCCACAGTTTGGCTATTGTGGACATTGCTGCTATAAACATCGCTCACCCAGCAGTTTTCAACCTGGGGTGATTTGGCATCATTTGCAATGCCTGGAGACATTTTTATTTGTCACTCCTGGCGGGGGCTGGGGGCGGGGGGGGGGGGCAGGCGGGTGGTGCTGCTGACATCTAGTGGGTAGAGGCCAGAGATGGTGCTGAGCATCCAACGATGCACAGAACAAAGAATTATCTAGCCCAAAATGTCAACAGGGTTAAACTTGAGAAACTCTTAAAACCTCTGTCAACATTTAATACAATTTATGCTTGCACAATTCCACTTCCTAAAAATGAGCTCTCCTAACAATTACATAACATTTTCGCCTGCAGACAACTTTGGTGCCACCAAAGTTCCCTTCATAAGTCATTCATTCTGGAAATAAAAACATGGATACATTAGGTTATAAAGATAAACCAGGCCCCAAAACTTAAGTAACCAGTAAAATCAGCAATCCACAAGCCCATTTTGGGAATGTTTCTAAAAACTTTTTGTTGTTAAAAACAAATAAGCCAGTTTTAAAAAGCAAGCCAAATTTCTTCTTGTCATTTTATTTCCTGTCCTCAGAATTTCAAGTTTCTGAGACTCCGTGTCATCTGATCTCACTTTTGTCTTAATTTTGTGTTCCTATGAAAGGCTACATGATATCAGCCCTCTTGAGTTTCTAAATGAGAGAATCTAATGTTCTGACGTCTGACATAGCCCCAAAGCGTACCTCCAGATGAGATCCAAATCTGGATAATTACAAAGAGGCTATGCTGGAAAGGGTTGTGCTTTTTAGTTCTCATACAGAAAAATTCTGTTTATTCTTATCAACCTCATTTCCACAATGAGTCACCAATGGAAGAAAATGGCAACCCCTCATTACCCATGGCCACAACCTTCTAAGCCCAGCCTAATGGCCCTCCTTTGCTTGGCCCAGTGCCACCAAGGACTGTTGGCTCACCCCAAAATCAATCCTCTTGGCCGGTCTCTAGTTTTCATTTAGTAAATTTAGAATATTATGAAGAACCCTTCTAACCCCTCTCTGGGATAATGTCCAGAAGCCACTTTGCCTAAACAAAGTCATTGATTTTAATAGAACAAATGAGAGAGCCAATTTGTATTGCATGGCACCCTGACAAAGATGGGAAAAACGCTAGGACTCATTTGTCCCAAATTCTATCTCTAATTATAATAACAACTCTGCAACCAAAGCAATCTTTCACGAAAGTAAATTAGATCGGGCCACTCCCAGGTTAAACCTTTTCCATAGCTTTCTGTTACTGTTAGGAGAAATCCCCAAATCTGTCATGCAGCTTGTAGAAGATGAGTATTTTCTGGGCCCTGCCTTTCCCGTCAGTCTCAATGCACTCCCTCTCCATCGAGTTCTGTGCTCCCTTTTTCTGGATCTCTTAAAGTACTCTTCCTTCTTCCTGGATAGCTCATGCTTCCCATGGCTGCACCCTTCCTTTGCCCAGCTGATCCCTTCCCATTGTTCAAACCATGGCTTTAATTCATTTCCTCAAAGAAGTCTTTTCTGCTTGAATTACGTCTGCTGAAAATTCCACTGGCCAAAGCAAATCGTGTGTCAAGTCCAAAGTCAAAAGGGGAGGATGTATACTATGATAAGGCCAAGGCAAAGAGTAAGGATGTGGGGAAGAGGAAGGAACTGGGCCATTTCTGCAACCACCACTTTCCTCATCCAGGTGCATACAGGTGATGATTAGGCGCCACCTAATGATCATTAGCATGTACCGACACTCATCTAGAAACAGTCTGTTCCTTTATACAGCTGAATAGTTGTCTGTTTCAGGTTCTTTGTCTATACTTGTCCTCTCCCGGAAGCCCTATTACACCCTATGACACCTCACTGAGATCTGGTAAATTTCCTCTTTTCTCCAAATACCTCAACAATGCATTCTTTCTTTGAAATTCCACTGAAGTTCAAATCTACTGAAGTAATTAAATACAGAAGAGGAGGGGCAGGTCCTGAACATGGAGGCCACCACGTGCCTGAGAAAAACAGCCCTATTGGAGCCAATCCTGATATTCTCAACCGACGATAAGCAAAGCTGACCAAAAAAAAAAAAAAAGAACGATGCTCAGACAAGGCCAATCCACAACCACAGAAATGATTAAACATTCCTCTCTTATGATCAACATGCTTCTTTACCAGTGACCACTCAAGCCTTGCTTTAATCCTCCTGCCTCCTAAATAAACATCATTTAAAAATACCCAGTCACCAAATTGTCTCAGCTGCTTGGTAAGAGGCAAGCCAGAAGAGGCCCTGATTTCTTAAATCCTCCTTAGAGGATTTTGCACAAGCGTAAGCCCTCTAAGGAGGCCTTTCCAGATCCATCTTACTGAGATGGCCACGTTTCTTCCAAGGGATGGTATTTCTTGTGGCAACAAGCTCCATAAATCTAACATTGTTTGAGTATAGCTGTTTGTTCAGTGGGCTTCAACACCTTCAGTTAACTCCTTCCCATTCAAAGGGTTAAGTGCTCTGACATAGGTCTGGTTTGAAACACGCTGAATTTCGAGCACTGCTCAACAGCACAAAGGAGACTTAAATAATATCACCAGGTGAATGTAGGATTGACCCAGGCTAGGCAGTGTGCTGAGACAGACGGGTGCAGGAAGCAGTCACCAATAAAGCACAATGTCCCTTTTCTAGAAGTTCTATTCTATAGTCAGTAACATATTCTCCCATTAGTGCCTAGACTCCAACAAGACGAAGTAAGGTTCCATAGGTAAAATGGAGTTTTTTCCCCCACATTAGCTTCTTATAACACTCAAACCTGTGCATAGTAAGCAAAATCAGTTCTTACAGGGACCCAGAGACTCATTCTTTAGAGTTAGTATAGCCCAAATTCCTGGCTCATTTACCTTCACATTTTTTCCAATAAGTATTTCATACTTTCTTATATGATATTGATTTCATTTGCAGTCACTGAAGAGTGGAAATGAGCAGTAAATTCTCACTTCTACCAATTTTCCAGATGCCATCAAAATCGTTCACTATCATATTACTAGAAGACACATGCACATTGTTGCAGAAATATCATTAATCATAGTATTATCAGTAATTGGTATATTTTCTTGAAATAAATTATTATTTGGGGAAAAAAACAGATGTGTATTCAGTATCAGCCTGAATGCTTTACCAGATAAGAACCGTTAAATCCTATTGAAATATTTCCCCAGGTAGTCAACCAAAATAGCTCGAGAAGCAACAACCTACATTTTCAGCATATGCTAAATTCTCCAACTCTACAAATAAAGATGACTGTGGGGTTTTTGTTTGATTTTTTGTCTTTTTGGGGAGAGAGAGCGCAAATGGGGAGGGGCAGAGGGAGAAGGAGAATCTTAAGCAGGTTCCAAGCTCAGGATGGAGCCCCACACAGGGCTTGATCTCACGATGCTGAGATCATGACCTGAGCCGAAATCAAGAGTCAGATGCTTAACCGACTGAGCCATCCAGGCGCCCTGAAGATGACTGTGTTTTACATAAATGAGGAGTTGGGTAGGTGAGTAACTTTCAAATACTGATTAAGCTTTTATGAATGTTAGCATAAGAGGTCTGAATTCCAGTTTTGTCACTTGGCTTTTCCTTCCTCCTTTCTTAATTAAAAAGGAAATGATGCAAATGTGGTAGACATTAGGGCTGTGTGCAAATTCACCTCTCTCTGGGCACAGGTTCTGTTTGTATTCCCCTACTCTCTTGGACTCAGGGTGGCCATGAGACTCTCTTTGACCAGTGAAATTCATAAAGGGATGTGTGTTAATTCCTTCCAGGAGAAAGGCTGTGAGACCCCGTATCATCTCCTTCCTCTTACCACGGTGACCAGTAAAGCTGCAGGTGTAGGCTTCATCAGCCTGGGTCCTAGGATGACAAGGCATGGAGCAGAGCCCACCAGCCAGCTCATGAAGAACACATGCAATAAGAGAGACAAATAAGCATTTGTTAAGTCACAGGTATTTTTTTAGGGCGGTCTGTCATCCCAGCATACCTAAACCATAACAGAGGTAGACATTTTTATTGTTAAAAAAATTAGGTGTTTTTTCAAACAATATAAAGGTATATTGAGCTTCACTCTCCAACACATTAGCCACTAATCATACATGGCTATTTAAATTTTAAACATTAGTAAAAGGAAAGATTCATTCCCTTCATCACACTAGCCACATTTCAAGGGCTCCACAGTCACGTGTTACTAGGGGCTCCTGAGCAGGACAGCGCAGATACGGAACATTCTCCTCATACAGAAAGTTCTGCTGGACAGTGCGGAAGAGCTGAACAGCAAAGTACCCAAATCACTGCCCAAACCCCTTCACCAGCCCCTCCCTAAATGCTACCACTCCTTACAGATTATTAAATATCATTCTAATCCTTCTTCTACCTTATATTACTTCTATGGTTTCACACTATAAATATAAATACATCCACATACATACATGTACATATTGCTTGGTGACCTGCCCTTTTAATTCAACTAATAGAATGTCCTGGAGATCATTTTTTTTCCTCCTGAACACTTAGGTGGTTTCTAGAGGTAACCACTTCTTAGCGTATTGATAGGGATCCTTCTAGCTCTTTGTCCAGCTATTTTTGTTTACTTTGATATGATACATAATATGTATTATATTGTGATTTCTTTTACTATTTAAATAACAGTAAAGTTTGGAGTTTATTTTATTCATTTATATTCTCCTAAATCTTTTCTAATAATTTCATTATTTTGATTTTACATTTAGCTCTTGAATCCAACTGAAATTTAATTGTTAGGAAATAAATAATTTAAATAAAGATATAAAAACACCACACCCTGAGTGGTGTGAATTTGGAATCTAAAATATGGTTTTCCATATAGATAGCAAATTACATCAATTTTCTAACTACCCTCTAATACCTGCAATTAACAGAAATGGATTAATAGAACAGACAAGAGAATTCAGAAGTTGATACACATTTATTTGAAGTCCTGTGGCTTCATAGGGTACTTATATTTTGTTTCTGATATGGCCAGTTATCCTCAATATTCTTTTTAAAAACTCTCTTTGTTCCTTTCATTACATTTTCTTTTTTATATGAATTTTAGGATTGGACTGTCAACTCCTTTTATAATTTCTTGTTGGGATTTCAAGATGGAAAGCCCTGACCTTACACATGAATTTGACAAAAGCTTACATTTTTATAACATTGAGTTTTGTCATTCAGAAATATGACATAACTACATTTTTCAGTAAATAGTTCGTTTTTAATTTCTTCAACTAAATCTTACAAATTGTATTAGGTTAGTCCTGGTTTTATTTATTTTTTAACGTACTTGCTATGGTTGTTGATACCGTGAATGTAATTTTTTTTAATTCCACTTTCAAATAGGTTATTGCTAGTATAAGAAGGTATTAATGTTTATATTTTTATTTTCTATTTCCTTAATTATATGAACATTATTCATAGTTTTAATCATTTTTCAGAGAAATCTTTTAGATTTTCAAAGCAGATAATCAGTATTATCTTCAAGCAAAGAAACACTTTTCTCTCTCTTCTTTCCAATATTTATGCCTCTTGTATCTTTTTCCTGTCTTCCTGCTTTGGAAGTACAGTGGTGAAAATGGACATTTTGTATTCTTCCTGGATTTAATAAAAAATGCATCTTACATTTCTCTATTAAGCACAGGAGAAATCAGTCTTAAATTTAATTATCAAGTGTTTGGTTTTTTTAGCATGCATGAGATGATTACTGAGTTTGACTCCTTTAATCTGTTGCTGTCATAAATAACCTAAAAATGTGCAAATTCTAAACCATCCTTGCATTCCTTGCAAGGATAAACCCTACTTAATCATCATCTAACACTGGCTTAATACACTGCCAGATGTAAAATGCTGAATTTACTTAGGATTTTGCATACAAGCTCGAAGGCAAGGTTGGCCAAATTCTGTTGGGGGGGGTAGTTTTCTGATTTTTCTGTCAGTGTGATAGTAGCATCAAAAAACGAGCTTGGTGGGGCGCCTGGGTGGCTCAGTTGGTTAAGCGACTGCCTTCGGCTCAGGTCATGATCCTGGAGTCCCAGGATCGAGTCCCGCATCGGGCTCCCTGCTCGGCAGGGAGTCTGCTTCTCCCTCTGACCCTCCCCCCTCTCATGTTCTCTCTCTCATTCTCTCTCTCTCAAATAAATAAATAAAATCTTTAAAAAAAAAAAAAACGAGCTTGGAATCCTTTCAGATTGTTAATGCTCTACAATAGTTTACAAAGCATGAAAGCTATGTGAGCTTCTGTGAGGTTTTGGAGCAATTACTCAAAAAAATGGCACCTGAGTATAAAATTATCTATTTATGTCTTCTTTACTTTTCTTGACACCACACTTGTTAAAGGATAGACTATTTGGGAGATCCTTTAAAAGAATCAGGTTTGTGTTATATTGATTAACTATAATTGTTAGAAAAATACCATTAATATCTGCTTTGCCTTTATATTTATTTCTACTTTTTAAAAGGTTTTTCTGTTGTTCTTTTATTGGGTTTTAGATTTCACTGATAATTTCATTTTCTCTGCTTTTCTAGGAAATGTATTTATAACTGTCTATTTTTCTTCAAGCACTTTTTTTGGCTGTACTCCCTGTGTTTTTTTTTTCAATCATTAAATAGATACATTTTATTCAAAAACAGAATACAAAATCTTAATTTCTATGATTTCAAAATCAAGTTGATTGTAGTACAGATTGCTGTGGGCTTTGTCCACTCCTATTTTCTTCTTTGGGCTCATTTTTATATTTTGTACTCATGGTTACAATATCCAGTAAAAAAAAAAAAAAAAAGGCTCTACATATCTTCCGCATCTGACCATCCTGCAGTGGTGAACTGTTAAGTCTGGTCTAGGCATCCTCTTTATCTTCAATGTCCCCGTGACTCCGGAGTCTCTCACCAATGGCACTTGCCCAAGGCCATAATCTCAGAGTGAGGTAAGTTGCATCCACAAATTCTCTCCATAGACAAGCTTCTCCACCAATGATGAGTTTTTTCTGTTCTTGAGAACCATCAAAATCAAGAGGGTCCACATTATAGGAATTTCTCCAGTCTTGTCCATAACTAATCAAATCTAAATACCAAGGAGCAGAAAGGACCACAGGGAAGCCAGCTGTTGTGATTTCGCCCTGTTCCTCACCATACATTTGATCTTTCCATACTTGAGCTGAAGTGCCTGGCCAAAGCTTCCCACGATCATCAAAAACCTCTTGCCGGATTATGGACCCCTGTTTATGGTTGAAACAAGACCCCAAAACTTTTGAATGTAGAAAGATTCTAGTCTTATAAAATCTTCACCAAAGCCTTTCTGCTTCATGAAATAATTGGATTTCTGGATCGGACTCCCCACATTTAAATATTGCTTCATCTCCTCCCAAGTGAATGAAGTGATTTAGAAACACTGTATTAATTTCTTTGAAGAATTTAGACAGGAAGCTGTAAGTTGAATTCAGAATAGGGTTTATGGCTCCGAAGGTCCTAGACTGCTTAGGTCCATTGTAACATGGAGTCACAAGGTCTTTCTGAACTTCTCCTCAAGACTGTGTATGTCCAGGGCTATCAAATTCTGGTATGACTCAAATCCCTTGTAGCAGGGCATATGAGATCACCATATGGACATCATTTGGGGTATAAACATGAGACAAAGAATAGCTTCCTTTGTTGCCTAACTGGGGAAAAGCAAAGCTCTGATAAGGGAAAGACTGGTCATCAACCATGTGCCAGTGCAAAACATTAAACTTATTAAAAGCCATGGTATTCTCATAATACTCCCCACACTCTGACGGCCTTGAGTAAAGCCACTGGTCCTTTCACAAGTATAAGATTCATCTGCAGAGATATTGGGGAAAACATCACACTCCGAGTCAAGGACACCTGAGACTAGAAGTTGCTGTAACTCAACTGCAGTGTTAAGTTTAGCAGGGCCACAGTGCCACTGGTAGAAACCAAAAATATAGTCATGATACCACTGAAACACTTCTTTTTAAGTTTTTAAGTCCAGTTAGTTAACATACAGTGCTGTATTAGCTTCAGGTGTACAATATAGTGATTCAGCACTTCCATACATCACCCGGTGCTCATCACAACAAACGCATTCCTTAAATCCCTTCTTGCAGGAGGGAGCAGGCAGGGTGGTGGTGGGCGAGGGGCTGTGGCTGATGTGGAAGTTCTGGGGTGAGAGGTGCAGCAGGCTCAGAGACATCTGCCCTGGGAGTGGCATAGGCCACGGGGCCTGGCCCCGGGGCAGAGACAGGGGGTTGGGGGCAGAGACAGGGGTCACAGCCAGAACCATGGGCAGCGCCAACAACCCAAGCAGCCCCAGCCCGCCATGTTTTGTTTATTGTAGGACTGTCATTGACCTTGATTAACCTCATAATTTGCTTTCATGTCCTTTTCATTGCAGAAGTAATTTGGGGGTATTTTGGCTTTTATTTTGTCATTAATTTCTAATTTTATTGCACGGTGATCAGAAAACATGGCCTGTGATTTCTGCTCTGGAGAATTGGTTGTCATACATGTTTGGAAAGAATGATATCGTCAATCTGTTGGTTATGAAAATATATCAAGCTAAACTTCATAAATGCACAATGAAAAGCTCTACATACCGATGCTTTTGAGTTGTAGATATTGGTTTCTGGGAAGTTGTGCTAAATTCTACCAATGTGTTTGGCAAGTTTTCTATTCTTCTGTATTTCTATTTGTTTTTCCTTTACCTATTTCAAAATTCTGCTGTTCAGAGCCATTATATCATCTTCAAGACATGGATCTGTTGTCAGCATCATCTCTTTTTCTCTTACTACTTTTGACTTTCACTCTTAAGAGTATTAATATTTCTGCCCTTGTTTTTTTTCCCTTTAGCATTTGATGATGTATCTTTTCTAACCTTTACTTTTTCGTTTTTCGATGTTATTTCACCTTAAAGCTATTTTTTGTAAAGAGCATATTGGTAGATTTTTTTAAATTGTTCAAACAATCGGTTTTTCTTTTTCCTTTTTTAAAAAAGGTGTATTTAACCTATCTACATTTAATGCAACTGTTAATATTCTTGGATTGATTCCTGCCGTCTTACTTCATTTGTTCTCTTTACCACGACTTTGCCCTTATTTCTTCTTTTTACTTGCTTGCCTACCGTTGTGCTGATACACTGTTTTCTGTTCCACTTAATTTTCTTCTAGCAATCCCGAAATGGTCATCATTTTTCTATTTTGCTACTTGATACTTCTAAATTTTTAACAAAAACATACTTAAAATTATACTATTTAAGTCACATTCAAAGGCAATCAGCATCTAAATCCTCCTGAACACAATGGAAGTCTTACTTCCTTCTTTCCCTTTCATTTCCCTTCTGACAGCTAGGATTTCAGATCCTGGGTTGTATCATTAGTGTTATTATTATCATTTGACTTTTTCCTCCATAATCACGTACAATGATCAATAGCTTTTTCTGGTACTTTGCTGACCACTGCGATTCTAGTGCTACATCTCTCTCGTGGCTTCTGTTTTCATTCTGGTGGCACTGTAAGTAACAACTTTTTTTTAAGCTTTATTTATTTGAGAGAGAGGGAGGGAGAGAGAGAGCGGAGGGGAGAGGGGCAGAGGGAGAGGGAGAATCTCAAGCAGACTCCCCACTGAGCGCGGAGCCCAACGCAGGGCTCGATGTCTCCACCCTGAGATCACAACCCTGAGATCACAGCCTGAGCCAAAACCAAGAGTCAGACCCTTAACCGAATGCACCACTCAGGCGCCCCGTAAGCAACATCTTTAAGTAGCACTTTCAAAGTGTCTCCATGAGTCTCTGCATCTCTAAAAAGGCTTAATTTTTCTTGACACTTAAATGGTAGTTTGCCAGGTTATGGGATTCAAAATCCAAAATCATTTCCCTCCAGGTTTTCAAAATCTGTGGCAAGAGGGAAGGAAAGAAGAAAACTACTATTTATCTAGGGTGGGCCACTCTGCCCACACTTTCAATACACCCGGTACTTTGCCATTGTAATAACCCGAAAGCAGAGACAGCCTTTTGCCTAACGCACGTAAGTGGAAACTCAAGCTCAGAAGGGTATTCTCCTGCCAGAGCTACACAGCAAGTGAGGGGCAGGGATAATTTCAGTCCAATGTTCTTGGACCTCACAGCCCTGCTCACAACCCTAGACCGCTGCCTTCCCACAGAAATACAATGCAAGCCACATGCCTAATTTCCCATTTCCGTGTGGTCGCATTTAAAAAAGTAAACAGGTGGCATTCATCTTAACATTTTATTTAGTTCAGTTTAGCCAAAACACTGTCATTTTGGCATGTGATCAGTGTTGAAAAGTGATCGAGGAGATACTTGGCTTTCTTCCTACTAAGTCTTTGAAACCTGGTGCATCTTTAACCCTTACGGCACAGCTCTGTTTGAAACGACCACCTTTCATGTGCTCCATGACCACATGGGGCTAAGTAGCCACTGTACTGGGCAGCCCAGCTCTATGCCATGCTGCTTTTGAAAGCAAACCCTTTCCAAAACTGATAGAAAGCATCCTAGGTGGGTGATTTTTTTCTATCCCAGTTTGACATGAGGAAGTCTGGCTTGCCCTGGAAATAATTGTACGGCTCTTTTGTGCTGATTGCAGATATACAACTAAATCCTCCTCAGTGCTCATCTTCATTGTGTAGCATGGCCTCTCCTCCTGGTCTACACAGCCACAAGTCGGAGGCGCCTTCTTAAAGCCAACCGCTAATCCATTCAAAAGGCAGATTAAACACTTGCCGCCATTTGATGCCCGCTGCGTGTATATTTCTATACACGCCTCACTTCCTTTTTCAGACAAATACCCGGCCCCAGTTCAGACAGCCTTTTTATCACTCTTGGGACAGCACTGGGGCTCGAGCAAACATCCGATAGCTTTCCTTTAGTCAGCCCCCAAGAGTGTTAGAAGGAAATCAACACGCACACACACACAGCAATTTCTTTTAAGTCTCTGAAGCATCCACCATTTCACATTCCTTCTGCCAGAATTTCCACCAAAATTAATCTCCCAGGCCCCTCACCTCCCCAGAGCCTCCTAACTCCAGCAGTACCAACAACTTAGAAACTGCAGTGTTAAATAATAAAGGATACCCTCCCTCAGGGGTGCCTAGAACTGGCAGACAGGCTGGGACATCAGCATTTGGGGTCCAAATGGCAGCTTGACTCACAGGACAGTCAGCAGAGAAGAGCTGTTGAAGGTCCAGCCGGAAACCCTTGGGATCAACATAGCACAGCTCTGTCTTACTTAAGAGTTGTATGATCTTGGGCAAGTCACCTAATCTGTCTATCCCTTCTTTCTGACATCTCCATGTGACGACCATGATGCCTACTCCATGGGGCTGTTGGTAAGATTAATGGATATGATGTGTCTAAAGGTTCGTTATATCTCCCCCAATAAAAGTTAGCCGAAAAAATTTTTTAAGAGTTTACATTTTATTTTTTCAGCTTTACTGAGGTATAACTAACAAGGGAAATCAGATATATTTAAAGGGTAAATGTGATGATTTGAAATACATATACTTTGTGAAATGATTACCACAATCAAGTTAGTTAATGCGTTCGTCACCTCACATAGTTACATTTGTGTGTGTGTGTGTGTGTGTGTGTGTGTGTGTGTGTGTGTGTGCTAAGAACACCTAAGGTCTACTCTCTTAACAACTTTCAAATACACAACATGGTATTACTAACTAGAGTCACCATGCTGTATATTAGATCTCCAGACTCCCATCTTACAACTCTAGGCTTACAAGCTTCTGGCCAACATCTCCCCATCTCTCCCACCCCCAGGCCCTGGTAGCTACCATACTACTCTCTAGGCCTATGAGCTTGGCTTTTTTTTTTCTTGGTAGATTCCACATATAAGAGATTACACAGTATTTGTCTTTCTC
Source organism: Phoca vitulina (assembly GCF_004348235.1). Taxonomy (NCBI): domain Eukaryota; kingdom Metazoa; phylum Chordata; class Mammalia; order Carnivora; family Phocidae; genus Phoca; species Phoca vitulina. The sequence continues at coordinate 1,759,359 of NW_022589758.1, forward strand.
TGTCTGGCTAATTTCGTTTAGCATAATATAATTTTTCTAATATGTTGATACTAAAACAATTACCTTCATGCTTAGGTTCGAATACTGACTTGGCTGCTTTGAGACCTTGGACCTGTTTCTTACTTTCCTAAGACTCAGTTTCCTTGACTCTAACCTCATAGAGTCAAGGTCTCGGTCTCGCGAGGTCACTGTCGGAACCAGACAAAGCAACGTATGTCAAGTTCTCTGCACAACGGAGCCACACATTAAGTGCTTCATAAACGGGAGCTCTTTGTACAATGGACCGATGTGACATTAGAGTGACAATATTTCTATCCTGATGTTTTAAGAAGTGAAGATTAATTCTAAATGACATTCCTGGAGGAATGTTCATCCGGCGCACCAGCATACCTCGAACTCTTGACGATTCAATATGAAGGACCAACTGGTGACCTTTGGACATAAGGCATTTCAGGAGCTGATGAGGACACTGGCAGAGGACACAAGAAGGTTCAGACAGCCCGATCAGAGAGGCGTGTGTGGTACAACCGCGTCTGTGGTCAAGCAGCCTGCTGGCGTGGACGCTCCCCATGGCACGCGCTGTCCGCTCTGCATCCCCGAGTTCTGTCGTTTGTCTCTGCCATTTCCGGTCTCGGAGGGGCATCTGCTCACCTCACTCAAGGTGCATTTCACCCTGGCCCCTCTGCCCCCGTGCCAGCTCTTTGCCTGACCCTGCTTGGCCATGAGCACCCTACGAGCCCTGGGTGGATTTACTTCCAGCCCCCTTAGGGACAGAAGGGTATTTATTTCAGCAAATCAAATTTATTACCTGGGCATTAGGAAAGCAAGAGGAGAAGGCTGCGGGACCAGAGAGATCTTATCTCTTCGGCTTAAATTAAATCTGTACTGCAAATGAGCAAACGCTCGCATGTGGTGACTGATTTTGATCTATCCACACAGTGTCCCCTGTGTTCTGTTGCCCCCAGAATCTCCAAAAAAGTCAGTGCCATTAGCCATGAAAATGCATCTAGCAAAGGAGCAGCTTGTCAGAGGAAAGCGACAGCAGGATGTACATAAAATGCCTGATAAAAAGCAGGCTCCTTGAAACAGAGGGCTTCCCCTGGGGAAACTAGGGCTGGCAAACTCAGGAGCATACTCCATATGCCTTGTCTGCCATCATCAGCCACAGCCACCTGTGACAAAATGTCCCCACCTTCTCGTGCACCTCAGGGCTAGGGTCTCCCCAGCTGTTTACTTCTTTTCTCGTGTCTCCCCACTTGTAATCTCATTTTTGCTCTCCCTTCTCCTGCTCCTTGTTCATTTAATTATTCATTTGACAAACATCCCCTTAGCACTGTGAGAGACCATGTTCTCCCCATTTCTCAAAATGTCTTCCTGGTCTACCTGGATCCAAATCAGGTAGGCTACCAATTAAAATGCATATTCCTGGGCCTCTTCCCAGCTATGCAGAATGGAACCCTCTCGTGTGCAAAGCTCAGGGACTTGAATTTGTGACAAACCCTCCAGGTAGTACTGTGATACATGGGTGAGGGTGTAAACCATTCACATGGAATGCCCTTCTGTTCTACCTTTCTCCCATAGCAGAATCGCTCCAGCATCAATCAAGTCTGTGCCAGTTCCGCATACCATTGACTAGACGAGGGAACACTAGAGCTGCTTTAACAGATACATAACATTTCAATGCAGCGTAACCAGTCACGCAGTTTTTCTCAAAGTGGTGATTCAGGGCTCAGACTCCTTCCATCTTGTGGCTGCATTATCTTCAAGGTGTAGCTCCCAAAATGTCCTCCACAAGGTGCCCTCCACTCCAACCTACCAGAAGAGGAGTATGGAGGACTGCAATGGAGGTTTTCATGAGTTGGGGCTGGAGGTGGCCATTTTCCACTTCTGTCTACATTCTGCCAGTCATACTCGGTCAACTAACCTCAAGGAGTGTGAACAAGTGGTCTAACCACGTGCACAGAGAGCAGAAGATTTTGAAGAAAACTTAGTTAGTGTCTACTTCATGTAGCTCATTAAAAAATGTTTTTCAGGGGCGCCTGGGTGGCTCAGTCATTGGGCGTCTGCCTTCGGCTCAGGTCATGATCTCAGGGTCCTGGGATCGAGCCCCGCATCGGGCTCCCTGCTCCGCGGGAAGCCTGCTTCTCCCTCTCCCACTCCCCCTGCTTGTGTTCCCTCTCTAGCTGTGTCTCTCTCTGTCAAATAAATAAATAAAATCTTTAAAAAAAAATGTTTTTCAGTGTGGAGGTTCCACAAACATTAAAAATAGAAATACCAAATGACCCAATAATTCCATTACTGGGTATCTACCCAGAGAAAACAAAAACACTAATTCGAAAAGATGCATGCATCCCTATGTTTATTGCAGCATTATTTATGATAGCCAAGATATGGAAGCAACCTAGTGTCCATCGATAGACAAATGGGTAAGGAAGATATGGTATATATATTTTTATATATATGGTATATATATGATATGGTGTATATATATATACATATATAAACATATAAATATATACAATGTAATATTATGTAGCTATAAAAAAGGATGGACCTTGCCATTTGCAATAACATGGATGGACCTAGAAGGTATTATGCTAAGTGAAGTAAGTCAGACTGAGAAAGACAAATACCACATAATTTCATTCATATATGGACTCAAAAAAACAAATGAATAAACAAACCAAAAGCAGAATCAGACCTATAAATCCAGAGAATAAGCTGATGGTTGCCAGAGGGGAGGAGGGAGGATACTGAGCAAAATGAGTGAAGGGCAGTGGGAGGTACAGTTTCTAGTTACGGAATGAATAAGTCTTGGGGATGAAAGGTACAGTGTAGGGAATGTAGTCGATGGTATTGTAATAGCGCCGCATGGTGACAGATGGGAGCTACACTTAGAGTGAACACAGCGTAAGGTATAGAGAAGTTGAATCACTACGTTGTACGCCTGAAACTAATGTAACATTGTGTGTCAGCTATACTCAAAGAGAAGAATTTGTTTAATGTTTTTTCAGCACCAGTTGAGAGTAGCCTTGAACCTGCAAACCGGAAGGAGCTATCCAAAGACATGAGAACTTCATGAACATGGGCTGCCCCTGCCGATGCTGGCATGATCCTTGCCAGAGAACAGAAAATGAGTCAATCTAGTCCATCCATTCTCCATCCACTCCAGCCCTCTGTAGGCTTCTGGGAGCATGTTGGGCCCTAAAGGTAAGCTGCAGCCTTATTGGGAAGCTCAGGACCAGAAATCTCAGGTGTCCTCCAGCTGGCTTGAAAATTTTACCAGCAGGAAATCTGACCATAGTTGATCCATATACTAAGAATATGCTTTTTAAAAAAAAGCATATTTTTGTCGGATAGGGGCATTCCAGGGAGGCCTGGTCACCAAAAGTATACAATCAAGAGTCTGTTACAGTGATAGGGATCCTGAAGCAAATCCAAAGCCCAGACCCTAGAAAGCAATGATAAAATGAGCAGACATAGTAACACAGAAAAGTCAGAACTCATTATCTGAACCCCTTCACTTGAGGAACATCAGAGAAGTGAGATCTTGGGACTCAGTGATTTAGAACAAAAGAGAGAGACCTACCCCAGGTGACTCTTCATCATGAGATGGACAGTTGGTAACAGTGAGAAAGGCACCGGGGTGCTGCTGTTTGATGACACTGCAAACTGGAGTGTTCTGGAAGGAATCTGTTGATATTGTCACTGGACTCAAAAAGATGCTACAGCTCCATTTTGGCAGGAAACTGGGGGAAATGGTCTTTATTTAAACCCTAGCAGAGCCAAGAGATCGCTCAGTGCTGGTGATGACAAGCTCTGAGCAAAAACATCAGGCAATAGTAATGGGAAACGAATAAGTGAAAAGAATGGGATGGGGAAGGAGGAAAAGCCAACATCAAGGTGCCCTATTGAAGTCTCCACTGTGGGAAAAGGGGGCTCCATTCTGTGAGAGAAGCTGAAAAAAAATGACCACCCTAAAGGTGGGACATTGGAGCATTTATACGTTAGCTTCCTTCCCTCGTGGTGAGGGTACTTGCCTCCTTTCTGGGCTGGGCTTGTGCAAGGGCCTACTGAGCTTCCAAGGTGTCAGAAGAGACCCTGAAGCAGAATGCAGAAAGGTGTGTGCTTGAGGCGGGGCCTTGTAAGTGCAAGCCGAGTCTAGATTGGCAAGGAACTGTCCATCTCAGCTGCCTCTGAAACCAGAGGGCAGGCCCAGTGGATGTGATGCAGGTATCAGACGCATCTTCCTAAAGAGATCCGTCACGACCTTCCCTTCCCCTGAACTTCATCGCTGCTTTCTTCTTGAAAGAGTGGCCATCTCTATCTACTTCCTCACCCACCATTTGCTTTCAGCCCACCACGATCAAATTTCTAACTCAAAGAAGCTGAGTTACTGCTTGATTACTGTATTGGTGATGGCCCAATCAGAGTCACTTCTTAGTACTTGTTTGGGGGTGTTGGTATAAAGGTGGCATTTACAGCTATGGGGCTGGACAAGGGTACCTGGGACTTCACACATCAAAGGGAGTGTGGGGCAAGAGTAAGCTGTGCTGCTTAAGAGAACAGAGACAGCGGACGCCCTATGTGGTGATTGAAGGGATTCTCTGAACGCCCCTCTGAGCTCCAGCATCTGTTCTTCCGACCTACAAAAGCATGACATTAGAAGCTATTTCTTGGTGCCTCGAGGACTTTTCTGTTTCCCAGAATCTCCAAATACATTGCTAGGAAACATTTTGGGCTTTCATCAGCAAACATCAGAGTGGGAACAGTGAGCAGCGAGCAGACCCCAAGATGGTTGAATACATGGGTCATGGTTTCTGTGGCGGGAAAGGGATCACAGGAGGTGATGAAGGACAGCCAGTCATTACCAGTTTGCCCTACTTCTCAGTCAGCCTGGCCTGAGTCCCCTCACCATGTCCCACAGCCAAGGGAAGACGTGCCTCCTTACTTCTCTCCCACCATTTCCAGTGTCCCACCATGGCCCTTCCTCTCTCTGGGGTTGGTCAGAGCACCTCTGACTCTGGCTTTGGGTCAGGGCTGGAATATTGTTTGAAAACCCATTTGTCACCCAGCGGCTCCACCATATGAGTTATGACTGCACCCAAGTTCTTTCTTTGGATAGGAGTTAAAAAATATATTCATTAAGAGCAGGATGACATGTATCAGTATGCCTGATATATTATGATCGATATAGGATAGACCAATATTCCTTGATAACATTTCGCTATTTCAGTATAAGAGTCACTGAACCAGGGAGACCCAAGTGTGGATGCTTTTCTGGGTGGGGCCGGAGCCTTGGCGGAGGCCTCCCTGGTCTTGGCTGCCCCGTTTCATGCACAGGAAACATGAAAGCAGGACAGAAATGAGTGGTGTCTGTGCCACAATCGGAAGTCCAGAGCAGAGCTGTTTTCGGAAGATGTGTCAAGGCAGACTACACGGTACACCTTCTCTCGTCTTCTCTACCCGGCCACTCTGCTCCTGCTTCCAGCCCCTCCTCTCTGTCGCCCTGACACTACCATCTGGACCAGGGTTCTTTGTTGGGGGGCAGGGGGCGCGGGGCGCGGGGCGGGGAGGTCTGTCCTCAACATCGTAGGATGTTGAGCAGCGTCCCTGGCCTCTACCCACTACACGCCAGTAGCGTCCAGTTCTGACCAAAAAGATCTCCACACATTGTCAAATGTCCCCCGGGAAGGGGCTAAATACCCCCTTGCTCAGGAGTCAGTGAGCCCCCAGAGGACCCCAGAAGATTCCACTGCATGGTGCCGGGTGGAGAAAGGGCTGCTGGGGGAAATGGGGGATGTCAGACGTGGTGAGAGCCCGGACCCATAACCGAAACAGAACCAAGGGGCGCATATTTCCCGGCAGACGGGGCCTGGCGGAGCAGACCTTTTTTTCTTTATTTAAATAGAGCCCTCGGCCCAAAGCATTTCTGACTCGCCAAGCCCTATCAACAAATTTCTGGTTACCTGAGAGGGAAAAATCAGCAGAGGTGTTGGCCCCCTGCTGTGTTCACACATCTCCTTAAGCTTTCATTTCACCCTCAGCAATAACGAGCGGATGCCAGGCCATCCGTGACCTGCTAATGGGGTGCATTTTCGTATTTATCTGCTTGCGCGTTGTCTGTGGCCTCTTTGGGAACGCTCCCTGATTGCTCTCCAATCATTTCCCGCCCCTTTCGAGAACATTAGGTATTAATTCAAGCTTGTCAAATCTTATATGATATATTCCATTCAGGAGCTAATACCTCATCAACCTTACCTGGCACTGGAAAATTCAATTTCTCAAGATACCAGCTGTTATCCTGGAGACCTTGCATATCTACTTGGAACAGCTAACAGGAAATGTTCTTGCTGAGCACTTTCTTTTCTTTTCTTTTCTTTTTTGTGCAGCTGGTAAAGTTCTATGAATTGGATGTGAAGTATACCTCCACGAATCTAAAACAAATGAACAAAATGAATAAATGTATGGCCTAGTAACTTAAGTGCTTTTTTGTTATCCCCCTAAATTAACAACAAATAGAATAACAACACAATGCATATATGCAAGTTATAGGATTCTTCAAAAGACATTTTTGTGCAAGGCTGTTGTTGTCACCTGAACTGTGGGGTGGTGTTTGGTAAGGGGGAGGGCACATCCTGTTCGATATCCAATCAATATCATTTTTTTTTGTTTTAATGGTTACCAATGTTGAAAAGCCAATCCATAGAGATACATTCTTGCAAACAATATTAAACCTCCATAGCTCATTTTACAAGGGGAAGATAATCTTCTTTCAAAGACATCAGAACTCTCCAGAGCTTTTTTTTATAGGAATGCTAAGCTGTCATTATTATTATCATTATTAATACTATTTATTTGCTTTTGTGGTGGTGCTGTTGGGCTTTTTTTTTTATTGAGGTATAATTGCCATATAACGTTATATTAGTTTCAGGTGGACAGCATAATGATTCGGTATTTGTATATATTGCAAAATAATCACCACAATAAGTCTAGCTACCATCCTCACCATACATAGCTTCAGTTTTTTTTCTTATGATGAGGACTTTTATGATTTACTCTCCTTTAAAAAGGGGAGGGGGGAAGGCCTCTGGGTGGCTCAGTCAGTTAGGCGACCAACTCTTGACTTCCACTCAGGTCATGATCTCAGGGTCATAGGACCAAACCCTGTGTCAGGCTCTGAGCTGAGCACAGAGTCTGCTTGTCTCTCTCTCCCTCCCCCTGCTTGCACTCTCTCTCTCTCTAAAAAAATAAGTATATATATAAAATCTTTAAAAACTAATAAGATTTACTCTCCTAGGAGGCGCCTGGGTGGCTCAATCAGTTAAGCCTCTGACTCTTGATTTTGGCTCAGGTCATGATCTCAGGGCCATGGGATTGAGCCCAGCATTGGGCTCCCCCTTTAGCGGGGAGTCTGCTTGAGATTCTCTCCCTCTCCCTCTCCCTCTACCCTTCCACCCCCCACCCCCCACTCTCTCTTTCTCAAATAAACAAATCTTAAAAAAAAAAAAGATTTACTCTCTTAGCAACTTGCAAATCTATTCTCTTAGAATGTTCTGAGTATAACTCCAGTTGTGAAAATATTCAACTTCATCATTTGATCTGGAGACAGGAATATCATGGTCATGTGTAATCTAGCAGCAGGTTAATAACTACAACAATTTCAAAGATGTGACGAGCATAAAAGGTATTTCAGAATATTTGCTACAACTATAATGGGATATAAAAATATCGGTGAGATCTACGTAGAGCCGAGTTAACAGTTAACTCTGGTTGCCTGAATGCTTAATTGAAAGAAATGTTCCATTTCCATTACGTGGTATAAAATACGGATTAAAAAAAAATTAAATGTACGGGCCTCTTGAACACTATCCATTGACTCCCACATTAATTCCTGTTCTAATGGACTGACGTAGTCCATTGCAACAGGAAGGGGAAAGCAAGGCAGAGTCCAAAAACATTGCAAAGAGCATGTGATTCAGAGTTCCACTCAGCATCTGTACCTTACCTCTTTGAGATCATCTACTAAGTTTCCCCATCATTCATTCAGCCTTGACCTCTGAGACCCCCTTGCTTTTCCCTGAATACAATCCTGCCTCGGGGCCTTTGCACTTGCTGATCTCCCTGCCTAAGTAGGGAGAGGAGCTGCCTTTGGATTTGTACATAGCTAGTTCTGTCACTACCTTGAGATGTTGGCTTAAATGCCACCTTCTCAGGTAAACTCCCTGACTTCATATTTAGAATTGCAATCTGTGCTGGGAGAGTTCATTGTAGCATGCGTAGAATTGGCCTAAGCTATTCTGTTTAAGGGAGAAGCGCCTCTGTACAGCACTGACTCCTGGCCAAAGGCATGAAACCTGGGTTGGAGGAGTTTGGAGCAGTTCGTGTACCAGCTTGTCAGCATTGTTTACTGATAACAGTGAGACTGATGATCTGCATCCGGTCAGAGTGAGAGACCCGCAGAGTTCTCTGCTGGTAAGTCTGGTTACATAGCAGAAATATGCATACCCAACCAGCAAAAGAGAAACACCTCCAAGCCAAGACTCCATTTGGAGGTTCCTGGTTTCCAGGGGCCCTGTGTACACATGTATGGCTCCTGATCAGAAAGCAGGAAGGTATTCCTGCCACAGCCCTCATGGGCAGAGGGCACTAGAGCCCCAGGCCTGACTTCTCCAGACCCCTTGCTACCAGACGGTCTTCGGCTGTGATGCATAGCCTCACTTCAATGTTCTTTCTCTATCGCACCCTCTTCCTGGAATAAACTCCAGATTTGTCAGCATTGTCATTTAAGGTCCTGGGAGCCTTCGTTAGCAACCAAACCCCATTTAAGTGCCACCATTAGTGCGCAATCCCAACCCAACTCTCCCCCTTCCTCCTTGCCATCTGATATATTGTATATTTTACTTATTGATTTTGTTTATCGCATTACCATATTTATTTGTTATTACTTTGCTTATAATTTTTTAACTGTCCTCCCACTACGGGACTCCACGAGGGCAGGGTTTCTGGTCTAATTTTCTCTTTATTGCTGTATCTCTAGACCATAGCAGACTTTCTGCATTTATTATTTGATGAATAAGTAAGTGCAGAAAGAGGCAGAATAGAAATATCACTTAGAGTTCAAGACTGTTTTGGCCCAGCTCTGAGGCTGGAAATCAATACACAGAAGCTTAGAAAGATGGACAATGATAAAGAGTTATGTTCACCTGCTGATTATACTCAAGTCAGTTATCATGAGGCACAGAGATGCTGCCAAGTCGGTTGCAATAGGAATTGACGCACCTCATCTACCTTGACTCAAAGAGCAAAACCTGATGTCCATGAAGGGCCACAGGTGGCTAAAACTTGTCTTTCTGACAACTCTTCCAGCCCCTGAAGGCAATCAGAGTCACCCAGATGGGGCATCGCTTTCAGTTTCCCTAGTACTTTCAGAAGCATCTGTCTTTCGGGGACTTTGCTCTAGGGGCAGGAAGATGAAATGGCCGGCGGCTGGCAAACACCACAGCAAGACCAGCCGCCAAGTTTGGGGAGCCAGAGGTTTGATGGGGAGCCGTTGCGGTGGGCCACTTATACGGAGGTTTGGCTTCTTATCACCGGCAACATTAATCTGTAAATCCCTCTGTCTTTCTGGGCTCCCATATGGACTGCTGATCTAGAAAACACAGCTTCACTTTGAGGGCTGCTTAGCTGAGTGCTAAGCAAGTCCCTTCTTGCTCTAGAGCATCGGGAGAATTTCTTTTAAACACGGGGTCTGCCCTTCCTGTCCACTCCCTACCGCAATTGGGATTCTAAATCATCAGGTCTGAGGTGGGAAATCAGTATTTTTAGAACTTCTGTGTGTGATTTTGCAGTTGGGGAATATCTTCTCTAATTTGTATTATAAAGAATTAGTGAATTCAAAAGTGATTCGTGATTTTAATGAGCAAATTATATTCACTTCTTTTGAATTATAGGAGAAAACTCCTTTTTAATATTCATTTTTCTCTCAAGGATTCCGTTTTTAATTTTAATTTTTTTCCCGGTTCTATGAAGATATAATTGACCTATAACACTGTATTGGTTTCAGGTGTACAACACAATGATTTGAGATGTGTGTATATTGCAAGATGTACACCACAAGTGTAGTTCACATGCATCATCTCACAGAGTTACATTTTTTTTCTTGGGATGAGGATTTTTACAATCTACCCTTAGCAACCTTCAACTACGCAGCACTGTGTTACTAACTACGGTCACCATGCTGTACGTTACATTTTTAAGTGTCAAAGTGGTGACATCTTTTCAGAGAAGACTGTGCAGTTTGCTCTGGGCTCGGTGAGTTTGCTGACATCTTATTTCTGTCTTTCATTTATTATCTTATTGTTTGAACTTCCAGAGGGAGAGTAGAGAAGATGAATGTAAAGCGCACCGCCCCACAGACTTGCTTTCGAGTTGGTCTGGAAGAAGCTGGTGCCTGGTTGTTATTCCTAAGTTGTTGGGGAGGCAGGAAATGGGGTAGGTGACGGATGATTTGTCCAGGAGTGAAATGGTCAATTATGGGAAAAGCTGGGGAGAAAAGAAAGATCTTTCCCCCAATGGGCCCCACGCATGCTCCAATACAAAGTTCTTTCCACAACTCTGCACTGTCACGATGAAAACATGTAGTTGGGGGCCACATACAATTTATCTGGAGTAGCCAAATGGATCTGCATCATTGGACAGCTTCTCCTCAGTGTGTGTTTAAGCCATCAAGGTGAGGCATAGTTAAAAGGGACAATATCAAAACATATGCCCTTAACTCTCCTCTCCAGCCGATCTTCTGAAGAAGTCAGTCAACAGGGGCCAGCTTCGCTGTGCATGGTCTAAGCACTCCTACAAAGCCCTGGTGGCTGGAGCCAGGTGGTACCAGCTCCTAAGGCTGATTGCGCACATTTGTTCCCAACTCTGCATTCAATGGAACCAGGTGGGTGGCCTGAAATTGGCCACGGTGGGCGTATTACTACCACAGAAATTGGTAAACACTACAAATCAGCTATCCATATTTCTTTTTCTGAAGACCTGAATGTTAAAGATTTACCAGGGTACCACTACTCAAAGGCTATTTCCCCTGGCAAGGTAGACAGAACTCAAATGTCATTATGTTGCCTCCGCTAGGCAGGCAAGGTGTTCACTACAGCGGGTCCTCTACACCGAGAGCAGCCAAATATCAAACCTTGTCCTGTTATTCCACATGGAGGGAGGGAGGGAAACAAGCATCCTCCCTTATCTCTGAGTCACTCTTTACATGACTAACACTAATTCAGAGAAGCTCATTATTCCATGACTCTCCACTTAAAGAGGGACCTTTGTCCCCTATGACAAGCCCAAGAAGATGAAGGTGTCCAGAAAGAAGTCATTTGTTTTGATCACTTCTTCCAGCTGAGGACGGCTGGAAGTCTCACGTCAAATTCAAGTTTTTCTCCCTTCCAAAGTAGCGGGCCGTCTCTAGTCCTGACCTAGAGTGGAAATCACACGAGACACAAAAATTCACAGCCCAAGGAAAACTCTCTGCCAGCCTCATTTGACAACCAATTTGGCATTGCCACCACGGGTGGGGATCCATACAACAGCTGCCTTCAGTCCACAGTTTATTGAACTAAAGACAGAGAATGGCTTATTCAGTAATCAGAGCGGAAGGAGTCATCATTGATGAGACATGGCAAAGAGGGTACACTTGGAGCCTTGAAACCAAGACACCAGTACTCCCACTTGGTCAAAATCCTTCCAGATCTCTGCTACCGTGTTTTTTCTGTAGCCAAAACACCGAAAACACATATTTGTTTCTTCCTCTCTTCTACTGCTAAATTTCCAAAGAGCAGAGTGCATTTTCACTAAACCCAACGGACCTATGAAGTGATTGGATCAGAAAAACATTAATGAGCCAAAGGGCACAACAGGGCTAGTTTCCATCAGTCACCGTCAGGAGCTAGGGGCTATGCAGGAATTTTTGTTTAAGGTTTTTTTTTTTTCCCATCTCCTACAGTTTGACAGGTCCAGAGCATAACTGATACAACCACATTGGAAATACGTTTCTACGAACACCAGAGTTACTGTCAGTTCTGGAAAATGCAGGGAGGAAAACAGCCAAGGTGATGCTCTTGTTAATAAAAATCTTCCAAGGAAATCCTTTGCACCTCCAACGCTCCACTCATAGCTGTGTCTGAGAGAATCCCTAGGCTGTCTCTGCGCAGCAAATAACCTGAGCAGTGGCTCTTGTTACTTGAGTGTCGGTCCTTCCTCTTAAGACTAGAAAAGTACATCTGTTACAGGAAGTGCCCCTGTTGACTCGGCTTCCGCTGGGTTCCTGCTGTAAGTGGTCTTCCCAAGAGTTAAGACTGATTTGCATTTGCGCTGCTCCCTCAGTATCCTTTCTCTTCATGACAAAGGACATAAAGCACTACTGACCTGGGGAAAACATCTTATCTGAAATCCTACAAGAGACAAGACGATGGACCCACTTAGGACCAAGAGCGTGGCACTTAGACTCTTTCAGTAACCACTTGGTCCTAAGGAATAGAAGCTACTCAAGCTAGTTTACATAAAAGAATAAAAATCTCATGAAAGAGGAAGTTGTATAGATTCCAGGCTCTGAAAAGAACAGAAATTTTTTTAAAAATAGTTTCAAGGGGCACCTGGGTGGCTCAGTCGTTTAAGTGTCTGCCTTCGGCTCAGGTCATGATCCTGGGGTCCTGGGATCAAGTCCCACATCGGGCCCCCTGCTCAGCAGGGAGCCTGCTTCTCCCTCTCCCTCTCCCTCTGCCCCTCCCCCCTGCTTGTGCTCTCTCCCGCTCACTCTCTCTCTCAAATAAATAAATAAATTTATTTATTTATTTTTTTATTTAAGCAGACTCTCCTGCCGAGCAGGGAGCCCGATGTAGGGCTAGATCCCAGGACCCTGGGACCATGACCTGAGCCAAAGGCAGACGCTTAATGACTGAACCACCCAGGCACCCCAATAAATAATATCTTAATAAAGAAAGAAAGTAAGTAAGTTTCACGAAGCTTAGCAATAGGCATACATGAATCCTTACTCTGCTGTCCCATCATCTGTTTGACTCACCTGACCATTCTAAGTCTTTCTATTGCCAGATTTGAATTTTCCAGAGAAGGAATGTGAGTGACTATAGGCAAGCCTCAGATGGGCGACTCTGGGAATGCTGTCCCTGCCGGTCTCTTTCTGCTGGGCAAAGCCATCTCAGACAGTTGCCCATTTTTAAGGCTAATAGCAAGGAACAAGTTATGCAGAACAGGACATTGGTTGGGGAAGCAGATCCACTAGCATCTTTACTTAGGACCCTAACAGACCAGCCAGGAGTGCCAGAGACCGCGGTTCATTTTTGAATGAATGGCACTCTGGATTGGCATATGACGAAATTCACCTCTATAAATTTCAAACATTACAATTATGCACGCTGGCTCCGGCTTACACGGAAAAATCTATCTCTCTGCACAAAGCTAAAGCAGCCCACCGTTCTGTCATGTCAGCCATCCAATGGGTTGATTCACTGTGAAAAAAAAATCAATTGGGTCAAAATGGTTGAGCTGGTGACCTCGAGCAGACTCAGACTGAAAGGAACAGAAGGATTTGACATTTGTGTGCCACGAGAAGTTATTGTGATATTAATGGTGCTTAGTTCGCAATGTAAGGTTAATGTTCTTCATTGCTATTTCTAGTTCAGGAGTCAGCAAACTTTTTCTGTAAAGAACCAGACAGTAATAAATAAAATAGAAAGAAGAAAGAAAGAAAAGAAAGAAAGAAAGAAAGAGAAAGAAAGAAAAAAAAGAAAAAGGAAAGAAGGAAGATAGATAGATAAAAGGGCGCGGGGTGGCTCAGTGGGTTAAGTGTCTGTCTTGGTTTCGGCTCAGGTCATGATCTCAGGGTCATGAAACTGAGCCCGGCGTCGGGCTCTGCACTCAGCGTAGAGTCTGCTGGAAGATTCCCTCCCTTTCCTTGTACCCCTCCCCTTGCTCGCACTGTCTAAAACAGATAAATAAAATATATATATTAAAAAAAAGAACCAGATGGTAAATAATTTAGGCTTTTTGCAGGCCTTGTGGTCTCTGGAACAACTATTCAACTCTGACTTCGTGCCAAAGCCAACATAGGTAATATGTAAATGAATGGGTGTAGCTATGTTTCAGTAAGATTTTACTTATTAAAACAGGAAGCAAGATGGATTGGGCCTGCTAATTGTTGTTTGCCAACCTCTGCTCTAGATCATTTCTCTTCCTCCTCCCTCAAACCTCTGTCTCCTTTTCAGCGTATGCCAGCAGAGGACACGAGCCACCAGCCCTCCTTGTTATGGTCATCAACAAATGTCTGCTCTCTAGACCTGGCTCTCTGTGCTCCTCATGCGCTTTTATGCTTGTCATTGTTTTTGGCAGTTTTCCACTCCTGGAGAAGATCATGCACTCTACAGCTTCATTCCTCTGTCCCTTGCAGCCCCCACTTCCAATGATCTTTCCCTTAATCCACCCACTTTCTCATCGCCAACAACCAAACGACCTGCAAAATCTTGATTTCGAGCCTCTCACTAACAATCAACCCCTCTTGCTCTAACCCGCTGACTCTAGATACCGATAGTCCTCTGACTCACTGAGGTCCCTGGGACATCCAGGCCGCCGGCCCTACCATGTTTGCACTGTCCACCCTCAGCGTCCCCCTGTCCCTCCCTGCCCAGTGTAGGCAGCACTCATCCCCTTGTTTACTCCCCTTCAGTTCCTTGATTTTTCGTCCCTTTCCCACTTTTGTACCCATGCCACAGCTGCACCTAGAGCTCTGAGTGTGGCTGGAGGAAAAACACAATCGTGACCACAGATGTCAAGTGGGCACCCCACAGCCTAACAATCCCACCACCCTTCCCTAGCACAGTCAACTTTTCCGCTATGGAAGACAACGGCTTTACATCTTGCCCATCTTCTCAGCGAAAGGTGCTCTTGTCCTTTCCCCACGCAACAGCTTTGAGAGAGAATTGCTACGGGTGCTCTCTAGGGACGCTGGGTCCCGGGCACTAGGTCCCCCCCAGCCTCAGCCTGAGCCTCAGCCTGAGACAGAGCCTCCTGTCTCCAAGGAACCACATGAACCTGGACAACAGACATCATCAGGGCCCACCCAGACCTAAGACTGGGAGGCCCTCCTTGCATGTTCTGGGCAATGTAAGACCCTGGAGATCTCTGCTTAACTCTTCTGTGGGGTTCATCTTATGACTAAGGTTGAATTTCCAGCCAGGCTGATGGTGGTTTGGGACCAATTAAATCCACTTTAGAGAACTAAAATAAACGGGATGTTCCTTATATCGTACGTTGAGGAGTAAAGCACACACCTAGTACATTGGATTCTGTACACTGCAACTCACAGGAATACATTTCCACCGGTGGCTTTCTGCAGCACATTCTTATTTAAGTAAAATGCACAAAATGTGAATTGGATGAAAAGCAGGGTGATACCATCCCCAGTTTCCATGGTCATAGCCCGACGTTTACAATATAAATACTTAGGCTTCCAACAGCGGTATCTTCTAAGCCTGTGAGGCTTAAATCACCAAAAACATCACATTAAAATTCCTACACGGGCCTGTGGAGCCACCTGACTTCACTGTACTCCAAAAAAAAAAAAAAAAAAAAAAAGCCCAAGCTTTCAAAAGGCTATAGAAAGTTGAAAAATCTCATATCGCCCAAAGTGAGCAAAGAGGAGGCCTTGGGTGGGGAGGAAAGTGAGCGGAAATCAATTTTACTTGCTCCTGCCTCACAATGGATTTTGCAAAGTAAAGGGTAGAAAATCAATCTTGTCAAATCAGTGAGAATTTATACACTTGAAGGAGTCTAAAGGTCTTGGAGGGTGTATTAGGCAGAAGACATTCTCCATCACATGGTGGAGAATACAGCATGAAGGTGGGACCCTTTTCTGTACTGAAAGGACAGTGCCAAGGATTTTTGCCACGTCCCTCATCAAGGTGAGCCCACGGTGGAAGCCAAATGTGAACAGGACTCCCGTAAGTCCTGGCCCAAACATTCTGAAGGGAGGGGACTGGAGTAAGACACAGGAAGTCCTAAGAGTGCCTATTCTTGACTCACCAGAAGAAGCTTCCAGATTACATTAACAGAAGGCCCCCCCTTATCCTGCCTCTGATTTGAATGCCCCTAGCATTTTGGGGTCACTGAGCCATCTGATAAGGCATACGTCCTGTGGCTGCAGAGTAAGGCCACGCTTTAGTGAGTCGGGACTGGTCACTATCCGTGACATCACCAGGGAATCAGACAGGAAACCAGAGCATGGAAGGTGGGCCTTGGGCAGAAAGCAGACCAGGGGGCTACTGTCTGTCTTGGCTTCCACTCTCCTGGGTGTGGAGGAGACATCACAGAGAAATGCTTAAGGGAAGTCAGGAGAGGTAAGGGACCCATGTCCTCTGCTCAAGGGGAGTTGGCCAGGGGCTAGGCCAGGGGGTGCCCGGGTAGCAAACTTAGCCGCGTTTCATAAGCACGTTACTTGGTTTCCCTTTTGAGTTTTATAAACTTTAGGGAAGACTCCTGTAAAACGTCTGCCTGGTTGAAACTGTCCTTTCTTATCTTAAGTCCATTCGGGCTGCTGTAACAAAAATACTGTAGACTGGGGGGTTTATGCCACAGAAATTTATTTCTCACAGTTCTGGAAGCTGGGAAGTCTAAGATTAAGGTGCTGATAGATTGGTGTCTGGTGGGGACCGGCTTCCTGGTTTGGAGATGGGCCATCTACTCCCCATATGTTCACATGGCAAAAGGGGCCAGAGAACTCCCTGGGGTCTCTTTTATAAGAGCACTTAACCCCATCATGAGGGTGCCACCCTCATGACCTAATCACTCCCTAAAGGCCCCACCTTCTAATACCATCACCTTGGGGGTTAGGATTTCAACATATGTTTGGAGGGACACAAACATTCAGTCCATAACATACCTGGACTTACAGAAGAGTCATGAAGACCAGTCACGAAGACCAGTGTAAGAGAGAACAGCATGCCCCCACCTCACCCCTCAGGCAGGTACACCGGTGACTTCGTACTTAGTAAGCAGGTTCCAAAGGGAATGGAGTTGAGGCTGAGAAATCCCACTTCTTGGTCCCATCTGGACCTTCATTTGTCGTTGCCAAACTTGCTGATCTAGGCTTGATGTGATTAAAGGAATAGGTGGTCCTCGACAGAGCTGTGTGACCTTGGGGAAGTTACCGGACCTCTCTGTGGCCCTTTCCTTAGCTGTAAAATGGACATAACACACCTGTATCAAAGAATTATTGTAAGTATTACAGGAGTTGATGTTTGTGAAAATCTTACACGCAGTAAGCACTATGTGCGTGTTTGGTTAACAAAAATAATCATGATCATGTTATTATATATTGGACTTCAGACAAATCAACACAAAATGATGGCAATTAGCCATTAGCAGGTGTGGTAGGCAGAATTCTAAGACGTCTCCCAAGATTCTGGGTCCCCGGTATCCACACTCCTTCTGCCAGTTATTCAATTCGACACTAATCCAAGTGGTCGTTTGAAGGGATTTTGCAGATGTGACTAAGGTCCCAAATCAGGCGATGATCTGGGTAGTCCTAACTTAATCAGGCGAACCCTCTAGAAGCAGAGTTTCCTCCAGCTGGCCGCAGCAGAGGAGCTGGGGAGATGCAAGCCACTTGGCCTGGAAGAGCCGCATCCGCATCCTTGCCGTGAAATTCCTAGGGAGGGGGCCCCAGAGCAAGGAACTGTGGGAGGTCTCTAGATGCTGAGGGCAGTTCTCAGCTGAGCGCCAGCAGGAAAACAAGGGCCTGAGTCCTACAGCTGCAAGGAACCGAATTCCGTCAACAACCAGCGATCTGGGAGGAAGAACGCCCCAAGCCCCAGAGAAGCGTAGCCTGGGTCAGTACCTTGAGGTCAGCCCTGTGAGACGGTGAGCAGAGAATCCGGTCACACTGTGCCTGGACTTCGGACCCTCAGAAACTATGAGATCATAAATTTGCAGGGCTTTAGGCCACTACGTTTGTGAGAATTTATTTTGCGGCAACAGAGCACTAATATAGTGAGAAAAGAAAAAAAGCCAAGTAGGTGCAGGTAACAAATGACCAGTTAGATGATTTCGTTCAAAGGCCAGGCAGCCTCCTCTCCACCCTGCCACATTACGGGCGAAGATTTTTGACACTGACCAAGTTATTACAAAGTACTCTCCGTTCAGAAAAAAGAAATGGCATTTGCCACTCAGGGCTTGGTCTCACGGGAAAATGTGTGCTGTACTCACCAGCATCCCGCCGAGGAAAGGCTGAGCTGCCTGCCCCCAAAGCAGCAAGTCTGGGGCCTCCCAGGCTGGTTTCCTTTGGTTGGGGAGAGGGCTGGGTGACGTCCAACCTCCTACAGGTGTGTGCAGACCTTTGCCCTACATATTTGGCTCCGCCTCCACTTCCAAGACCGGCCTGGAATTGGCAGGGGATTTCAGGACCCAGGGACCAGAGCCCTGGGATCTACGGAAAAGGACAGGAAGCAGAGAGCTTGAGGCTTAAGAGCTCTGGCCTCTTCCTTAAACTCTGGTATAGCCACCTTACGGTGTGACTTTCTGTAAATTCCTTAACCCCTCCGCACCCCCATCTGGAAAATGGGGATAACAGAGTTGTGAGGGTTTGAGGTAAGGCTTACAAATCACTGATACGTAGGACCTCGCCGTTAGCGAGCCCACTAAAATGGGAGCTGCTGTTTAATTGCTTTTCATGCTGCCTGGGTCCTCTACCCAAGCCCTAATACCAAGCGTTCATCATGTTATAAATACCCAACCCCGTTCTCCACAACAGACAGCTGAGCACATCTTGGTCCCTTGTTTCTGAGCCCCAAGCGTCTGCCTAATGACTAACTGCTCCAACCTGGTACACGGAGTACCGCACCACGTCAATCAACCCCAGTACAAACCCAGAGTCAATCAATTGTCCTTCCTTGCCTTCCTCTTCTTGCTCCCTTGTTTCATTAGAACAGGAATTGTGCTAGAGATGGGTACCAACCGGTCAGCGTCTTCTACTGGAATGAAACCAAGGGAATGCAGTCACCGACAATAGGAGACTGGGCTACAATAAGTAGGAGTTAAGTTAGCACTCTAAAAACAGACATAGTAATTACCATTTTTAAAAGATGGTTTTGTGAGGCTAAAAATCTACATCCCTCATGCATGAAGCGGGGGGGGGGGGGGGGGGGCGTCTATTAAATGTCACCGAACCAGTTTGATGATAGAATTTATGAGGTTGTGCCAGATTGTGATAAAAGTGTTCAAAGGTATATGCCACTTATAAATATAACCACATCTAGACTCATAAAAATAGACTCCCTATTTAAATCGAATCTTCTTTCTGAGCACTGCTAAATGAGGTAATTTGAAATTTTCCCAAACTGCAATGAGGGAGGTAGTGGTGGTATTTTTCCCATTTGTGGAGATGACCATCTATTATAGGGATTTGCAAATTGGTTAATTGTCTGGAAGATTTAAGAAGAAAAATGCTGTTCTAGTAATTCTGTACCATCCTGCACTCAAGAGGATGTGGTTGAGGGAAGATTAACATAAGCAAGAGTCTGCCCGATACATTTTAAATGAGAAACCAGGCTATTTTTTGAACTAATGTTCTCAAAAAGAGAACTATAGCAAAATGCCTATCATTCCTTACTCCTTAGCAAATGATTCCCCCAACTACAGTGTTAAGATCCAGAAAGTCAATATAATATCTTTGCCTGTCTCCTTCATGGTGTCTAGAAGAGGGCCTAGCCCAGACACAGGCACGGATTATTTCCTGAATAAGTGAATTAGCGAAATTAAATGAATTAGCAAGTGTCAGGATGCTGATGTTCTTTTTGTCTAAATTCTGAGCAGTTATAAATGTCAACACGATCAGATGGAGAAGGAAAACAAAGGAGCAGGGAAGTGGGGTTCTGTAGAGTCATATTTGCATTTTGGGGTACACTGGACGGGAAGAAGGAAACCCAGCGTCAATGGAATTTATCACTACAAAGTTTTTGTTCCTGAATGGAAATTTCCAGAGCCCATGTTGTAAACCATCTTACAATGGGTCATTTATAAGGAGCCTTTTTGCTTAAGTGACGATGTGGCAGCAGCGCCATCTGCTGGGTAACTAGTTGGGCATTTTAGAACCACATTCTAGAAGTCGTTTTTTTTTTTTTCCAAAAAGCAAATTGAATTTAGAGTCACAGAAATTATCTCAGAAATATCTTTAGAGATAATCTAGGCCATGTGTCATCTTACAGGTAAGGACTGGCCCTAAGTCGGTACAACACTGTCTTTCTTTCTGTTGATACAATGGAGCCCCAAATTCATCTCTCCGAGAGAAGACGGACTACAGCCGTTATTACTAAACTATATTACAGGTCTCATGTAAATCAGAAACTGAAAGGCAGTTAAAATCCACTTGTTAAGCATCCGAAGAGTGCTGTCCAGTAGAAATGTCTGCAACGATGCAGCAATAGAACTTTCTGCAATGATCCGTATCTGCGCGTGCTGTCTAATACAGGAACCCCTAGCCGCGTGTGGTTATTAAACGTCTGAAATGTGGTCAGTGACACCGAAGAATTGGATTTTTAATTTTATCCAATTTTAATTACTTTATGTTTTTAAAAATAGCCAGCCACAGATGGCTAGTGTAAGTGGTTCTCAACCTGGGCACTATTTGCATTTTGGACTGCATCATTCTCCGCGGCGGGGGCTTGCCCGTGCACTGCAGGGTGCTTTAGCAACAGCCCTGGCCTCTCCCCACTAGATGCTGGGGGTACCCCCCTGACCCCCGCAAAGTTGTGATGACCAAAAAAGTCTCCAGACATTGCCCCAGAAATGCCCCCTAGGGCACAAAATCACCCCTGGTTGAGAACTACCGCGCTAGTCGCTACTGTAATGGACGGCCCAGTTGTAGAACATGCCTAACACGTATATGACATTTTGATTGAGAAAAAGAAATGGCCCCTACATTGTACAGTAGCAGTAGTGGTTTTGTCATAAGAACGGGGAAGCTTAAAAAAAAAAAAAAAAAAGTCAGGGGCGCCTGGGTGGCTCAGTTGGTTAAGCGACTGCCTTCGGCTCAGGTCATGATCCTGGAGTCCCTGGATCGAGTCCCGCATCGGGCTCCCTGCTCAGCAAGGAGCCTGCTTCTCCCTCTGACCCTCTCCCCTCTCATGTGCTCTCTCTCTCTCATTCTCTCTGTCTCAAATAAATAAATAAAATCTTTAAAAAAAAAAAAAAAGTCAGATGTAGACAAAGAAATCTCTTTCTTCTTTATCCTCCTTCCCACGTAACAGATGGAGCCCCAAGAGTCATGTCTGAAAATTCGGCCTCACGCCAGAGTCCCCAGGTTAGCCTCATAAAACCCATCCTGGAACCTGGCTTCCCTCAAGTCACTGTGAGGAACTGGACGAACGGACCTCCTGGAGTCTCAGCGGCTCCCCTGGAGAAGGGGGTGGGGATGGTACCTACCTGGCAGGGCCGCTGGGAAGGCAGAATTCGTGCTTCAGAAGCGGTTCAAACAAGAGTTGGGATTTTCACCGCCCTCTTCTAGGGAAGGGCAGAAAGGCCTCATGCCTCCCAACCAATAATACAGAAGTTCCCAGTGTGTTTCCAGCGAAAATAAAAATCTAAGTGACAAGACCAGCGAAGCTCTATGAACCTGACTTTATTTCAAAATGCCAGTGGCCACAACTCGGGGTGGGTTGTTTGTGACGCCAGTCCCTTGACACATTTACATGTGAAGGAGAAACCGTTTCAGCTCCTCGGGGAGGACAAGTCCATTGATCTTGTGATGCTGCTGGGTCCTGAAGCACTTCCGGATCCTAAGGCGGCAGAGTTGCAGCAAAGAAGGGGGCCCTGGAGAAAGATCGCAAGACAAGCGACACGTTGGTGTCATTGATCTAAGGCTACTCCTCCTTTCCTTCCTGACAGCAGACAAGCTGCAACATTGTCATAGGGAAATAACATGGTTCTGCTTAAGACCATTTTCGGGCTTTTGTAGTAGGAGGCATTTTTAGGCCACGTTCTCTCTTTTTCTGGTAGCTAGCTGAAATGAGCTTATTCGGTTTTGATTTAGAACAGACTGGAAAAAAAAGTCAAAGCTTAGTCTCACTAATGGAGGCTTAAGGCAGCTAATTTTGGAATTAGGAAGCCACACAAAATTCCCAATAATGAAAACGAAATTCTCGTTTAACAGCTTTCTTGTATTTTACCTTAAAAAATAAGGTATTTCCAAAAAAATAAGGCATTTCTAGATACAAACATTTTTATAATTTAGCAATTTTGAGATATTCGAATATACTGAGCTATCAGTGAAGCCTACGGGTATGTTATCTTCTCCAGGCCTTTGTTTTCTGTTCTGCATTCAGAGCTAACCCAATGCTTCAACTCAGAGGTGAAAAGTAAACGAGCACAAACTTTGCATCGGGAACCAGCCAAGAGCTTACGTTTTAGGACAGTGGTTCTCAACAGGGGGCTGGGTGGAAGGGAAAAGGAAGGGAGACTTGGTAAAGCCTGGAGACACTTTTGTTTGTCACCACTTGGGGGAGAGGTGTTACGAGCATCTAGCGGGTCGAGGCCAGGGATGCCGCGAAACATCCTAGGGTGCACAGCAGTCCCCAAGTGGCCCAAAATGTCACCAATGCTAAGGCTGAGAAACTCCACTATGAAGTAGAAGGATAGGAAACGATTCCCCCTACCCCCACCCCTGCACCAAACTGTAATGGGAACTCTCTTTTTGTTATTAAACACACACACAAAAGCAAAGCTATATACCCTCTAGAGTCCCATAGAGCAGTGGCCCTCAATCCAGGCTGCATTTCAGAAGCACCTATCAGGGGGAGCTTTAAACCACAGGACGTTGGGCCCCACCCCAGGGCCGTTGCTTCTGTTCACGTTGGGTGGAACCTGCGCATCCGGATTTTTTAAAGGCACGTGCCCCAGGTCATCTTATCGTGGAGCCAGGGTTGAGAACACGAGTGAAAGGATACAGCGGCTTGGCTTTGCGACAGCAGCCCTATAAGCCGCAGGGTAAAGCGGGTTGCCCACCTCCTCGGCTGATGGAGAAAAGGACGGGTGCAAAGAGACCCCTCCACAACCAAAGAAAGCAATGCAGTCCTGTCAATGCGGACGTCCGAGCACATTCACAAGGCCCCCATCGGGACTTAGGGCACCTTCTGGACTCTGTTCAGGGGACTCAAGGCAGCTACTAATGAACTGCTTCCCGGTGGACTCAAGGCATATGTTAAACTGCAAAAAGTACTCGGTGGGGAAACTGAACTTACTTCCATCTCACTAAGGAAGGTTGAAGGACGTGGCTAATCATATGTGCTAGACACATGGGCGCGGACAACTGTGGGACGTATGGATAAAGAAGTATCGGAAGATGCAGAAAAGCAGGACATCCGAGGAAGGTCAGCGCAACTACCGCTACTAATTGGATACCTGCTGTTTACCCTAAGTAGGGTGATGCACAACAAGTGTAGCCTTAAGTCCCAGAAATAGAGCTGAAAACCCACTATAGCTCCTGCCATGCTGGGCTGAGAGTCATTTTTAGTTTTCATTGTGTGCCGTGAGTAAATACTGCTTTAGACGCTTTTCGAGGCCAGTGGGGTGGTAATACTCCCGAACTCCTTTCCTGGGACATCCAGAGACCGAATTTGCTGTGTTGGATCTGCAGGTCTGGCTCTCTGCACTTGGCCTGGCCCCACGCCCTGTGGGCTTCCAGACTGCTGAGAGGTGACCTCACCAAAACCCCAAAAATGACTCATGGAGGCAAAAGCAGCAGTAATTTTCTCGAGGAACAAATGACATTTTATAAACCAGTGCGATCATTGACCACACTGTCACCAAAATGGGAATTAAAGGAATGAAAGACAATGCAGGTGCCTACGAATGGCCTGGGGAATCGAGTAGAAGGGAAGGGTCAGTGGGGGCAATTTGAAAATCCAATGGGATTTTTTGCTGAGGCAGGGGATGAGGGACTGTAGATATAGATACTGATATATAGATATGGATACACACACACATATATACACACATACGCACGCACACACATGCATGTGTGTGTGTGTGTGCACGACTTTGTAACTTTAGGGGGCCATGAGGCACTTTTGCTTTTGTGGATCTCTTTCCCAAGTCAAAAAAAAATGGTATTTTACCACTCTGTCGGTATAAAGACACACATAATCCAGGTTGAGTTTTATCCCTTTCTTCCTTCAGATTTTAAAAGAAATGAACACATTTCTATGGGCCCCTAAAAACATGGGCCCCAAGCATTGTGTCATCTGACCTGCTGGAGAAATGGGCCCTATATATAGACAGAATTTTTTAAAAAACAATCATCGAAATGCAGGTAGAGTGGCCTGGTGATGATTAGTCACACTGCTTAACGTAAAGGGGTTTCTACTGAGCTGTGCCTTATGCACACTGCTCACGGAGGACAGGCCTCATCCGGAGGCCCTAAGGCAGGGCTTTGGCTGCAAGTATGCTGGGCTGTCGGAGTAGGAGGAGGAAGATTCTGCGGCCACTTTACAACTTTGCATGGAGCTAAGCCTAATCCTCCGCGTGCAGGCAGAATACAACCCGATAACCTGCCATCAGAACCGCCCAGGTAGGGAAGCCTGCTTCAGAGTCCCACAACCCCGAAAACGTAACAAAACCCACACTTGAGTAAAAAAGCAGATCCTGAGCTGGCTGCTCTCCGTTACAAGGGACAATTAGGAACGCCATCGGAGGGGTCTCTGCTCCCAGCCCACCCCCAACCTCACCACCCTACCCCCCCTTGCACGGCTCTCAATGACAGTGTTTAGTTGTTTGGGTTGCAAGCGTCGGTTCCTATTTGTGGGGGGAGTGTGGACTTAGGTGTTGACTGACTTGCAACAGTAAATGTCTTCAGATTGCTGTCGATCATTAAAGGAAGACCTTGTAGCACTTAACGAGTAGCCTTCTTGCCCCCAGAAAGCAAGTGCAGTAGTTTGGCCCATGTGTAGCGCATCCCGGGGGCATGGTACAACCCCGAAGAGGATTCTGTTGCATCATTCTAAAGCATGTTTTAGATGTAATATCAAAAGTTTAGAACACTGTTAATTCTTTCAAAGCTGGCCTACCCCATACATGAACACGAGATCATCCAAAACAGCCTGTCTCAACATCCCAAGCGACAGATGGTTCTTTACCACGTAACCGGGACCATACCTTGTTGAACACTAGATTATCTCAGCTCCCCACATTCGCTGGCGGCAGAGAACGGTCTTTCATACAGTATCAGAAGTCAGAACTCGGTAAGTACCCGCCTCCTGCGAGAGCCCGCAGGAGTCGCTATGAGTTAGGGCTTAGGTTCGGGCAAAGGAGAAGCACCTTCTCTCTGCAAGAAGAGCTGCGTCAGGGGGCTCTCTGGAGGCACCAACTCCGAGGGACGTTTGCCTTCGGCGTTCTTGGCCTGGGTGTCCGCTCCGAAGTCCATGAGCAGCAGTGCCAGGTCTCCACAGGACGCCCTGGCCACTGCATGAAGAGGGGAGTCCAGACCTCGGCCTTGGTTCACGCTGGCTCCTAAAGAGTCACAAGAATAACAGAGGCAGCCAGGGAGCAGAGTCCAAGCGTCCCCCTTCTCACAGCACTGTGCCCCAAAATCCCTTAACAAAAGCGCTTCGACAGTGGGCCTGACAATCCCGGGAAAATGGGAGATGACTTCATTCCGTTGAATAAGATGGGGAAAGTGCCATCAGATGATGTGACTGAAGGTACAAGATGAGCTATATAGCATACGAGGTTAAAACCTTGCCTCTGAGTGCTGACCACAGGCGCGCTACCTACAAGAAAAATTCTCTTCAGGAGTAAGGTGGATTTCTAGGACCACCCCAAGCCAATTCCATCCCTACACTCTCTACAAATCCCCACTCTGGCCGGCTGCGGGCTCCCACTGGGACATGTGGGGACATGTGGCTTTGCCTGAGCTGCTGTCCCCATCGTAAAATGGAAAACGATGCCCACTGGACAAATAGCAACTGGATTGTTCCGGTACTGTTCTTGGTTTTGTGAGGGATGAGAAACCCTACCCTTTCCTGACGAGGAGCTTAAAATCAACCTAGAGCATTGGGGGTGTGGGAAATGAGGGAGGGAGAAAAGGACAGTGGGAAGGAGGGAGGGAGGGAGAGAGAGAGAAGGAGAATGAATCTCCTAATTCATGGCAATGGCTGCCAAATGAGTAGAAGGCAACAAGAACCACAGGAACGTTCAGGGGAAGGGAAGGGTTACTGGAGTTTTAAAGAATAAGCAGGACTCAGGTCATTACAAGGGTGATGAAGTGGAGTTCCAAGGCTGAAGAAGGGTCTGGACAACAGCAGGGAGATGAAAAAGAATGATGTGACACAGGGCTTTCCGAGGAACACAGAAGATCGACAATGAGCTAAAAATGGGGCAAGCTGAATCTCCAAACCAAGGCGAACTGCAGAAGAAGGCCCCGGGGGGAGGCCGAGCCCGGCTCCAGCAGCTGTACCAGTCCTGCCAGGCTAAGAACCACTGGCCGGAGGGAGGAGGTGAGACGGAAGGGGAGGAGAACAGACAATCACCGAGGACCACCCTGGGAGGAGATACGCTCATCATCATCGTCCTCATTACAAGTGAGAGAGCCAAAGTGCGAACAGTGTAAAATCTATCCTCCCCGGGAACACAGCCACCCCGAACCCTGACCTCGTCCGACGCCGTGGCCCACACTCTTCCCCCTGCTACAATACAAATGGCTTTAAAAGACGTTCAGGTTACTTGTCATTTTCTTTCCTTGTTTCATGTGCTTTTTGCTTTACCTGACTCAAGAAGCTTCTTGGCACAGGCCACCTGCTGGTTTTCACAAGCCAAATAGAGCGGCGTGCCCAGGTGGCCAATGTCATGGTCCACGTCGCCCCCGTAGGCCGCAAGGGTCTCCACACATGCCACGTGGCCTGCAGCCCAGGGCAGAAGAAAGACATTCTCTTAGCCAGGGAAACACCACCTTCCCTCTCTCCTGCGTGCTTACACTTGCACGGACCAAAAGCTATTTCCCAGTTACTGGGTTGCCTGGAGGAGGTTCTCTCTCTGCAGCTCCGGGCGGAACTCCACTGGGGTTTCCGAGCCACGGGAAGCAACCAGCAACCTGTTCCAAGTGGCTGTGGCTTTTCAATCAGACTGAATACAGAAATGGAAGGGAGAGTGGGCAGAGGGCTGGAGGAACAGGGACTGCAGGTAGGCCTGAAGAAGAAAGGGCATGGTATGGGCCATGGGCCCGGGGAGGCAGCCCAGAAGCTCACCCACGGCCGGCCCGGGGAGAAACAGGCCACCGTGGACACAGGCGAGGCTGAGAAGCAGCTGCCCGGTCCAACCCGAGTGGGGCCCAGCCTGGCAAACTAGGTTGGTGAAAGCCGAATCGCTCTTGCTTGGTCTAGAATGTCATGCTTTAAACAGTACTCCTTTGCGTTTCTCTCTCTTTTTAAGATTTTATTTATTTATTTGACAGAGAGAGAGAGACACAGCGAGAGAGGGAACACAAGCAGGGGGAGTGGGAGAGGGAGAAGTAGGCCTCCCGCCGAGCAGGGAGCCTGATGCGGGGCTCGATCTCAGGACCCTGAGATCATGACCTGAGCCGAAGGCAGGCGCTTAACCAAGCCACCCAGGCGATCTCTTAACGAAGAAAAGTCAATGCTTTGGGAGATAATTATCATAGGGATGGATTCAGTGAAATAGGGCTGCTGTAAAGGCTCATGGGGAGCCATTCTGTGACACCACTGGGGAAATAAACACTCTTCTGGCCACGTGTGGCCATGATGGTGACAATGGGGAGAAGCAGAACTTGCCATTGTTTTGTACCAGAGTTAAGAATATCAGGAAAACTATGGTGTTATGGAAAGAATCACCCCAGCTGAAGAAGTTCTGGAGACCTAACATACAGCATGGCAACTGTACGCACCAATACCACAGTGTATGCTTGCAATTTGCCTAAGAGAGTAGATCTTAAGTGTTCTCCCCACACACAAAAAATGGTAACTCTATCAGGCGATGGATGTGTTCATTAATTTGACTGTGGTAACCGTTTCATAATGTAGGTGTCTATCAAGTCATCATGTTAGTACACCTTAAATATATACAAGTTCATTTGTCAATGATAACTCAGTAAAGCCGGGCATGGTGGAGAATTACCCTGAGCTATATATAGCATCTTATATTTCCAAAAATTGCAAGTTTGTTTCACTTAGAAAACCTAGGTGGGGGGGTGGTGCCTGGGTGGTTCAGTCAGTTAAGTGTCTGCCTTTGGCTCAGGTCATGACCTCAGGGTCGTGGGATCGAGCCCCGTGTTGGGCTCCCTGCTCAGCAGGGAGTCTGCTTCTCCCTCTCCGTCTGCTCCTCCCCCTGCCTGTGCTCTCTCCCTCTCTGAAAAATAAATAAAAATTTTAAAAGTCTTTTAAAAAAAAGAATATGATTTTAAGGGTAGTTGGCTCACTCGGTGGAGCATGCGACTCTTGATCTGGGGGAAGGGGCTCCCTGCTCAGCGGGGAGTCTGCTTCTCCCTCTGCCCCTCCCCCTGCTTATGCTCTCTCTCTCTCAAATAAATAAATAAAATATTTTTTAAAAAAAGAAAACCTAGGTGGCCCTGAGACAATATTCTTTAGGGCCCTAAAAAAAAAAAAAATAGAATTTGTTTTATAAAATAATTTGAGAGGCACCTGGGTGGCTCAGTCCATTAAGCGTCTGCCTGCTTCTCCCTCTCCCTCTCCCCGTCCCCCTGCCTGTGTTCCCTCTCTCGCTGTCTCTGTCAAACAAATAAGTAAAATCTTTTTTAAAAATTATTTAAAAAAATAAAAATTTGATTTTTCTGGGGTCATGGGTTCAACAATGTATTCCACACATCTTGATGGATAGTCTACCATGTGCCAGACCCTGTTCCAGAACCACAGCCGTGAACAACATTCCAGATGCTCTGAAAAAGTCATTCCCAAACTTTTTGTGCATCAGAATCACCTGGATGCTTGCTAAACAGAACACAGATGGCTGGGCCCCACCCCAGAGTTGCTGAGTCAATGGGTTTGGCGTGGGGGCCAAGAATCTGCAATCGCCTGCCAGGCCAGGCTGATGTTTCTGGTCCCAGGGCCCCACACTGAGAAAAGATCCCCTAAAGACACCCTTCCTCTCACAACAGTAAGATGTCTGTTGAAGGAGGGGTGGAAAACGTAAATTCTCAACAGATTTACCTCTCTTAGCTGCTTCATGGATGGGGGACGCCAGATCACTCGCCGGGTGGGGGCTGGCCCCATGTTGCAGAAGCAAATTCACACAGTCCTGGCTGCCGCTGACACACGCATTAAACAACGGGGTGTGCCAGTCAGTAGTGACACCATTCACCTGGAAAGAAAAGCTCCAGGCTGAAGGCAGGCAGTGGGCTGTCCCGGGTTCAAATCTAGACTCCACTACTTTAAGCTGCTATCTAACTTCTCTGAGCCTTCGGTTCCACAGCTATAAAATGAGGACAAAAATGCCAAATTCCACAAGGCTGTGAAAAACTCAATGAGGTAAAGCACTGAGAACATGTTACCGAATATTCTCTCACTTCCCTGCCCCCAGGAACATGAACTTTGAAACTAGTCAGGATAATCCTATACAGTTTACAAACTAATATCCCTGCTTTAAACATTCCATTCTAGACCCGTCCCACCCCAATCCAGTATCCTTTCCAGCAGTGAGAGTAACCTTTTAGAGATGTTAATGTATTATTTTTAAAAAATTTAAAACAGGACTTTCACAGAAATAGAGGGTGAATATGTGCCGAAGATTTTCTTCAACTCGTTCATTAATGAGAGAACCGGTGAGATGGTACCGCTGGCTCAAAGGAGAATTTATATCTTCAGTCAATTAAATGCTGAAATAAATCTGCTAATAGATACAAGACTGGTTAGTGTCCTACAGGGCCATCAAACTAGAGTCTTTGGGGCCATCTTTTCTTTTTTTTTTTTTTTTTTTTTTTTTTTAAGATTTTATTTATTTATTTGAGAGAGAGAGAACGAGAGACAGAGAGCATGAGAGGGAGGAGGGTCAGAGGGAGAAGCAGACTCCCTGCCGAGCAGGGAGCCCGATGCGGGACTCGATCCCGGGACTCCAGGATCATGACCTGAGCCGAAGGCAGTCGCTCAACCAACTGAGCCACCCAGGCGCCCTGGGGCCATCTTTTCTAACGTTGGAAATCCGACCAAAACTTACAAGTTCACATCTGACTTCGCAGTGTTTGGGCTATAATCAAATAGGGAAGAGCAAAGCCAAGCGCAAATTTTCTACATTATTAAGCAAAGATATTATGAAGACGATGAAATCATTCTCACAAGCCATTTCCAAGGAAGGCGAGGACTAGTGAGGCACAAAAGATGTCCAGGGTGCCAAGTTTAAGGGGACACTCCCTCCCAGGAGCACGCGAGTGCTCAACAACCCTCAGAGGGCAAGGCTTCCTACAACTGTCTCTCAGCCTCTCCACTGTCCTAGCCCTGTGTCCACGAGTGGAGTAAGTTTTCCTCACCCCAGTATAAACCCGGTGATGCGCTCACCTACGGCTCTCTACTACTGCTCTCAGGACAAAGCCCATTTTCTTGGCAGGGACAATGAGGCTGTTTGTGTTCTGGCCCCTCTTACCCACTCTGCTCTGCGGCCATAAGAAGTGATTTGAAGTTAAAAAAAAAAATTGTTCACTTCCGCTTCCAAGTCTTTGCATTTGCTCTTCCCAGTGGGTGGGAAGCCCGTAACTTGCCCCAACCCACGACTCAGCGGGCGGATTCCAACAGGTCCTTCGCGTTTTGGCTTAGACATCATTCCCCCAGGAGGCCTCTTCAGATTTCCTCTCTCGCCCCATCAGAAAAGGCCAGCAACACTTCTGTGTGCTCCTAGCAACCACCTTAGTATTCACGCTTGTCATATGGTGGTAGTTTGCAAAAACGACTACAGATTCTCTGCAGAGTACGCATATCGCTTTGCGACGCAGTGTTGCAATTCCTGCCATCACAAGATGGAGACTTCTTTTCCAATCCTTGAATCTGGGCTCGCCCACGGGACTTGCTTTGCTCAATGTGACAAGAGCAAATGGGAGGCAAGCCGAGAGCTTGCCTTCTTTTGATGCTCTTGGCATCCCTGCTACCAGGGGAAGCAGGCCAGGCCGCCTGGGAAAGGATGAGAGAGAGGCCACACAGAGGCTTCCTGTCTCCCCAGCCACCCCAGCAGGGTCATCACGAAGCAGTCTGCCCCAGCCAACCTGTCAGCTAACCTGGAATGCCTAAGTTAGCCTAGCTGAGGCCAGCCAACCCAGGCCAGACCTGAAGAACTATCTGGCCAGCACAAGGAACTGTGAGATAAATAAATGGCTCTTGTCTTAGGTCATTAAGTTGCGGTAGCTTGTCACATGGCCAAATATAACGGGTAGAAACAGTGTTTGGTAATCGCCCGCTGGGGGCACACAGCTTCATTGTTATTTTCCCCCTCTTCTCAGCTATGGACTCTAAAGCTCAGAACCTAAATAACTTATCCAAGTTTCCGATATTAGCAAATGGTAGACACGGTTTGGGACCATTATTCAAGTCTTATGGGGCCAAACGTTCTATATTTTCTATAATATTTCATTACCTTCCAGCCATGGGAACAAAGGCAGAAATCCAACAGCTATTTATTAGTAGTGACTGTTAAAGAAAATGATGCAGACTCAAACCATTACTCCCTAGCTAAAAATTCAGTACTTCATCTATCGCTAAGGCAAAGAAGCTTGATAGATGTAATACTTTTGAAAAACACCCCTCTTCCACCTTCAAATCAGGCCGGTCAAAAATGCCAGAAATTATTCAAAAGGGATGGAAATGGGCATTTGTCATGGTTTCTAAGACATTATTTGAGTCACACCTACCTGAGCTCCATGCTTTAATAAAATGTTTGCACAAGAGGGATGACCTCCGAGACAGGCCTCGTGGAGTGGGGACACACGATCTGCGGTGATGAGGTTCACGGGCCACCCCTGCAGGAGAGGAAGTGGGCAGAGTAAGGGGTGCAAAGCCACAGCTCCACAGGGTGGCGTTCCAGCCACACATCCAGCCCTATGACAATGCTCCCAGTCTGACAGTACGCTAAGGTGTTGCTAATGTCGTCAAACAAACAAAAAAGGAACTTTCGTGCAGCTGGTGAAAGGATAATATGCCACAGCCACTCAGGAAAACAGTTGGACAGCCTCTTACTAGAGTTGACAAGATGCATCCCTGTGACCCAGCAATCTGACTCTTGGGGATACACATTCTAGACTGACTTTTATCTTGTTCTCCCTCTCTCTTGTCCTCTCACTTGCTGGCTTTTTGTCTCGATGAGGTCCACAACAAGGATCGGAGAGCAGTCTCCAGCCAACAGCCACACAGGAGCTGAGGCCCTCAGTCCAACAACCCGGGAGGAACTGAACCTTGCCAATGGCCACGTAAGTGAGTTAGCACTCAGGTCCACCTCCAGTCGAGCCTTCAGATGTCTCCATCTCTGACCCTCACCTTGACTGCAGACTCATACAAGTCCCTGACCCAGGTAAATTGTGTCTAGATTCCTGACCCACAGACACTGTGAGCTAAAACAGGTCTATTACATGAAGCTGCTGAGTTTGGGGGTAATTTGTTACACAGCACGAGATGACTAACACAGGGCCAAAGCATGAGGTGAACCTCCACAGACAGACAGAGGCAGAAAGTCCTAAGGCTGAGGGGCAATTACGTTCTCACTCTAGGTACTCGAGGTCCGAAGAGCCAAGAGAGTTGTCAGAAGGCCCTGGTTCATCAACCTCTGGGAAAATACGCTCTCCAGGAGATGGATTATGAGCCCAAACCAAGCAAAATATCAAAAGAACTCCAGGAGAGGCTCCAGAGATGTCCTGATCATGGAATACATTATCCTTAACAGGAGGAAACTGGGTACAATAAAAGTTGTTTTTCTTGGGACACATTAGTTAAGAACATGGTTAGTTTAATGACTTGGTAATACATTGTACCTTTTCTTCCCCTAATAGTTAAAATTTGCCTAAAATCATTCCAATGAATTGCCTCCCACATCATCATTCCTAACAAACATTCTTCCACTTGTGTGACATTTATGAGTCAGCCTCCTGATCATCCTGTCCTGTTGGCTTTTATTCTCTGATGGGTGACCTCATAGACATACGCCTGAGTCAACAGGATCCTGAATCCAGAGCCTTTCTTTGGGTGGACCTGGGGAGGGGTTCTGGGAGACTCGAAATAACCCGTAAATTATTCTTGTAAATGAGAAATTCCAACATCCCTTACAGTAGTTTGCCCCCCCGGCCCTGCTGTTCACAGGGAGGGAAGGGACGACATCTTCCCCTCCTTTGTAACCTTGCATCCCCTCTGTACCCAATGAGCACTGAATAAATGCTTACTGACCACTGACTCAAAATCGCGTTGATCCCTTCACAAGTGCTGCCCATGGACTTGAACGTGGCATCTGCTCTTTTATTTTATTATTTAATTGGAGACATCCCCTCAAAGATTTGTTCTCAGATCCTTCTTTGCCCCCCCCCCCAATGCTCTATATTTGTCCAATCTCTTCCACTCACACTGCTAGAAAACACAAGAAATTCGTAACTCCCCGGGGCAACAGATCATGAGATGAAAGAAGACTTGCCCTTTAAAGGAATTACATATTAGGTGTTCTGTTATTACCAATGTACTCCTCCGGTTACCAATGCCATTTCTTTTCTTTCTTTCTTTCTTTCTTTTTTTTTTTTTTTGAGACCATTGCCATTTCTAAGCAATCATTTGGGTACTTCTACATAAACCCAGGTAAATGAAAATGCAAAAAAGAAATGAGTCACAATACAAAAAGTTTTCACCACACATTATGTAAGCACATGACAAAGAGGGTCCTTTACCTTCAGGTTCACTTTGCAAATGTAGGACTGCCCATATAGTCCCTCACTGAGCTACGGCGCTACTTTAAATGAATGGTGGCAACTGGTCGGAACTATCAACAAATCTGAATCCTAGAATATCATCGGGTGATTTTTAACCCATTACTTCACACAGAGTCCGGTCCCCAGTGGGTTCTCAGGTTTTTAAAACATGGATTAAATGGCTTATCTTTAACCCTTTCTGTAATCAATTGTCCCTAATCTCAGCCTATCATCAGATGCTCTTTTTGACGGGGCCTGGGGGTTGGGCACCCACAGTGACACAGCGCTCGGTACCTGGCAGCTTTCTGTTCCAGCCTCAAACCACATGCCCCCCCCCCCCCCCCCCCCCCGCCTGAACCAACCTGAAGACTACAGGAAGGTTCGGCTTTTTCCTTTGTCCTGTACACACCTGACACATCATTCTCTACACGCAGGGCAGAAGGTTCACGAGCAGCTGTCTCCCTCACGTTCATCAAACCCATCATTCCCTCCTGCTGTAGCAAGGAGATCAAAGACACCTGATGTGAGGACTTCTTACATTCCCCTCTCCCCACCCCTAAAATCTCTCTGCATGTCTCCAGCCTTCTGTTCTTCCATTGCTCCTTTCTTTGAGAAAGAAACATCTGAGCTCGCCCCAACAGCCCGCGACCTCACCCGGTCCCTCTGCCACCTCATGACTTGCCTTCAGCCACCTTCTCACATGCATTCCCCAGCTCTCTCCTCCTCAGGCACACTTTCCTTTTGCGTTTTGAAGTCTTCCCATCTTCATTCCTGACCCTCTACCAAACTTCCATCGAAGGCTCTTCTCCCCTTTGCTTCCCTCCCCTTTATTCAAAAATAATCTGTCCCCATTGTCTCTACTTCTAGCCCTTCTCTCATCTACCAGCACAATCCTGCTGAAACTGCTTTTAAAGATCACCAGAGACTTCCTACTTATTGAATCCAATATATATTGCCCTGTCCTCTGCCTCCTTCCACCTCTGAATTTGCTATGTATTCATTCCAACCTCGTGAAACGTCTCCTCTGGCTTCGAAAACCAAGTTCTCCCTGAAAAAAGCTCGATCTCTGACCTCCTACTGTCCTTTTCTGTCTCTCTCACTAACTCTGTCCTTTTCCTCCTCACATCTCCTAAATGCAGGCATTTCAAGGATTTGCCCTCAGATCCTTTCTTTTTTCTCTCAATACTCTCTACATATTGTATACGGCTTTCAAAACTAAATCTCTGCCCCTGGTACATGTTTCTAATTCCCTGCTAAGACATAACCACCTAGAGACCCAACTAACAACATAAACTGAGCCTCTGCCAACAACCAAACTCTCCCTGAAAAGGGTTCCTTGTCTCGCCAGCCCGAATTCTCTGAATGGCCCCACTATCTTGTCTCATACCTAGGATGGAGACCTCGGGGGGGGGGGGGGATAAGCAGCGTGATTCCCAAGTTCAAATGCTGGCACCATCACCTAACAAGCAGTGTGACCTTGAGCCAGTTACTTATCTCCCTAAGCCTCAGTTTCCTCTTTTGTAAAATGGGGACAATTGTACCTACCCTATAAGGTTGTTACAAGGACTAAGAAATGATGTATGCTTAGCACGCTGTAACTTGCAGGCAGTCATGATCTGAGATTTCTTCTTATTCTTTACCACTTAGCCTTCCATTAGCTGCCACATCTGAAAGATCTGATGTTTCAGAACACCGGGATCGTTCCTCGTTTCCACTCGGTAGTGACTTAGCCCTTTGAGGATTGCAGGGGGCAGCATAAGGAGTTTTATTCAAGGAACTGAACAGCCAGTCTCCACCACTTGCTTGCAGCCAGACCTTATTGCTAAGGTTCTCGGTCTCGGCTGTGCCTTGGAATCACCTGGGGAGCTTTCAAACTCCTGATACCCGGGCTGCATCTCAGAGCATTTGCCATATAATCAAAGGAGGCTGAAGTCAGGTATCAGGATTTCTAAGAGCCCCACCTTATCCCAGACATCTCAAGGCGATTCTAATGTGCAGTCCAGATGGAGAACCACCAAATTAAGGTCCCATGGTACCATGATTGCTTTCTGCTGACCTAACAAACTGCTACTGTTTTTTAAAATAAATTTTTATTGAAGTACAATAAAGTCCATACAGCCTAAGTGTCAATCTCAGTGAATTATCATAAAGAAAATATACATGTTATCACTACACAGGTAAAAAGCTTGGTATCATCGGTCTTTTCACATTTACCCCTTCCGCTGGGAAGAGCTGGTAGGTACCATCTCCTACGTGAAATCTGAATTACCCCAATTACTAATCAGCATAGTGGGATACATTTACTGAATATTTGGATAACCCCTTTTACGAAGTGCCAGTCCAAGTCTCTCACTCATTTTTCTGTCAGGTTGCCTATCTTTTTTTGTATTAATTTTAGACAAGGAATACAGGCCCTTCATTGGACAGATGGATGGATGTACATACATACATAGCAAATATTTTCTCATCTGTGGCTTGCCTCCTTGCTTTTTAAATATTGCCTTTTGATGAAGAAGTTCTTAATTTTAATGAAATCCAATTTATTGGTCTTTTTGTTTCTTTCCTCCTACTATTTCTTTCACATCCAATTGCCTTTCTCTCTCTCCTACACTATCATAATGGTCTCTTATTAAAAAAAAAAATCCTTGAACAACGAAACCGGAAGGGGAGACAAACCATAAGAGACTCTTCATCTCAGGAAACAAACTGAGGTTTGCTGGAGTGGAGGGGGGTGGGAGGGATGGGGTCGCTGGGTGATGGACACTGGGGAGGGTATGTGCTATGGTGAGCGCTGTGAATTGTTTAAGACTGATGAATCACAGACCTGTACCCCTGAAACAAATAATACATCATGCTAATTAAAAAAAAGAAAGAAAAAAAAATCCTTGAACATAGTCGTTCTACAGGAGCTTTTAAAAAACTACCAAAGCAGGGGGGCACCTGGGTGGCTCAGTCGGTTAAGTGTCTGGCTCTTGATTTTGGCTCAGGTCATGGTCTCAGGGTCACAGAATCGAGCCCCAAGTCGGACTCAGCAGGGAATCTGCTTGAGA
Source organism: Phoca vitulina (assembly GCF_004348235.1). Taxonomy (NCBI): domain Eukaryota; kingdom Metazoa; phylum Chordata; class Mammalia; order Carnivora; family Phocidae; genus Phoca; species Phoca vitulina. The sequence goes on from NW_022589758.1 coordinate 1,796,355, forward strand.
TTCTCTCTTCCTTTCCCTTTCCCTCTGCCCCTGCCCCCCTCTCTCTCCTCTCTCTCCCTCTCTCTCTCTCTCAAATAAATAAATAAAATCTGAAAAAAAAAACTACTAATGCATGAAGACTGCCCTAGTTTAAATCAGAATATATGGAGTGAGGCCCAGGCATTGTTGTTTTTTTTAAAACATCCCAGATATTTTAATGTGAAGCCATGGTGAAGAACAGTTATGGATTCAGTTTCTCCCTTCTTGGGCCAAACGAGAATTTCTTTCCTCTTTCTTTTCTCTTTTCTCTTTGTTTCATAGACATTTGAATGTTGGTCTTATTTCCCTTCCTAAAATATGTTTGGTTTAGCAACTGTGTTTGTCATTATTCTTTGATTAGCCGAAGTCTTACTAGATTGTAATCAGAAAATAAATACCATGTGTGATGACGGTAACTGGAATAGGTAATTTACATGACGCCACCTCAGTTAATCCTCGCAGACCCACATAAGGTAACCTAATAGACTGAATTTTTGGTCTTAATTCTTTACTCTCCCATAGCAGTGTAATACATTCACACCCTTGCCATCACCTCACAGTTGATAAAATGTACTTCCTTCATCCTTGAGTTGGTCCTCTGACTTGCTTTGGCCAACGGGATGTTGGTAGATGTGACATGAACAAACCGGAAGTACTCTGCCCGGCTGGGCTTGCCCTGCTGTGCTCCAGCCTTTTGCCCTGAGGACGAAATTCCTCAGGTAGGCGGCTCAAAGAGGGATGGGAGACATGCAGGAGAGCTGCCCCCAACCCACAGCTTGCAGCCAAGCCCAGCCTAGGCTGGCTGACCCAAGGACTCGTTGGCCAGAAATAAATGTTTATTGTATTATGCCCCTCCGTTCGGGGTGGTTTGTTGCCCAGCAAGATCTGACTGATACAGGTCGTTATTGGAATGCTCATTTTATGAAGGCAGAAACTGAGGTTCCAAGAAGATAAGTTGCTCAAAAAATGTGATAGAGCTTAAAGATATGGTTCCATGTGATGTGCAGTAAACATATAAATACTGATTATAAATGAGTATGGGTCCAATTTAATAAGTGATATATAAAAGCTACAGTGATCATTTTTCATCCTATCAAAATAAGGTAAATGTTTCATTTTCTCTGAGAAGCAGCTTAACTGCTTTTAGCTAGAGTTATGTGTTACTATCTAGATTTCTGTTTATAATAGGCTGCTGCTACCATAAGCAGCTTAAGATAGTGGCTTAGGGTAGTCTGAAGTTCTTCTTTAGAAATTGTTATCTTACAGGAGGATTTCTTACTCTAGATAGATCCATGAAATTGGAATTTTTTTTTTAATTTAAAACATTTATTTTCACTGGCAACTACCTGAAATGTCTGATGTCCTTCCATTAGGAATCCAGACAACAAACCACAGTGGTAATAGCAGTACATACGACTGTCACTGAGAGCAATCACAGACACTTTTATTGCATTACGATTGTTGTAGACATCTAAAATATCTCCAAGTACCCACTCAACCCACTTAGAAAATATGGTAGTTACTGGAATCGCCACTAAATCTCATTTAATGCAGTTTGTATCACCATGTCACATTTGTTCTTTCACTAATCTGATAGATCTTCTCAGTATTGGGTTTCATGCATTTAAAACATTAGGCCAAGAAGGGGTCCACGGACTTTGCCAGACTGCCAAAGGGTCCAGGGTACAGAAAGGGCCAAGAGCTCCCACCTGAAAAGATCTATAGTCTTTTCAGAAAACAGAACATTCTGAACAAAAACTTTTATTAGAGTTTTGAATGATGATTTCAACTGTTTTTACAAGTATCTTTGCCTAAGTTCCCAATAATTTCAAACCAGCAAAACTCAAATTAATGTGTACTTGAAATTACACCTGTGGAGCGGAAAAACTGGTATCAAACTGGGCAGAGCCACTATCAGCTAGAGGTTCCGTAAGACTGAAAAGGTCTTTGAAATGGTAAGATTACATATTTAAAAAGACATTTTCAAGCATTTCTTTTATACCAGGGGTTTTCAACCTCCGAGCTACTGGCATTTGGGGCTGGATAGTTTTCTGAGGTAGAGGGCTGTCCTGCGCAACGTAGGATGTTTAGTGACATCCTCAGTCTCTATCCACTCAATGCCAGTAGCACTCCCCACCGACCCCCACTCCCAGCTGTGACAACCAAAAATGTCTCCAGACATTGTCAAATGTCCCCTAAGGGGCAAAATTGCCCCAGTTGAGAAAAACTGTTTTGCGTGATAATTTTCAAGAACACAGTCTATGGAGTAAAGTGAAAGCAACTTGAATGCACTAATCTGCCTGTTATTCACCCAATAGGTATAATAGTACCTATTATGTGCATAGAATTATACTAAATTCTAGTATTTACGCCAGCCTCCAGATAAAGAAATGATTAAAGGGGTCGGGATTCACCTCATTTTGCCAAAGAGGAAATTTCTATCTTAATAAATCAGACTGATTTTTTTCTCAGCATGGTGAGCGATAGGATATTCTTAATGTCTTTTTTTTTTTTTTTTCAAAAGCCACATACCTGGCTGATGAGGTTCCTCAGAGAGAGCAGACGTCCATGGATGGCAGCTTCATGCACAGGAGACCAATCAGACACAACATCTGCATGGAAAGAGAGGAACAGGTTACATCCTGCTAATGCGCTATAGACCCGAGGCGCATCCTCGCCCATCAATAAAAGCCCAAGGGGTCTTCCTGGATGGAGACATTGGAGTCAATCAGCCAAGACTCCCATGAGCCCTTCAGCATTTCCCCCTTCTACTGATGCTCCCAGTACACATTTTATGTGAAATGTCGAGATAGCTAAAGAACGAACTCCAGCCAGTCTCCAAACTGAGGACAAAAGAGGTAGATTGGGATGACTGACCACTGGACTTCCATTTACATACTGGTTTCAAAGGCAAAGGGTCCATTTCGTTAAGTGAGAGCTTCACTAATTACCAGCATTAGCGTGTTAAGCTGTGGTGGCCAGTCGAGCTTCCTGCATGAAATCCGAACTTGGTATCTCGGCAAACAGCACCATATACTAATAGTAGTAATCACATCATTACATACACCATTAGGTTTGAAATCAGATCTAAACAGAACCATATCTATTTATGGACTATCTTCTGTCCCAATATCAAGCACAAAGTAGAGTTCAGTCTGACCTTGTAACGGGGACATCATCTACCCCAAAAGGAAGCATGCCAGTGTGGTTGAGAGAGCTCTGAATTCAGACCCGCTTGGCTGCTTCTGAGCTGTGGGTCCCTGGACAGGCTCTGAGCCTCAGTTTCCTTCCCTGTCATGTGAGGACAGCAATAAACTTACCCACAGCTCAATACCTATTAGCTACTATCATTACCCTGCCCTACCATTAAGCAGAGTCTTGATTATACCCCACCATCACTGCTATTTCAAACAGCAAATGTATTCTACGACCATACAGGAAGAATACACATTCTTCGGAAGGAAGCCTATAAACCCTATCCCAACATATTAAATGGTTTCCTCTCTCTAATTGAATGTGGAGGTAACCCGAATGAGGCAGAGACCTGATTTTCCTCATCTCAAGCTGTGTCTGATTTCCAGAACAAACATAGGAAGTCAGAATGTGACAAGGCAGAATGGTCTGATAGCAGTCACGCCTCCTAAAGGAACCGGTGTGTCTCCTAAAACCTACGGAGACCTGGGCAACCAGGGCAGTTACTACCGCCTTACCAACCGAAAAAGCCAGAAAAGAGGAGGCTAGGACATTTTGTACTTAACACGCGTTGGCTTAAGGTCTGCCTTGCTATCTGGAGCTATCAAGGCCCTGGAAAATCTGTCCCAGGGAGCAAATTACTATCCTTCCAGATGGATTCATGAAGCATTTATAGGTAAGAGGAAGCTGAACAAGCCTACCGACATGCAGTCCATCCAATGCTTTCCTTCTGGGGTCACTACGAGTACCTTACGTGAAATGGCTTTTCCTATCTCCAAAACCTTATGCTCAATAGAAACTTGATGGCCTCGCAGCATTCTCTGAGGTTCCTGATTCTCTCAGGAAAAAAATATTGCTGTTTCTAGGGCTTGGAGCCTACCCTCCAGACTACAGATACAGAAAGATCTGTCTCCAAGTTAGAATTAAAAGGACAACTAATTCTGCACTCTCAGAGCTAATGCAAAATACAATCCGCACAAAATCTTGAGTGAGAAGGAAGAGCCAAAAATTAAGGTTTTGAAAATCCGTTTTAAAAGAAATTTGCAAATGTACCTGAATGGATCACCATGTGCGTGATGATTAATCCATTTTTCCTTCCAAGTGTTCAGCTGGTAAGAAACATACCTGGCACATTCCCCTTTCTTAAAGGGAGCTCGGATAATTAGAGTTGACAGCCTAAACAGTCCGGGCAGGTAATTTGCTTCCTAAATTGTAACTCTGTTCAGATTTCATAAAAATGATGCAATTATATTATCAACTAGAGACAAAAATGGGCTTTACTTTCTATTCCTTTGTCTTGAAACCATTACTCCTTCCATTTACAGTAAATAAAGAATTGCGTACTCCTTTAAGAGGAATAAAAAAGGCAACCTGCAACAGGTTGGTGCCCCGACTTTAGAATGTGGTATTTACAAAGCAGACACAGTCTGTGTCATCGAGAAGCACAGGGTGTTGCCCTGGTGCACATGGTGGGAGGCTGACCATCTACATCTGTCTGTCTGTCTAACAACTTGATTGACTTATAACCCACATCCCTTCACCCACCTCAAGTGTACAACTCACTGGTTCTCACAGAGTTGTGCAACCGTTATGACTATGGTGTCAATTTTCGGACACTTCCATCATCCCCAAAAGAAACGCCTTGTCCATTAGCAGTCACTCCCCAGTTTCACTGTCCCCGACACCTGGCGGCCACTGATCTACTGTCTGTCTTTATAGATCTGCCAAAGTGAACATTTCATGTAAGTGGGATCACACGGTACGCGGTCCTTTGCGACTGGCTTCTTCCACCTAGCGTCAGGTCTCAAGGTCCATCCACGTTATAGTACGTATCAGTACTTCATCCCTTTCCATGGCCAAGTAACACCCACTGTATAGATAGACCGCATTTTATTTATTCGCTCATAGTTGATGGACACCTGGGTTGTTGTTACTTCTTGGCTGTTATTAATGCCGCTGCTATGAACACTCATGCGCAAATCTGTGCGTGGCCGTTTTCAGTTCTCTTGGCTTCATACCTAGGTGTGGAAGCGCTGTAGGACACGGGCACCCAGTGTTTAGCCTTTTGTGGATCTTCCAAACTCTTTTCCAAAAGGGTCGTACCACTTCATCTTCCCGTCAGCAGTGTAGGAGACTTCCCTTTCTAATTTAAAGTCATTTCAGACTAGCATTCGGTAAGCCTATCATAACGCATCTATCGCTCCTGCCCGGGAGAAAAACTTGGGTCCTGGCAAAGCCAAACTTCATCTCACATTTATACGAGGACGTCAGCCTCAGCAGGTCTCTGAACAACTGAGTGATTATGTAAAGACTTAAAATCGTGACAGTGGGTAGGGGGACATTTTTCTAGCATCGAGAGCATGGAGATATGTATCTATACGCCTACATGCACACACACGGTTTAGTAAACACCGTAATTTGCAACAGGGACTGGTCCCCACACACTCTCTTTCGCTCTGGAACACACTGAAGAGATGGCGGAGACGGACGTCTTGTGTGGGTCCTGCCTGGGAAGATCAGGGAGAGGTTTCCCCAGGGTTTTCCGGAACCCACACCCAGGCAGGCACTGAGCTATGGATGGCAGCTTTGCCTGCCTTCCTGCTAACGCCAGAGAGAGCACGCAGGCCAGGAAAGGGGACCTATTCCCGCCAGAAGGCGCAAATGCTCCCAGGAGGAGACTGGATGAAGAGGGGACTCAAGGTCACCATCCCCTCTTCCACTGACCCCACCACCATCTTTGAAACTCAAGGGCCATTATCTGTACACGACACAGCCCGGAGTGTATGTTAAGGATTCTTCCTGAACCCTCGCTCAGCCAGGGTCTACTGGTTTTACTGCCAGAAAATCGACGCCCAAGTGGGGTCGCTGGCAATGCCAGAGACACAGCAGCGGGGTTCGAGGTGAAAATGGGGCACGCCACGCTCCTAACGAGCCCACTCCACCAGTCCTCCAATTAGTGCCATTAAACCTACTTTTCACTCTCTTTTTTTTTTTTTAAGATTTTATTTATTTGACAGAGAGAGAGACAGTGAGAGCAGGAACACAAGCAGGGGGAGTGGGAGAGGGAGAAGCAGGCTTCCTGCCGAGCAGGGAGCCCGATGCGGGGCTCGATCCCAGAACCCTGGGATCATGACCTGAGCCGAAGGCAGACGCCCAACAACTGAGCCACCCAGGCGCCCCAAAACCTACCTTTCTCTTAAATCGAGTCTCTGTCAAACCCTGCAGTGCATTAGGAAGGCTGTCATTTCATTTTTATTGCAATTCTGGAATGATTTTTTTTTTTAATTTTCCATTATTTCAGAAGAGATTTTAAAGGCATTAATTGGTACATTCTGGGGAGAGCTACTAACGAAGCTCTGAGCTCTGACGCAGTGGCATAAATCTGTCTCCCTCCCGGGAAACGTTCTGCAAGGTCAAGGGGCAGAAAGGGAGGGTGGGTGGCCGCAAGAGGGCGGGAGCGTCTGCCTTCGGCCTACGGGACGCGGTAAGGGGAGGCTCAGGGGTGTGCACCAACACAGCAGAGGAGCTGGGGGCTGGGGTCACAATTATGATGGACCCTGGCTGGATTTCAGGACAAACGAAAAGAGGAGGAAGAAACAGAAACAGGAAACAGAAAGGCCCACTGAGGCAGCTCTTGGGCTAGTCAGACCTGTCCACTGTCATTCTTTCTCCAGCCCCATCGCCCAGCCTCTTCTTTCTTGGTCTCTGTCTGTCTCTCTCTCTCTCAGGCTGCCTTCTCCACAGGGACCTCACGGCAGCACCCATTCTGCCTGGTCAGGCAGGTTTCCCCAGAAAAGCCGAGGCACCCCGATATCTCAAAATCCACCATGAGCGCATGGGCTTGCTTCCTTTCCGTGCCTGTCTGTGCCTGTCTGCTCCTTAAATGTGAGCCCACTCCCTACAGGGTGGGCTCGACTTTGTGAGGAAAGAAATTTCTCTACAAAAACCTGCAGGAGTGGTGACCTACTCAGTGGGTTATGGGTGGTGTTTCGTTTCTCCTTCAGTGTATTCTCCTAAGTTGCTACGAGTAGGTATGCATTGGTTTCCTCGAGCCGCTGTGACAAAGTTGGCTTAAAACGACAGAAATTCATTGTCACCTAGTTCTGAAGGCTAGAAGTCAGATAGGAAGGTGTTGTCAGGGCCATGCTCTCTCCAGAGGCTCTAAGGAAGAATCCTTCCTTCTTTGCCTCCTCTAGCTTCAGGTGGTGACCGTCCATCTTCTCTGGGTTTTTTGGCTTGTTAGACGTGTCACCCCAATCTTGGCTTCTGCTGTCACAGGCCTTCTCCCTGTCTTTCTCCCCTCTTCTTATGAGGATGCCAGTCATTGAATTAGGGCCCACCCTACTCCAGAATGACCTCATCTTAACTAATTACATCTGCAACGACCCCATTTCCAAATAAGGTCACGTTCTGAGGGTTGGGGCTCCAACCTATCTTGTGGGGAGACAGAATGCAACCCATAACAAGGTATTTTCAGGGCAAAAAAAAAAAAAAAAAAAAAAGACATTCCTTTGTCCGTTCGTTTGGTTTTTGCTCCCGGCAGAGGACCAAGGCATTAAACCAGTCTCTACGAAGAGCTGGGCTCCATTTGCATATCCTTTGGTCCCTGGCTTCAGAGAAGGAGGCCGAGAAAGACCTGCAAGCCAGAAAGGCGGCAGCCAAGTTCCCCCAGACGAACAGCACCTAGGCCCTAGTTAACCCCTGACCTGGTCCTGTCCTGGGGGACACGCTTCACCTGAGCTGAGTCTCTCGGCTGGGTCATTGGGAAACAGCGTTCTGGGTACTTGACGTTCCACACCTCACCAAGGCCAGGACGGCAGAAGCATAACCAAGAGCAATTCAGCTAGAACTGAGGTTGTGCCCAAGGGGCAGGGCTGGTGCCAAGCAGGGGGAGCCGGGCTCCACTCAGGAACGGAGCAGCAGAGAAGCCCGGGAGGGCTTCGTGGTGGCAGTGGCCGGGCTGGGGGGCAGAAGGTGAGGGGGGCCTGGCCAGTCAGAGGCAGGGGACAAGGAAGGAGGAGAGCAGAGGTGTCCTGCCATCTGCCCTTGTGACTTCTGCTTCTTTGGAAACTTTTCTTCCTTTAGTTCCTGGGGAATGACGACATCCGAATCTCTTCCTGCTTCTGTAACTCACTGGTCCTGCGCGCTCACCTGCAGGCCCAGCCCCGGGGCTCCATCCCCGGCTCTCAGCTCTGGGCCATGGGACCAGCTCTCCTTTCCCAGAATTTCAGCACAGCCCCTGCAGAACACTCTGAGGTCTCGGCATCCTGACCTATCGCTTTCCCAGCGTCCGGGCCACATGGTCACGCTGTGCGCTTTATGTTCAAAGCAGAAGCCCCGTCCTCCCTTCCTCACTTTGCTCCCATGCCAGCTCCCGTCCCCAGCTTCTCTCTTACCTCGTCCCCTTGGCTGACATTAATTTAGCCTTCAAAACTTTACAGTTTCGGCTGCCTCCCCTCCTTTAGTCCCAATATTTAATCAAGCAACGTACCCTGAACGCTCTCTCCTTTGAAATTGTCACCCGTTTCCCCTTTCTCTGTCATTTCCCAAGTTCGAGCCAAATGTAAGCTCCATGCTTAGATAGCGAGTGCATGGTTCTCCAAGCCTGGTCCCCAAACAGCACCATCAGCGTCAGCTGGGAGCTTATTAGGAATGCAGACTCCCAGGCTTCACCCAGGCCTACTAGGGCATCAGGAGCCCTGGGGGTGGGGCCCAGCCATCTGCATGTGAGCAAACCGTCCGGGTGACGCCCGTGCATGAGACACCTGGAGAACCAGCGGATTAGTGCAGGAATTTCCCCTGATCCCACCATCCATCCTGACTGTAACCACCAAATTCATTTACTTACAGTCTTCCTTACTGCCAGAGCTCCACTCCAGAACCATCAATGGCTCTCAATTCCCTGCCTCATGAAGGCTTAACTCCACCGAGCCTTTTGCAGCTCCATGATTGAGTTCCATCTCTCCAAACTGGTCCTCAGCAGACTCCCTAAGACTATCTGCATCGTACTTGAGACAGTGTGTCTGCTTTCTAAGCACCAGACCTTTGAGTATATGGGCACCTGCTCCCCTCCACCCACCAATCCTGCCCCAAATGGAGTTGGATTAGGACCTTTAGAAACCCTAATCAGTGAAAAGTGGCTGCCACCCCTCTCTGGAGTGGAAATAAAAATAAACATCATACTTAGGTATAAAATAATCATGTGGAAGTCATCCAGATTACTGATTCTTTCCCAAATGAACTTGGAAATATAATTTGCTGCTTTAAAAATATATTTATCAAATTCATTTTTTAAAAGCAATTTTTGGTGCCCCTCTGCTTTCTACTGCTCCAAGTTTGTGCTCAAAAAACCTGATTAGTCCAGTTCTGCCTTTGCGGATCCAAATCCTACTTACCGTGGAGTGCTCTGTTCCTTTTACAAGTAGAATTGGATACACGGCAGTCTTATCCGCTCAGTCAGTGGGAGGGAAGGCATTTTGTTATTTTATTTCCTCTGGGTTTTTTCCCCCTTTCAGCAGCTGTAGTTAGAGTAATAAATCCTACCCAACTGCTCAGTCCCTGCATACTGCCCCTCTGATAGACAAGTGTTGTGGGCAGCCTTGCTAATAATATGAATCTGAAAGTCATCATTACTCCTCTAATGCTTAGACCCATTTTTCAGAATCCTTTCAGTCACCAGGCACCTGCTGAATGCTCACAAAAAATGACAGTTGCCCAGAGGCACGAGACTCTATAGTTAGCAAAGCCACCACCTGACAGGTGAGATTCATCCCCGTAAGATGCTTCTCCAAAGTTTAAAAAAAAAAAAAAAGTCTCCTTTTAAAGTGAATCAATCAGGACTCAGTGTTTGGACATCATTTATGAACTCAGCCCCACCTACATGCCAAATACCTAAGACCTTTTCATAAATCTCTTGGCAGTAAAAATATCCTATTTATAAGTTTTATACCTCCGATGTAATATACATGATACATCTGGCCCACAAAGGATAATTCTTTGGAGCTGACGTTTCTACTGGTGAATAAACTGTGACAACTGACTTTGTACGGTCTCTGGGACTCTGCAGATAGAGGTGTACACCTTTCTGAACAACCATGTAAAGGATAGATACCTTCCAGAGCTGCGGACACACCCCAGATAGAGCCCCTGCGATCACCCCGCCCTCTCCTCCCCTAAGCACGTTAGACAGCCTCCCCCGCAGCCCATCGACTCACCCCCCATCCACGGGTTTGAAAGGAGCCTGGTGTCAGGAGGGTCCCCTGGCCTCAGGAACTTGCTGTTCCTGCCCCGTGGTTCGCCGTCCATGGTGCTCTCCTGGGCCGGGCAAGCTCCGTGCTCCACTTCAGTTGCTCAGGAGAGTCCAAATTCCATGCTCCCCCTGCTCCTGGGAATTCCAGTGCTGGGGCTGGCTGAGCCGCACCGTCCTGGTCAGACGGTAGAGAACAGCAGAGAACAGAACAGGCGGGGTAATCTGAGCACTACCTGTGGTCAGACAGACGCACGCGCCCAGACACACACACACACGCATGCACACACATGCTCCACCTAGCTGCCTGGAGGTTGGCCAAAGCTCACAACGGCCCCCCAGCCCCAAGTCTGCAAAGTTGCTGATGTCACGTCCTTTCCCAAACTGAGACCAATCAGTGAGGAAGCCTTGGTTTATCAGGAAGGAAAGCCAGTTTGTAACTTTTTGGAGAGCAAAGGGAACAAACAGGGTGGGGGTAAGGAAACCACTCCCTGCTGCAACGTTGTTTGCTCTGCTGGGATCCGCTTGTTCTTTGGGGGCTCCTCGTGGTTGAGAAAGCCCCAGAACCCAAGAGCTGAGAGAGCTGGTTTTGCTGCAGCCCTGCTGAATTGCTTGCACAGCAACATGCACAGCACGCCCAGGCCATCTGCACATGTGGTTTCAATTTTTCTGGGAGTTTCTTATGGGAAAATGTGTCTATATGTTACAAAAATGCCCCTTTGGACAGAACTTCTATTTTCTTCCCTCTGACCAAGAGGATTTCCCTAAATCCTAGTGTCCTGCTTCGCCCTTCCTCCCCACGCTGTGTTTCAACTTCTAAATAAATAATTAATGGTTGCTATTGGAAAATGGGTTGCTGCAGGGAGGTGGGGTGTGGGAGAAACTTGCTACTTTGTTAATTATAAAAAGTTTTACTCTGGAGAGGTTTCACACGCTTGCCTTTCCGAAAACAGCGGGTCCTTGTTCAGGTGGACCTAGTTTCCCTGCATCCCTGGGTGCTGCTTCCGGCTGATGGCCGTCCCAAGGGCATCTTTCTTCGCAGGGAGGGAAGGCTCTGAGTTAGTCTCAGGCATACTCTGTCTGTGAAATGAATGTAGAGGTTTTTTTGGTTTTTTTATTTTTTTTTAATGCCGAAGAGGTAACTTCACTGTTTCAGACTTAGGGATCCCCGACTGAAACACGTGGCAGCCACATGAGGAGTGTCCTTCACATTTTAAAATGCATTTCTGTGCAGACATATGGACACACACTTATCCCTTTACATTTTTCCCATAAATGTAATTATATTACCATCTTGTCCCATGCCTCTCACACTTGTTTCGTCTTGGAGATCTCTCCCTGTGCATATATAGCTGGCCCTTTCTTTCTTCACTACTGTGTAGCTTTCCATATTGGGCCCCAACTAGCTCACCATCCCCCTATGATGGAGGCAGACTGTGACCATTTCTTTCACTACCACAAAAATGCCGCAGTCCATATTTTTGTCTCAGTGGCTGTGTGTACAACTGCAAATATTTCTGGAGGAGACATTCCTAAGAGGGGGAAGGCCGGGTCAGAGGTTTGCTCCTACACATGCGATGATCTGTCCAGAACTAAAGACACACGCAGAAGTGACTACAAGCCAAACTGGAGAACTCTGAACGAGGTCGGTGGCCGAGGTCCACTGTACTAGAGGTTTGCAGAAAGCTGTCACTGGGGGAAAGTGGGCAAAGACACAGGAGCCCTCTCTGTATTACCGCTTACAACTGCATGCAAATGCACAATTATCTCAATATAAATTTCATTTTGGAATTGTTCTTTTAAGATTGAGAGAAACTCTGCCAAACTGCCCCTCCAGTTCTTTGCAGAATTAACTAAACGGGCCATGGGCATAATAGGCATTGCTCACTACAACACCAGGAAAGAGCTGAAGAACTATAAAACCTGCATTTGGCAGAGACTGAGAAATGTAGTCCCAACGTAGACTGGATGACGAGGAGTTAAACAGAGAGGCACCATGGGGATCCTGAATATTAACCCCGTTCTTTGAGTAAAATCTTCCTGGTACAGCTTCTTTATTTACCTTTAATGAAACTCCAAGAAGATACCACTTTTCCATAACCAAATTTAAGTTTATTGTCCAAAATGACAATAAAGGGGATTTCTAGGTTGTTGCCCTAGTACCTGGGAGGGAATTACTCAGCTTTTAACCTTCTCCCTATATTTATAATGTTGGTCACCTCTCGAGAATAGTGGAGGATGGGGACTGATTTTTTTTTTTTTTAACTGTTTAACCACACTTCTGGTCAGGAATTCAAAAACCATTACAAGAGAAGGTCATGCAGGGGCGCCTGGGTGGCTCAGTCAGTTAAGTGGCTGCCTTCGGCTCAGGTCATGATCCCAGGGTCCTGGGATGGAGCCCCGCATCGGGCTCCTTGCTCGGCAGGAAGCCTGCTTCTCTCTCTCCCTCTGCCTGCCTCTCTGCCTACTTGTGTTCTCTATCTCTCTGTCAAATAAATAAAATCTTAGAGAAAAAAAAAGAGAAAGTCATGCATTTTTAAGGGTCTATATGAGGATAGAGTTGATTTACATGTGTATGAGCTACAGTCATTCTTTATCAAGCGCAGTCTTACCAGCCAGTGCTTCTGCGCCCCCCTCACCCAGATGTCCACAGCTGACGTCACTCAGGGACTCCCAGACTCTCCCCCCCGCCAGGCCCTGGGGAGCCTTGAAAGTCACCTCCAAGCAGTCAAAGTCGGCCCAGGAGCAGAAACCTCTTGTCATTCCAGCCAGCCATTTTTCTAGCACAAAACCTTTAAAACCCAAAAGGTACACATCTCCTCTGATAATGTGGAACGGTCTGCCCTTCCCGCAAAAAGCCGAGCTGTTTGCGGTTCTAGCATAGCTGGCTCTGGCGCTGGGCGAGCTGGTGCTGCTACTTGGGAGGGCACTCACTCCCACTCCAGCTAGCAGGACAGTCAGATCCAAACAAGGATGAGTTCTTTAAACCGGCAGAGTGCAGCATTCTTGAGGAAAACCATCAGGCAAATCAAAATTGAGAAACAGTCTGCATAACAATGGGGCTGGATTCTTCAAAAAGGCCAATGGCACGGAAGACAAAAGGGGGGGAGTGGGGAGGCTTTCTAGCTCAAAGGAGACAACAGTACATGATCCTTGATCAGATCCTGACTGGAGGTGTGTTGGGAGAGGGGGGACAAGACATCGATGGCACAATCTCCGAAAGTTAAATATGGACTCATATCACATAGTCACAAGTGCATCACTGTCGAGCTTCCTGCATGTGATTACTGCACGGAGGTGATACAAAAGAATCTCTGTGCTCCTAGGAGGTGCCTGCTGAAGTGCTTAGGGCCGAGCCACATGCAGCTTGCAGAGGGAGAAATGCCTGCCCCTCTGGACACATTGTGCATCAAAAAGGGAAAAGCTAATGCAAGCTCCACAGTCAAAACACAGGAGTATATATAAAGCCCTCGTTGCCCAATCTGTTCGCAAGCCACTGTCATTCCTCATATGTCCCAGGACCTCCAGCTGATTGGAAACATTCCTCTCCTTGCACAATTGTGTTAAGCCTATAAGACAAACAACAGCCCGTCTTTATTAAAATTTTTGATATTTTTGGTCATCGTGGGCTTTTTTCTGTAACATCGAATTTTTTTTAAACATTGCACTAAAATATTTACTTCGATGATAGAGTTTCTGGGTGCCCCCCTTATATTTTTTGCAACACTCGGCCTCAGCTAATGCTGGCCTTGGGGAAGAATCATGACTTCCACAGTTTATTCATGAATGGCCCATTTAAAATTATTTGTACAGGGGTGCCCGGGTGGCTCAGTAGGTTAAGCGTCCGACTCTTGATTTCGGCTCTGGTCATGATCTCAGGGTCGTGGATCAGGCTCGCATTGGGCTCTGTGCCCAGTGGGGAGTCTGCTTGAGACTCCTTCTCTCAAAAAGAAATCAATCTTTAAAAAAATTATTGGTATATGTATTCATTATACATGGTTTATATACATATACATTCTACAGGCATGTGCACGCATGTATACACATGTGTGCGTACACACAGATGAGCAAATGTGGCAAAATGCTAAAAATGGGTAAACTGAGGTGACAGGTATCCAAATGTTCGTGGTATTATTCTTGTCATTTTTCTGTAAGCTGGGAAAGTTTCGAAACAACAGTGGTGGGGGGAAATGTACCAGATAAAAATTAAAAATCTAGAGTGCATGTTTTACAGGCTAAAGTGTGACCCATGTGCTCATCCTAGTGCCTACTCGGCTGAAGAAGGGAGATTACTGATCCCAAGCGAAAGCAGCCGCTGGCGGCCGTCTGGGATGGGTGAGCTCAGGAGGTCCTCCAACGCTGAAAGCGCCCTTCCCTAGCAAGCTGTTCATACAGCCTTCCTCCCTCCCCATGCCGGCCTTAGGCATGCCAAGTCGTCTCTACCACGAGCGCTGTGACTGAGAAAAGTATCTGTAAACCTCAGGTTTCTCTGACGAGAAATAGAAATATCAGGGAGAATCACTTTGGGAGAAACCGTCCCTTAACAAAGGACACAGGAAAACCAGAGATGTTGAATGACATACCTAACCTTTTAAATACTTTAAGGGATGTTGAAAGAGTTGAAGCTTAAGTCTCCAAATAAAACAGGCAAGCTTACTTTTTTTAAAATAATGACTCAAGGCAGATGAGGGATAGAGTCAGATAAATGATGGATGGGTAGATAGATGAGAGACAGACACAGGGTATAGAGATTGATGTATTACGTGTCTCCTTAGAGAGACACGTGGTACATGGATAGGTAATATTGGATATTTGTGTGGTTATGAAAATATTTTTCCCTTAAAGTGATTTATTGTGTAATATTTCCAATTATTTTTAACTATTATTTTATTATTTTTTTAAAAGGTTTTATTTATTTATTTGACAGAGAGAAAGAGGGAGAGAGAGAGAGAGCACAGGCAGGGGGAGCGGCAGGCAGAGGGAAAAGCAGGCTCCCCCTGGAGCACGGAGCCCCATGTGGGGCTCGAACCCAGGACCCTGGGATCAGGACCTGAGCCAAAGGCAGACTCTTAACTGACTGAGCCACCCAGGCGCCCCAACTATTATTTTAAACGGTTTTCTTAATCGGTAGATACCTCTTCTGAACATCTTCTAAGAACTACCTCAAACATTTAAAAAGATTTATTAAAAAAATGAAGTTCACACTAGTGGTATTTGTAACAGCAAGAAATTAGAAGTAATCTAAGTATTCCAGCAATACAGAAAAGCTAAGGGATAGGATGCAACCATTTAAGAGGATAGATTCGAAGGGTTTGAAACTTAGAAGATCATTGCAGTATGGTTTGGGGGAAAAGCAGGAACCAAAAATACTCTTATAACAGGATCATGACGTTAAACCAGGCAAAGAAAGCAAAACAAAACAACAAATGTGATATACTGAAAAAAGTCACTAAAACCTTCACAGTAAAAATAAACTAATAAATTTTAGACACATGCCTGAGGAGTTCTTTCACAATTCAGTCACCCTGCCAGGGTCTTGCCTAATCACCTTATCTAAAACAGTAGCTCTCATCATCACACTTTACCTCAGCCTGCTTTATTTTTCTTATCACTTTCCTAACAGGATGATATGTATGTATGTGTTGCTTACTCCCTGTTGCCTCCAGTAACTTATTAGCTTGTCGAGGGCAAGGACCTTGTCTATCTTTTTCATAGGCTTAGTGTCTGGAACATAACAGATGCCAGGTAAAAATGTATTTAATGAATTAATTGAAAAGTTATCCTACAGCACTTCAAATATGATTGAAATTGTAGAAAATTACACCATTTGGGGAATAAGACATCCCACATCCTGTGAAAAATGAAATAATCTAGATTAGTATTAAGAACCCCCCAAAGCAAGCAATCTAGTATCATATAAACCAGAAGATTCCATCTGGTGGTCTCATTCTAGCTTGATGGATCATAGGACTCACAGGGAATTTAAAGACTACTTCATGTCCAATCTCTATATTCATAAATCATAAAACATCGCAACAGCTCCAAGACACAGGGATCTGGACCTGTTCTGTATCCACATCCTTCTGGAATCAGAAGGATCGGTCTGGTAAGTGGTCTCTTGGGACTCAGTTCAGAATAGAGTGTCCCCCCTCCACACACATGCACAAAACACACCTACCAGAGCTGGGAGGTCCATACAAATGATTCGTGAAATCCGTGGTCTGCAGTTTCAGAAAGTAGATGGAACAGCAGGATCCTCACATTCCTCAGGGCCACAGATGGATGAAATATCCTAGGACATCCTGGGGCTTAACACAGAGCTCAGACATTGACCAAAAAATGCACTCAGGAGAACACTTTGAAGACAGAAAGCCTCCAATTCCTGAATGTTCTATGATACATATTTTAATT
The DNA here is from genome assembly GCF_004348235.1 of Phoca vitulina. Taxonomy (NCBI): domain Eukaryota; kingdom Metazoa; phylum Chordata; class Mammalia; order Carnivora; family Phocidae; genus Phoca; species Phoca vitulina. The sequence continues at coordinate 1,813,222 of NW_022589758.1, forward strand.
ACTGAATATCTATGATACGTATTTTAATTTATCAGTATTTTCTTTTAAAGTTTCTGCCTTTGATATTAGGCTTAGAAAAGACCTTCCCTTTCACGGACATTCATGAACATTTTCTTCTAGTATTTTAGAGCATTTGAAATTTTTTTAACATTTTCAAAAAAACCAAGATTTGTTTTTGGAACGTGATGTTAAATAGGAATTTAAATTAATTTAATCTTTTTTCCCCAGATAGTTAACTAATTAACTTATTTGATATTCCCAAGTTGTGAAAATCAGAAAAAGGTCTCAAACTGTACTAACAGAAATATGCTAGCCACATGTATAATTTAAAATTGTATGGTAGTCACATTTAAAAAGTAAAAAGAAGTGGAATTAATTTTAATGATGAATTTTATTTAACCTAATACATTCAAAATATTATCATTTCAATGTGTAATCAACATCAAAATTATTAATATTTCACATGTTTTGTACTGAATCTTCAAAACACGGTATTTTTTTTAATACCACAGCACATCTCAATTCAGCCACATTTCAACTGCTCAACAGCCTAATGGGTCTTGTGGCTCCTGTACCGAATAGCCCAGCTTTAGAGCACTGTTTCTCAATCTCGGCACTACTGACATTTTGGACCTGATTATTCTTTGCTGTGGGGAGGTGCCCTGTGCACAGTAGGATGATTAGCCGCATCTCTGACCTCCACCTACTAGATGTCAGTAGCACCCCTCCCTCAGTTGTGGCAACTAAAAATGTCTCCAAACTTGGCCAAATGTCCCTGGGGCCGGGGGGGGGGGGGGGGGAAAAACTGTCCCTAGTTGAGAATCAAAGGGCTAGGAAAACTGGGGGGGAAATACATATTTGGACCAAACTTAGGATCATTTGAGAGAAAATTTTCTTTTTAGAAGCTAATATTACTCTAGTCACTGAACCATGACAGTAGTACTTACAACAATTAAAAGTCTATCCAATTTCCATGTTCTGAATTCACAAACAGGAGGAGGAGATAAAGAAAGGCTAGCAGTGGGAAAAGCAGAAGGGGAGGGAGTGGAAAAGAAGAAAAAGAGAGGGGGAGGGGAAGGCTGTGTTTTCTATTATAATCATCAGGCTTACTTGGGGTCCAGACTCACAGAAATAATACTGACCCAGCGTTGAGCCCATCTCAGTGACTGGCATTAACATGTCAGACAAAAACCCTGAGGCTCTTGACTTTGAAAATAAGCTGATAGATGCTTGGGTTGCAACAAGCATCAAACAGTGCCTGTGGGTTCAGCTAGTTGGGAACGCCCAGTGTTGCTCGAGCCTAGAAGTGTTTACGTCAAGGAACAGCATTTAATACCAGAAGTGATGAGCGATAGACTCCAACTTCTGGGTGAGCTAATCTCTTCCAACATCTCTCTTATCAGCCAGGAACTCGGTAACTGGAAGTCTCTGCTAACTGTGACGTTTTTAATGTATTCAGCATATATATATATATATACATATATATATATGTATGTGTGTATATATAAATAGCAAGGAAATCAAAATTATAGCAGAGGTTTATTCACAGAAGCAAAGAAAGAAAGGGGTAAGGAGGGAGGAACTAAATCAGGAACACATCTTGAATTATGTACACTCATCATAATCTTATTCGCCCAGATTTACATGTGTCTGCATGATATTCAGAATATTGACCCTTAGATAATTAAAGAGCGTGAATCTTCAAACATAGATTATTTTCACTCCCCTTCACAGATTTTTAAAGTTTCTTAACAACAAAAGCTAAAGACAAAAGGGCTCCTGGTTGCCCCTTGGTTAATGAGAGCATTAACCAGGAGTTTCCACTCCTCAAGTGTTCCGGTTCATCGGGGACCTACACTAACTGCCTGAGCTCATTCGAAGACAGTTCGAGTCTAGTGGTTGGGCATGTACACTAGGTACCCTGGATACAGCAGGCAACAACCTGCTTATCTCCAAGTATCTTCCCGCGGCCAGCTGTGGCTACCGGTACAGCAGGAATCTTTCCAGCAGCTCCGGCAGATGGAGTTCATGGATGGTTTGATGACATGCTCGACCCAAGCACTTCCGAACACACAGGCGGCAGAGCTGGGAAAGAGCAGGTGGGCCTGGGGAAAAAATTAAAATGTGTGAAGCTCGGGGCAGTGGGGGTGGGGGAGATGGGGAGACCAGAGGACTGGAAGAGGCTGAAATGTTCTACAAGCTTAAGAGAGGCTGGATCTCTACATGGATTACAGAGTGATGGAGCAGACATTAAATACACACAGGGACCCCAGTTTGCCCCCCCGGGTGGGGACACATTTAAGTTGACCCTCTAAATGTAATTGTATTAGCGATATTGAAGAGTGAAGCTAACCAGAGGCAAGCCAGGAATGAAGCGTGAGGCCTAAAGGGAATTCACTTCATGTCCACAGTAGCCAAACTATGGAAAGAGCCCAGATGTCCACTGACAGAGGAATGGATAAAGAAGATGTGGTGTATGTATACAATAGAATATTACTCAGCCATCCGAAAGAAGGAAATCTTGCCATTTGCAATGACGTGGATGGAACTAGAGGGTAATATTATGCTAAGCGAAATAAGTCCATCAGAGAAAGACAAACACCATATGATTTCACTCATATGTGGAACTCAAGAAACAAAACAGATGAACATAGGGGAAGGGAAGGAAAAATAAAATAAGACGAAAACAGACAGGGAGGCAAGCCATGAGACTCTTAACTCTAGGGAACAAACTGAGGGTTGCTGGAGGGGAGGTGGGTGGGGGGAGAGGGTAACTGGGGGATGGGCATTAAGGAGGGCACGGGATGGAATGAGCACTGGGTGTTGTATGCAACTGATGAATCACTGAAGTCTACCTCTGAAACTAGTAATACACTATGTGTTAATTAAATTGAATTTAAATTAAAAATTTGAAAAATAAATAAAGGGAATGCACTCCATTCATGCACTGTATGTGCCAATGAATGTGATAATACCGGCTGAGGAGAAAACCTGAATGGAAGCACTGAGCAGGCAGGAGCCTGAGACAGAGCTGCCAAGCAAGGGCCAACTGCCGAGCGGGTGTTGGGGTCTGTATGGTCACAGAGGCCTCCTAGACTTCCTGGCTCTAGCTGCTCACAAGTTGGTGCTGGCTGGGTCCCAAGTCCTATTGGGAGGGGCCCTCCATTTACTCCAGGCTCCCAGCTCAATAGAGGATCTAGAGAAAGGACCCAACTTGCTTAACCCCCATTATGCCCGGAACCTCAGTCTCAAGGAGGCTCATGGAGTCATCACACCCATGGCTTTGAGTGGCTGAAGGAAAGTAAGGGGAGCCAAAATATGGTTGAGTAGGACAAATGAGGTTTGGGCTGGAACACTAGTTATACCGAGGCGTTGGTAATTTCCCATTATTCCCTAACCTGACTGTCTCGGTAAAGAGCTCTTCAATTAGACCTGTGTGGTTACTGGACGACACAAGGTTGTCCTTGTCAAGAAAATCCTACTGTAACAGGACCCTGCACCCCATGAGAAATGGCACACTGCCTATGCAAATAGCCAGGTCACATTTGATTTGATGTTTCCGAGGAGTGTCCATGTGATAGAAAGAGCAAATAATTGCCCTCGGTTAAAATCTTGGGAAGCAAGAATGGAAAGCATCTCTACCTGTCACCCAACTAAAGCTCCTCTGGAAAACAGTAACACAGACAGACTGTCTAGTTTGCCTACAGAAGCTCAGATACCAGAGTGAACTCTGACAGAGCTGGTGTTCATCCTTCTGGATGAAGTAGGTGTATTTATGACAACAGAGGACAGAAGAACTCGCTTAGAAGAAATCTAAATGGGGGGGGTGGAGCAAGATGGCAGAGGAGTAGGAGACCTGGATTTCATCTGGTCCCAGGAATTCAGCTGGATAGGGATCAAACCATTCTGAACACCTACAAACTCAACAGGAGATCGAAGAAAAGAATGGCAGCAACTCTCTGAACAGAAAAGCGACCACTTTCTGGAAGGTAGGACGTGCGGAGAAGTGAATCCGAGGCGATATTCGGGAGGATAGACGGCGGGGGAGGGGCCTCCATCGGCCGCTTCTGGCAAGTGATAGAGCCGCAGAGCACAAAATCGGAACTTTTAGAGTCTTCTCTGCTGAGGGACGTCACTCCGGTGGCTAAGTGGGGGGTGGAACCCTCGTGGGACAGTGTGGTCTCAGGACCCTCGGGGTCACAGAAGGACCGGGGGTGCCTGAGGGCGGCAGAGCTCCCAGGGCTCGGAGCGGGGAAGCCGGCTGCAGAGACGGAGCCGAGGCGCGGGCTCTCAGCTCGGGGTTGTCATAGACCGTGATCCGCGGCACAGTCGGGCCACTGCTCCTCCAGCAGGGACCCAACAAGCGGCAGATCCGGGGACACTCACCTTCCTCCCCCGGGAGGAGCGGCGCGGGAGCGCACCGCGGGGATCTGCTGGGTTTGGAGACTCCACCCGGGGTCGGGTGCCAGAGATAGAAACGCGCGGTCACAGGCCGGGTGAGCACGGAGTGCGGCCGGAGACCGGGGAGACGGGAGTGACTGACTGCTTTTCTCTGGGGGCGCACTGAGGGGCGGGACCCCGAGTTCTCGGCTCCTCCGGGGCGGAGACTGGGAGGCCGCCATTTTCACTCTCCGCCTCCAAAGCTGTACGGAAAGCTTGCAGGGAACAAAAGCTCCCGAGAGCAAACCCGAGCAGATTACTTAGCCCGGACCGGCAAGGGCGGGGCAATTCCGCTTCCGGCAGAGACATTTGGGAACCATGGCAACAGGCCCCTCCCCCAGAAGATGAGCGAGAACAGCCAGCCAAGACCAGGTTTACCGATCAATGAGAACGGCAGAACTCCAGCGCTAGGGGAATACTGCACATAGACTCCATGGCTTTTTTACCATGATTCTTTAGTCTTTCAAAGTTAATTTTTTTTAACTGTTCTTTTTTTGAATTTTTCTTTTTCCCTTTTTCAACCATCTTATCAATCCCTTTTTTAAAAAATATTTTTTATTTTTCATTTTTAGTGTCATATTCTATCCCTTCATAGTAGCTACCCTTATTTTTGGTATATATATATATCAGTTGTTCTCTCTTTAAAATTTTGAGATACAGTTCTTCTAACAGATCAAAATATACCCTAAATCTCTAGTGTATGGCTTTGTTCTAGTCTCCTGCCTGATCACATTCTCTCCCTTTTTTTTTCTTTTTTTTAAATCCTCTTCTTTCTTTTTTCAACCAACTTCTTATCTTATCAATTCCTTTTATAAAATCTTTTATAATTTTCATCTTTACAGTCATATTCCATCCCTTCATCATATTAACCCTTATTTTTGTACATATATAAGTTTTTCTTTCTTTAAAATTTTGGGAGGCACTTTCTTCTAACAGACCAAAATATGCCCAAAATCTAGCATGTGGCACTGATCTATGCACCAGCCTGATCATATTTGATCATATTCTGTTTTTTTGTTTTGTTTTGTTTTTATCTTTTTCTTTTTCTTCTTTTTTTTTCTTTTTCTTTTTTCTTTCTTTCCCTTTCTTTTCCCCCAGGTTCAGGTCATTTCTGATTTGTTTAGTGTATATTTTCTGGGGACATTGTTACCCTGTTAGCATTTTCTTCTCTCATTCATCTATTCTCCTCTGGACAAAATGACAAGATGGAAAAAATCACCTCAACAAAAAGAACAAGAAGCAGTACCAACTGACAGGGACCTAATCAATATGGACATTAGTAAGATGTCGGAACTAGAGTTCAGAATGATGATTTAAAGATACTAGCTGGGCTTGAAAAAAACATGGAAGTTATTAGAGAAACCCTTTCTGGAGAAATAAAAGAACTAAAATCTAACCAAGTTGAAATCAAAAAGGCTATTAATGAGGTGCAATCAAAAATGGAGGCTCTAACTGCTAGGATAAATGAGGCAGAAGAGAGAATTAGTGATATAGAAGACCAAATGATGGAAAATAAAGAAGCTGAGAAAAAGAGAGATAAACAACTACTGGATCATGACGGCGGAATTTGAGAGATAAACGATATCATAAGACAAAACAACATTAGAATAATTGGGATCCCAGAAGAAGAAGAAAGAGAGAGAGGGGCAGAAGGTATATTGGAGCAAATTACAGCAGAGAACTTCCCTAATTTGGGGAAGGAAAGAGGCATCAAAATCCAGGAGGCACAGAGAACCCCTCTCAGAATCAATAAAAATAGGTCAACACCCTGACATCTAATAGTAAAACTTACGAGTCTCAGAGACAAAGAGAAAATCCTGAAAGCAGCTCGGGAGAAGAGATATGGAACCTACAATGGTAGAAACATTAGACTGGCAACAGACCTATCCACAGAGACCTGGCAGGCCAGAAAGGACTGGCATGATATATTCAGAGCACTAAATGAGAAAAATATGCAGCCAAGAATACTATATCTAGCTAGGCTGTCATTGAAAATAGAAGGAGAGATAAAAAGCTTCCAGGATAAACAAAAACTAAAGGAATTTGCAAACACAAAATCAGCCCTACAAGAAATACTGAAAAGGGTCCTCTAAGCAAAGAGAGAGCCTAAAAGTAACATAGACCAGAAAGGAACACAGACAATATACAGTAATAGTCACGTTACAGGCAATACAATGGCACTAAATTCCTATCTTTCAATAGTTACCCTGAATGTAAATGGGCTAAATGCCCCAATCAAAAGACACAGGCTATCAGATTGGATAAAAAAACAAGACCCATCGATATGCTGTCTGCAAGAGACTCATTTTAGACCCAAAGACACCCCCAGATTGAAAGTGAGGGGGTGGAAAACCATTTACCATGCTAATGGACACCAAAAGAAAGCTGGGGTGGCAATCCTTATATCAGACAAATTAGATTTTAAACCAAAGACTATAATAAGAGATGAGGAAGGCCATACTTAAAGGGTCTATCCAACAAGAAGATCTAACAATTGTAAATATCTATGCCCCTAACCTGGGAGCAGCCAATTATATAAGCCAATTAATAACAAAAGCAAAGAAACACATCGACAACAATACAATAATAGTGGGGGACTTTAACACCCCCCTCACTGAAATGGACAGATCGTCTAAGCAAAAGATCAACAAGGCAATAAAGACTTTAAATGACACATTAGACCAAATGGACTTCACAGATATATTCAGAACATTCCATCCCAAAGCAACAGAATACACATTCTTCTCTAGTGCCCATGGAACATTCTCCAGAATAGATGACATCCTAGGTCACAAATCAGGTCTCAACCGGTACCAAAAGATTGGGATCATTCTCTGCCTATTTTCAGACCACAATGCTTTGAAACTAGAACTCAATCACAAGAGGAAAGTCGGAAACAACTCAAATACATGGAGGCTAAAGAGCATCCTACTAAAGAATGAATGGGTCAACCAGGAAATTAAAGAAGAATTAAAAAAAATTCATGGAAACAAATGAAAATGAAAACACAACTATTCAAAATCTTTGGGATACAGCAAAGGCAGTCCTAAGAGGAAAGTATATAGCAATACAAGCCTTTGTCAAGAAACAAGAAAGGTCTCAAATACACAACCTAACCCTACGCCTAAAGGAGCTGGAGAAAGAACAGCAAATAAAGCCTAAACCCAGCAGGAGAAGAGAAATGATAAAGATCAGAGCAGAAATCAATGAAATAGAAACCAAAAGAACAGTAGAACAGATGGACGAAACTAGGAGCTGGTTCTTTGAAAGAATTAACAAGATTGATAAACCCCTGGCCAGACTTATCAAAAAGAAAAGAGAAATGACCCAAATCAACAAAATCATGAATGAAAGAGGAGAGATCACAACCAACACCAAAAAATACAAACAATTATAAGAACATATTATGAGCAACTCTATGCCAGCAAATTAGATCATCTGGAAGAAATGGATGCGTTCCTAGAGATGTATCAACTACCAAAACTGAACCAGGAGGAAATAGAAAACCTGAACAGACCTATAACCACTAAGGAAATTGAAGCAGTCATCAAAAATCTCCCAACAAACAAGAGCCCAGGGCCAGATGGCTTCCCAGGGGAATTCTACCAAACATTTAAAGAAGAATTAATACCTATTCTTCTGAAACTGTTCCAAAAAATAGAAATGGAAGGAAAATTTCCAAACTCGTTTTATGAGGCCATTATTACCTTGATCCCCAAACCAGACAAAGACCCCATCAAAAAGGAGAATTACAGACCAATATCCTTGATGAACACGGATGCAAAAATTCTCACCAAAATACTAGCCAATAGGATCCAACAGTACACTAAAAGGATTATTCACCACAACCAAGTGGGATTTATCCCTGGGCTACAAGGTTGGTTCAACATCCGCAAATCAATCAATGTGATACAATACATTAATAAAAGAAAGAACAAGAATCATATGATCCTCTCAATAGACGCAGAAAAAGCATTTGACAAAGTACAGCATCCTTTCTTGATCAAAACTCTTCAGAGTATAGGGATAGAGGGTACATACCTCAATATCATAAAAGCCACCTATGAAAAACCCACAGCGAATATCATCCTCAATGGGGAAAAACTGAGAGCTTTCCCCCTAAGGTCAGGAACACGGCAGGGATGTCCACTATCACCACTGCTATTCAACATAGTATTAGAAGTCCTAGCCACAGCAATCAGACAACAAAAAGAAATAAAAGGCATCCCAATCAGCAAAGAAGAAGTCAAACTCTCACTCTTTGCAGATGATAGGATACTTTATGTGGAAAACCCAAAAGACTCCACCCCAAAACTGCTGGCACTCATACAGGAATTCAGTAAAGTGGCAGGATATAAAATCAATGCACAGAAATCAGTGGCATTCCTACACACCAACAACAAGACA
>NW_022589758.1:1822078-2145872 GCF_004348235.1 Phoca vitulina
ACAAACTGAGGGTTGCTGGAGTGGGGGGTGGGGTGGGAGGGATGGGGTGACTGGGTGATGGACACTGGGGAGGGTATGTGTTCTGGTAAGCGCTGTGAATTGTGCAAGACTGTTGAATCTCAGATCTGTACCTCTGAAACAAATAATGCAATAGATGTTAAGAAAGAAAAAAAGAAGAAGAAGAATGTAGCAGGAGGGGAAGAATGAAGGGGGGGAAATCGGAGGGGGAGAAGAACCATGAGAGACGATGGACTCTGAAAAACAAACTGAGGGTTCTAGAGGGGAGGGGGGTGGGAGGATGGGTTAGCCTGGTGATGGGTATTGAGGAGGGCACGTTCTGCATGGAGCACTGGGTGTTATGCACAAACAATGAATCATGGAACACTATATCTAAAACTAATGATGTAATGTATGGGGATTAATATAACAATAAAAAAATTAAAAAAAAAAAACTAATGATGTAATGTATGGTGATTAACATAACATAATAATAAAAATAAATAAATAAATAGAAAAAAAAGAAAATGAGCTTGTATGAAACAATATATATAAAAAAAAACAGAAATCTAAATCCTGGACCTGGAAACATTTTTGCTGCAGTAGCCGCACCTGGGAACCCAGTGGGTGTACGGAGTCTAGACCCCACCACAGAACTCCTGGATCCAAATCTGCATTTTAATGAGACCCCAGGGTGATTTGTACTCACGGCAGAACTCAGGAAGCACTGACCTAGAAAGTATGCCTACAATTATTGAACCAAGCTTTCCACTTGGAAGGTATAGAAGACGTGAGGGTGGTCTCATAAAATGGAACTGGTGAGTAAAGTAAAACCCGTCTCCCCCAGAAACTGTTTCAGAAGGTTCAGGATTGGGCCAGCATAACATTAAGAGTGTGTGTTCCGGGGTCAGACTGCTTGGCTGGAATCCTAGTTCTTCTGAGGAGTCATACATATGACCTTCTGCAAGCCAGTATCTTTATGCTGCTCTTTTCCCATTTGCAACTGGGCTAGCACAAGTTACTCTAAAGTTCTCCCTGCTTTTAAGTTTCCACAATTCAGGGAGATTCATCTACTTTTCAAATTTAGCTCAGCGCCTGACACATGCATAACGCTGAATAATTACTATTATTCTTTAAGAGTCTCCCAAGCATACAAATGATCAGTATAGGCTCAGATAATATTCTCTTTCTGTATGGACTTAGCATGGCTCGCTTTTGAATCTGGAATATAGAGTATTTTAGAGACTTGCCTTCTCTCCTCTGGCGTCTGTAGCTCTGTTAGCCCGTGGTGGAAATGGGAGCGAGGCAATGGAGGGCACAGATCCACCTACTCCCTGATCTGGAGAAACCGATCTGGCAAGCAACTTCGCTGTTTAGTCCCGCGTCCGAAATACGCACTCTGTGTCCACCCTACAGCCTCTAGCTCAAGTATCGCTAATTACCCCGAATGTGACAAAGCAGAGTTTTGGTGTACTCAGTTGCACGCTTACGCCAGGACAGATGCAGCAGTTCAAGCTCCTCATGGTGAAAACCAAGTTCTCTGATTATTTTCTCGTTACAGAAAATCCACAGGGACATACCAGCCGTATAAATGCCCTTCTGTGATAAGTGAATAGATACAGCCTATAAAATCTCGGCGGTGACGCAAGTGACACCTGCTGCCTGCCACACGCCCAATTAAACAGAGAAAAGGCCAAAGGTAAGACAGTCCAGAGATAAGACAGGAAGGAGAGAGAGCCGACGTGCTTATGGAGGAGAAAGGCCCACCCAGCCCTTCCTTACCTTCCCGGAGCAGGAGTGCCTGCTCCACGCTGCTGTTGGGAGCGGCCAGATCCAGCGCGCTTTTGCCCCCGGCGTTCCTGCGCTTTAGGGGAGCCCCGTAGTCGGCTAGCAGGTGGATGACTTCCACGCTGGACTGCCTCGCCGCCGCATGCAGGGGAGTGTCCAGACGTTGGCCGCGGTCCACACTGGCTCCTGAAGAAAGCAGATGACCACAAGCCAACGCGAAACGTTACCGTGGAAATACCAGGAGCTGCAAATACAGTAGCTGGAGATATCTGCAAAGGTATCTGCAATGTCATGACGTGCTTGACAGATCTTTGGAAATACACGACTTAAGCCCAGAACCTCAGCGATGGGTACTCAGACCGCCGCAAACTATTTTGATGAGAAAAGTGAAGAAAGATATTTTTAGTCATTTAAAATATGTTACTTGCTTTCCCGTATGAACTGTGTGATGAACAAAATTAAATATTTGCAGCTCCTTCTACTCAGAATTATTATTTTGGTTTTTGGCAAAGGGGAAAGTGAAGTTTCTTTAGTATTTCTCTTATTCTGGGCTCAAAAAAAAAAAAAAAGGTTTCTGAACTACTACAGGGAGTAGTAAATGATGGGGGATGAAAAAGACAAAAAAAATCTTAAGAGATAAAAATTCTGATTTAAAGATTCATAGTACAGACTCTACCTTTATGTCAGTAGCTACGTTTGGGGAATCTTTTACCAAATAATAGTTCAAGACATTCTACTTTTCCCTGGACTCCCAGTTTTTGTTATGCCTTTTAGAATTAAAAAGGTTACTAAGGGGGCACCCGGGTGACTCAGTCGGTTAAGGATCCGACTCTTGATTTTGGCTCAGGTCATGATCTCAGGGTCGTGAGATCGAGTCCGGCATTGAGCTCCATGCTCAGAGGGGAGTCTGCTTGAGATTCTCTCTCTCTCTCTCTCTCTTCCTCCGCCCCTCCTGTCACCTCTCTCTCTCTCTCTCAAATAAATTTTAAAATCTTTTTAAAAAATGAAAAATAAAAAGAAAAAGGTTACTAAGGATCTTAGCAGGACTGATCTAAAAGAGTCTATGGCAAATGTCTGTTATTTTTGCTATTGAGCATCTTCCTGATAACCACACCTAGATTTCCCTCTGGGGAACCATCCCCTGTGGTTCCCAGTTCATGTGTTTCCAGTGAAGCCCAACAACTTCAGTGTAGACTGAAATCTAGGCCTAAGCCAATCAGTGCATTGTACTCCTCTGGCCACTATGATTGGCTCAGAGATGGGCATGTGACTCAAAAAGAGCCAATGAAATAAAATTGTTTTTTTCCCACTAGCACTTATGGAAAAGAGACTCTTGCTCTCTCTTGAAACCACCAAGGAGAACCATACCAGGTAAATGGAGCCAATATCAAAGGAAGTAGACATTCATTTCTCTGGAAAAGTTCTGTTTCAAGCATTCAAACATCAAATACTGTCAGAATTTTGTCCAGCCTGACAAGAACTTTGTCTTTATCTTTTTTTAAAAGATTTTATTTATTTATTCATAAGAGAGAGAGAGAGAGGCAGAGGGAGAAGCAGGCTCCCCACTGAGCAGGGAGCCCGACGCAGAACTCGATCCCAGGACCCTGGGATCATGACCTGAGCCGAAGGCAGACGCTTAACCATCTGAGCTACCCAGGCGCCCAAGAACTTTGTCTTTAAAGCCATGGAAAACCAACAAAGTTAATAGGTTCCTCTCATAAAAAGATTTCTGGGAATTACCTAATTCTAGAAGTTTCTTCACACAGTCTACCCTCTGGTAGGTGCAGGCCACATACAGGGGAGTTCCAAGCTGAGGCAGTTCTTGGTCAATGTTAACGTTATTTGCCAGCAGGATCTCCATGCACTCTCTATGACCTGGTGGGAAAAAAAGGTAACCTTACTCAAGTAAGGGAAATATTGACTATTTATAGAACTATAGAATTGCTTATCTGTAATGGGCTTTAGAAATAACCTAGATTTTTTTTTTAAGCAGAAAAAAATTGGGGGGGGGGAGAAATCTTAGAAAACTCCAAAATCAAAACCATTAAAAAGAAAAGCATGCCCATACTTCCCCACTTAAATTCCCCTTTGCAGCCCTTGAGGTACCTCCAACTAGACTAAGGGCTCCAAGGAGCACAGCTGAAATCACTCTCTACAGTGAAGCCACCAGTTTATAAATAGAGGCTGCAAGATGCAGAGGGGTGAACGACTCATCCTATTATTACCCTGAAAAAGCCAGCACTCAAATGCAAGGCCCAGCCCTGATCCCTCTCCATTACAAATCTCTCATTCTCTTCTTCACCCATGTATGGTTGCACCTCCTTATTTTGGTTAACCTGGAAGACACCTCTGAGAATAAAAAGCCTTGAATATAGAATATATTGAACTGCACTTTCAAATCCTCAAATATAGGATATATTTAACTGCACTTTCAAATTCAGTGGCTAACAAGAAGTATGTAGACAAGCATTGTCCTTGGAGAGGCTGCCCAATGAACAGACTTGATTAATTTGCAGCATACGAATGATTTGATCAGGACCAAATACTTCTGAGGAATTGATGGGAGCTTATAAAGAGGGTTCTCTTTGAAGATTTAAGTGTTTTCTTAAAAAAAAAATCTTACCATCACTTCACTAATCTTTTTTTATAAGATAACATAAAAGCAAGCTTCTTCTCAAACCTGGTTGATTTATCACAAATGCTAAATTAAATAAAAATATGCATTAAAATGTACAAATGAGGATCCTATGGATCCAAACTATTTGTTCACATAAGTAAATATTATACTGGGATTATAGCATCGATATGTCAAAGCATGGACTCAGACTGACCTACTCTGTTGGCAGATGTTTAAAAAATCCAGAAAAAATATCTAGTCAGTACCTAAAACTGCCTGGTAAATACAGGGCATCTAATAAACATTTTTAAATAATTCCTGTCCTTTTAATTTTTTTTCTTTCTTTTTCTTTGCAGAAGAAACTGAGCCTGGTCTGAGTTAAATTTAAGTACTCACAACACTCATTAATTACAAAATTAATATATAAATGATTAGCACTAATATAACAGCATCTAAAATAATGAATTTGTTATTTGTTCTTCCATCCTGTGGATGATGGTCCCTAACGTGCTTGTAGATACAGAAAAAAATACATAGAGACACGTGAATTGATGTGTTTATGATAAGCATGTATATATTTTGTAGGCACATAGATAGCAAACACTCCAACATAAAACCATCCAAGTACTGCAGAATTACTTCAGTAATTCAAACCATTCCCAATATTTATCTATTTTTAAATGTTCGGATGGAAATGCAACAAACGGATGAACTTTTACTTCAAATCAACCTTAAAAAAAGTTTTTTAAGACTTTTAGATCATTTCCAAAGTAGACCATTTCCCTTCAACTTAAAGGATGTACTTGGAGTTTGGAAAATGACCAGCATCAGGTATTAACCAATAAATGTTTATTAAACACATGTAAGACATCAAAACCATAGATACATTGAGATTTGGGTCTTTTGTTTCATTTAAAGTAATCCACAAACGGAAAAAACAAAACAAAACAAAAAACAGACTCAAATACAGGGAACAAACTGCCAGTTGCCAGAGGGGAGGGGAGTGGGGGGCTGGGTGAAACAGGCGATGGGGATGAAGAGTACACTGGGTGACGTATGGAAGTGTTGAATCACTGTTTTGTACACCTGAAACTAATATAGTACTGTGCGTTAATTATACTTCAACTGTTAAAACATGGGGAAAAAAATAAAAGCACAGGAAAAAAATAATCTGCTGCAAAAAAAAAAAAAAATTACCAAGTGACAATGTTTATTAACCTGGGGCAAATCTTTCATTATTGCCTTTGGAAATAAAGAGTTTCATCCCCAGTTAGACCGGCAAAGATCACTTGTTCTATAGTGTTCTAACTTCCCCATTTTATTTATCTCAATATAATAGAATAATTCCACCACTGAGTAACAGAAATGTTGCTCTTTCGGTGTGACTTTTGAGAAATGGCCTTGGCCTTTCAGTGATCTCTTCTTGTTCATGTCTAGCGGATGCATGAAGTTTTTAAAGACCTTCACTTTACTCTCTTCGCTCATTTCAAAAGTAACTGAGAATACAGGAGTCTAGAATCAACTTCAAGGTTTCTAATGCCATGCTTTTTAAAGTTGCAATTTCTTTGCAATAACTAATGACCCTGAAGTCAGCAGCTCATCTCAAAAGAGTATATTGCTTGCCGTGGACAGTTACATTTAATCTTCCATTAGGGCTCCTATCAGCCTTGGCTTTCAGACGCTTTCATAATTTATTTCAGTGGCTGATGTTTTATGGGCTTTGGGAGAAGAGCTGTTCTTTTCTAGTAAAGACAGAGACATAAGCAAAAAGTACGACTCATGGAAGTCACCCCCGCAGGCTTGACCGGGCCAGCTGCCCCCAAAACACCACCAGCAAAGAGCTTCGAGAAAGGGCTGCGGAGAGACTGACTCCCTAGGAAATGTGACTCCTGAGACAGAAAACTGTTCCCAGGGCCCAAGAAGGGCGGTTGCATGCCCCACCCGTATTTCCTGAAGATTCAGGGGCTCTGAAGTTGCAGCTCTGGGATCCTAAGCAACACACAGACTACCGGTGAAGGTCTGGGTGTTCCTTGCACGGTGACCCCTGTACTGCTGACTCGTGCAGATCGGAGTGAGCCCACCAATGCGGCGTGTGCAATGGGATGGCCCCGTTACCTCTCTTGACTGCCTCGTGGATGGGTGAAGCCAAGTGCGCCTCGGGCTGGGCCTTGGCTCCGAACTCCAGCAGCACGTTGACACACGCAGCACTGCCGCTCCGGCACGCATTGAACAGGGGCGTGGCCCCATGAACCGTCACTCCGTTGACCTAATGGTGAGCAGAGAGACCCAGGGGATTTGTCATTTTTCTCTCACCGTTTCCAAGCGTGTATTCCTGTGCATCTGCAGGGAGGAATTTCCCAGGCCGGTGAATGAGTGAGGGAACGCTACATCATTACACTTAATTACGTTTTTTAGATACCAGTAGCCTATCAAGTCTTACCTACAAGTAATATTGCAAGTGGGGCAAAATGGGAGAAAGCTTTTCAAATGTATTCATGGGTATTCCAGAGCCTCTTAGGGGCCTCCTAATCATTGAGGGGTTGCCCTACTTGGTGGTTAAGAACATGGCTTCCGGAATCATTAGCTTGGTTGGGGTTCAAGTCCCAGCACCCTCTCTTCTATCTGTTCAGAGATCTTGGTTGGAATACTAACTTTCTGTGCCTCAGTTTCCTTAAATGAGAATCATAAAAGAATCTACCTCATGAGGTTATTGGGTGGATCAAGTGAGTTGCTACATGTTAAACACTTAGAACATTGCCTGGTGCCCAGTAAGCATTTAAGCATTTGCAACAACAATTATTTTCACTTCCCATTAATAAGGATCTGACTCCCGCTCCCAATCATGGACAAACATGGCAGGAACCAAAAATGCTGGAGAAACCAGGTCCTCAAATCTGTGCTTGCAAAAAAAAAAAAAAAAAAAAAGTCTCTTCAGCAATTCCCCCACAGTTCTGTCTTTCTTGCCACAAATTTCCTTGCTGGTCTACTATAATCCATACACACTGCATGTGCTGGCAGTGACTCCCAAAGAGATCGTGATCAAGCCAAAGTCACAAAGAAAACAGCCATCAACATGGTGTCTCCAACCACCTTTGCTGCCTTCCAAGGATGTGGGAGGCATCTTTGAGTATTAGCAATAGATTGGAATGAACATCAGGGAACCAAGGCATTCGGGTGGAGAGCCTCTGACAGGATTGAAATGGAGGACAATGAAGGCTTGATGTCAAACCATTTGCCTTAACAACTGAGTATATATGCTTGTGATAATCAGGATCCTATATTTTCTTGTTTCAGAAACCAAACAAAGGGGGCGCCTGGGTGGCTCAGTTGGTTAAGCGTCTGATTTCGGCTCAGGTCATGATCTCAGGGTCTTGAGATCAAGCCCAGTGTATGGCTCCCTGCTCAGCCAGGAGTCTGCTTGTCCCTCTCCTCCTGCCCCTCCCCCTGCTCATTCTCTCTCTCTCTCTCTCTCTCTCTGTCTCTCTCTCAAATAAATAAATAAAATCTTAAAAAAAAAAAAAGAAACAACAAAAGATATTTCTCCACAGTGCCAGGATAGCCCCTGTTAAATTGGAAAGTTAAAGAGGAGATGCTAAGGTGGCGGAGACAGACAAGGACAGGGCAAAATGTGTGTGAATTCATATAGTCTAGGGATTTCTAACCTATTTACATTTTTCCTGAAAAAGATTTGGTGGGGCTGGTTTCATTTGATTTGTTTTTACTGAGAATCATCCTCATCCTCAGTCCCAAAGCCTTCAAATTTGATTTCCTAAGTTTCTCAGTTCAGGTCAGCAAACATTTATTGAGCACCTATTAGGCGCCAGTGTTTCAGAAGCAAAGGCAAGGAAGACAATTGCCTCTCCAGGATCGGTTGAATTCTATCAGGGAAGACCCACAGAGACAGAGATGATTTTGATATAGTAATGGGAACTTTAGATCGCTCTAGGAGCAAGACAAAAGAGAGTAGCGACTTGAGAAGTATTTCAGAAGAAAATGAGCAGGCTGTGGGGATTAGTTAGCGGGGGAGAGGGAAGATCCAGGCTGAGCCCAGGTTTGGAAGGTGGGAAAGCGGGGATGTGTCTCGCTGGGTCTTGGAGACTGGGCGGGCCAGAGGAGGGCTGGTGCCCGAGGGAAGAACATCCTAAGCACAGTTTCAGATGCACTGAATTTGAGGCACCCACAGGGCTGCCAATTGTGAGGAATTTTCTACTGATGGACCAACGTTCTTTGATTCTTTCTCTCCTTCCGATTTAAATGTTAAATAATACAATATTTATCAACTCTTCCCTCATAAGATTGCCAAAACCAAGGGACCGTGTCTTACTCTTTTCTTTGTCCTCCACAAAACCTCCCAGCGTTGTACCAGCACACACTCCTCTACAACCCGATGTTGTTTGCTCTTTTCCACCAACAGAAGGAAAGGGTCCTCTGGGGCACCTGGCTGGTGCAGTCGGTTAAGCATCCGACTCTTGGTTTGGGCTCAGGTCATGGTCTCAGGGTCACGAGATCGAGCCCCGCATTGCACTCATCGCAGAGTCTGCTTGGGTTTCTTTCTCTCCCTCTCCCTCTGCCCCTCCCCCCACCTAAAATAAATAGATAAATCAACAAATAAATCTTTAAAAAAGGGAAATGGCCCACACCCAACCTCACCCTCATCATTACACGTGAATTGACTAAGTGGTAACCTAATAAAAATACACGACCACTATGGCATCAGGAACATCGCTTTGCCCAAGAAAGACTTTCATATTCAGTTCTACATGTAGAAACCCAACTTCCACAGAAAATGCTAAGAAAATCTCCCATAAGCATTTAAAAACATTGCAGCTCATAAAACAAAGAACACAGGGACTGAATTTAAAAACCAAAATTAGTGGGGCACCTGGGTGGCTCAGTTGGTTAAGTGTCTGCCTTTGGCTCAGGTCGTGGTCCCAGGGTCCTGGGATCGAGCCCCGCGTCGGGCTCCCTGCTCAACTGGGAGCCTGCTTCTCCCTCTCCCTCTGCCTGCCGCTCCCCCTGCTTGTGCTCTCTCTCTCTCTCTGTCCAATAAGTAAACAAAATCTTTTTTAAAAATTAGCAACAAAATGATAGCTGGCAACTAAATAAACGTCACTGAGATTTTCAAAAGTTTTAATTTTACAATTCTACTGTGATATGTTTATTACACACAGCACCTCAGCCACTCCTTAGCCTTGAACTAAGGATATCGGGTGATGTGTGGCAGCATTGAATCACCACATTGTACACCTGAAACTAATATAACGCTGTATGTTAACTACAGTGGAGTTAAAAAATAACATAAAAATAAAATAAATATACAAAAGAAAAAGAGAAATAAGGGTAGAATTTTAAAATAAGATAAAAATTCTGTTGGATTTTTTTCAATGTATTATTTACTAAAAGCTCATGTGATGATTTTGCTCAAGGAAAACAGTTGGTTTAGGGTGTTGCATTAAGAGTGTTTCTGTTGTTGTTCATTTAATTTGTGTTCTTTCCAGTGTTTCCCAATCAATTTCCCAAGATCGGTTTTCAGATAACTTCAGTTCCAGTTGCTCTTTTGAAATTCAGCATCACAATTTTCAAAGATTCCTGTGAATTACCTCATTGGAATGTTCATCCACGGGCACAAAGGCTGAAGAGGGGAGGGACCCGCAGTGTGTCAGTGGCTCAGGAATGTGCACGCAGACAGGGCCAGACCTGCCTGCACCCCCGGGGGGTGCACCGTCTGGAAGGTAGCATCTCTGTAGACGCTAGCAGGTGCACCTGGGCAGAGCCGCGGGGGGCAGGGGGGGCAGGACTCACGTGCGCGCCCTTTTCCAATAAGGCTTTAGCGCAGGCTACGTGGCCTCCAAGGCACGCCTCGTGGAGCGAAGAGACCCGGTTAATGGTCACGAGGTTCACGTTGACACCCTAGAATTTGGAGACAAGGGGTTAAAGGCTGCATTAGCGATAGCAATGGCAGCCACTCCGGGACTTCAGAGTACAGAGTCAAGGCACACGGATCTCCTAGGATGCGTGTAGCACAGTAGCAGCACTGCTGGGGGCCGCAACTCCGCTGCATCCCAACCCTCATCCCAGCCCAGTCCCAGCACGTCCCCCTCCTCTTCCTGCCACCCTCCACCTTCCTCGTCTCAGAGTCCATGTGACAGATGACAAGATCAGTGTAGCTGTTGGCCAACTCTGACCTCATGCCCTGATTTTCACAACTTGGCCCTTACCATTCCCCCCACCCCATCCCGCCCATGGTGACCACTTTCTGTCTGGGAAATGAGTTAGGTCCCTGCCAGTCCTTCCCAGCCCAGTTCTGCTTCTGATTTCCCGCCTCCTCACTGGCCGGTTGAAAGCTTCCAAAACCTAGTGCGTGACCCTGAACCCCAAACCTCAAACCCCCACCGTCTCCTGCCAGACCTCCCTTGATGCCCAAGCGGGTCCCTTCATCTTAGGGCCTCTCTATGACTCCTTGGTCCTGTCCACTCTCGTGTCCTTAATATGACGTCACTACTCGAGAGCTGTGCTATAGATTTCAAATTGGGTATTTAATACAATTCGAAAAATCTTGTCCTTTGCCTATATAGGATTTCCTTTTAAGAAAATAAGAAAAAGCAGGCTAGTCCACAAGGTGGCAGCAGTGCACTAGAAAATAACTTGCATCTGTCTTGCAAGCTGTCAGAATCCCTGCATTTCTGCATGTGTAATGCTGGACCGGCCTGAAAGACCATCTAGAGTGAATGGGCTCCACCGTGCACGAGGAAATGGAGAGGTAGAAAGTTCAAATTATTAATAAGACTTAAGGCTCCCCAGCAGTCGATGACAGCCAGATGACTCTGAGAGTCAGGAGCTCCAGATGCCTGGTTTAATGCTTTACTCCACCCCACGGTATGTGAAATAAAGTAAAAAATAAAATAGAATAAAACATTTTTCACTAGGGTGTAAGGGTGAAGAAGCAGGCATGCACTGTGAAAAAGTTGAACTTCTCTCTGAAGAACGCTCCTCACACATTTAAGCACACTGGTTTACAGAAACCAACATGCTTATGGAGTATAGTTAAAAATAAAAAGGGGCACCTGGGGGACTCAGTTGGTTAAGCGTCTGGCCTTCGGCTCAGGTCATGGTCCCAGGGTCCTGGAATCGAGCCCCGCATCGGGCTCCCTGCTCAGCAGGAAGCCTGCTTCTCCCTCTGCCCCTCTCCCCTCTCATGCTCTCTCTCACTCTCTCTCTCTCTCAAATAAATAAATAAAATCTTAAAAAATAATAAAATAAAATAAAAATAATGAAGTACTAAAGGCAATGTGGGATCCTGGATCGGAGCCTGGGAGAGAAAAAGGACTCTGTGTGAAAACAGGTGTAATTCCAATAGTCTGTAGTTTAGTTAACACTATTGTACCAATGTTAATGTCTTAGCTTTGACTGAAGTACATGCTTATGTATGATATTAGCACCAGGGGAAGTTGGGTGACATGTATGCGGGAACTGCCTGCACTCTCTTCGCAACTCTTCTTTAAAATTATTCCAAAATTAAAAGTTTATTAAAAAAATACTAATAAGGGGCTCCTGGGTGGCTCAGTCGGCTAAGCGTCTGACTCTTGATTTCAGCTCAGGTCTTGATCTTGGGGTCATGAGTTCAAGCCCCACATTGAGCTCCATGCTGGGTGTGGAGCCTACTTAAAAAAAATACTAATAGAAGTGTTGAGGTGTGGGGCTGAGAGGGAGGAGGTGGATGCAAGACTTTTCACCTTTTAATATCACTTTAATTTTCGAACTATGTGAATATATTACATATCAAAAATAATCAAATTTTAAGTGCTTAAAAATAAATAAGCAAGTGATAAAAATCAAGTACAAAATCCATTTGATCATTACTGGGCAGTACTGTTTTCCTTTTGCCTCCACTTTTTTTTTTTTAAGATTTTATTTATTTATTTGACAGAGAGAGACACAGCAAGAGAGGGAACACCAGCAGGGGGAGTGGGAGAGGGAGAAGCAGGCTTCTCGCTGAGCAGGGAGCCCGATGCGGGGCTCGATCCCAGGACCCTGGGATCATGACCTGAGCCGAAGGCAGACGCTTAACTGACTGAGCCACCCAGGCGCCCCATTGCCTCTACTTTCTTAAGAAGTAACCCAACTCGTGAGAGAGGAAGCCAAAAAAAAGGTGTGCGTGCGTGCATATGTGTGTGTGCGTCACACACACACACACAGAACAGTGCGCCCAGCTGTTTAAATTCAAAATGATAAGGAAGCCAGGTTCAGTGGTAGCTAGAATGTGGAAAAAAGATGTAATAAATCACCTCCTCTACACACACGTAGACTCTAAAACAAACAAAGTAAATGGAGCATGTACACTTTCGTTCACTCATTTGACAAATATTTAGTAAGCCGTTATTCATTGTTCAAGGTGCTAGGGATATAGTCATCAATAAAAATAAAGTAGCCTTAATAACTAAGACTTTAATAAATCTTCCCAAAGGAGTAAGATTTACCCATGTCAACCTATTGTAATGTTTGCTCTTGAGATACTGTATCATCCCGGTAGGGAGCCTCTAAAATGGCTCCTGGTGATCCCTGATTCCTGGTTTTGGCTCACTGTGTACTCCCCTCCCCTTGAGTGTGGGCTGGATTCCCTGACTCCCATCTAATGAATAGAATATGGCAGAAGTGATGGGATATCACTTTGGCGATTAGGTTATACTAAGACTTGCTTCTTAGGCACTCTCTTGCACTCTCTCTGGGGGAAGCTGGCTGCCATTTCATGGCACAGTCCTGTGGAGAGGCCCTTGTGCGAGGAATTAAAGCCGGCCCACAAGTACATGAGTGAGGTTGGAAGCAGATCCTCCCCGCTCAAGCTGTGAGGTGACTGCGGCCCTGGCTGGTACTTGGCTGCCTGTAAGGGACTCCGAGCCACAACCACCCAGCCAGGCTGCCCCTTGGCCCACAGAAAGTGAACGAATCTGTGCTTGTTGTTTTAAGCCACTGTGTTTTTGAGGTCATTTGTTATGTGGTAATAGCTGACGAATGCAATTTCAGGGCTGTTGTTAGTCAGGCACACCGGGAGAGGATAGGGTGAGTTAATGCAAGAAAAATGTGAAGGCATCTGCTGTCCCCGTCACAGGGAAACTGCCTCTGGGGTGAAGGCAGGCCCAGAATGGGGAGAGGGTGCTGGGCAAAAAAAAAAAAAAATGAGGATATGTACACCTAGACTGGCTGTGCGGGCCCCCAGATGGGGTGAGCAAGACTTCCGCCACAGCCAAAGCTATGAAAGCATGATGCCGATTATAGCGGAAGCACAAAGGAACACGTCTTTGGTTTACTTACCTGTGCAATTAAAGTTTTCAGGGCCAGTAAGCGCCCCTGGGCCGCAGCTTCATGAAGTGGGGATCGGTCAGCCCAGCAATCTGAAACACAAATCAAGCTCAGAGTCAAGGTCTGGAGTCTTCTTCCGGCTGTTCAGTCCCACTGCCCACCCACCGTGGGAGGGGGTTTGGGGGAGACAAGGGCAGCTCGTACCACACATCGGGCTTTCTCATTATCAGCCACTTTCAGGGTGACAAGCCACTTGAGTGTACAGCTCACGGGTCTAGTGGTGTGTGCAGAGGGAGCACAGACCATCTCTCTCACTCTTTGGGGGCAGTTTTAACAAGCAATAGATTTAGTTCGAATACATATTGCCCCGGGCCTGGATCTGACAGCTCTAAACAAGGCAAAGTGAAGGGCAAAGCTGGTCACAGAGCCTCCCTGCTTTCATCCTGCCCCTGCCTCCCACCCTCACCTCTACCCTGAAAATTCAACAGCCTGGACCCCACGAAGGAGGCTGGAGGATCAGGGGAAATGGGTTGGTTCTCAATGCCCTAGGTAATTGTCTCGGTTTCATTTTGGTCATGAGGCATATCTATTACCACGATGCAGAATAGGTGTGGTTTTTCAGATGACACAATCTTCCACAATTTCCTGTGGGCAGTTGAACGTGACAGCTAAGTGCGGAGCCCGTGGGGCCACACTGCCTGGGGTCAAGTCCGACCTCAACCCCTTTCTGCCGAGAGGGGCAAGTTACTAAAATTAATTTTGACCTCAATTTCGTGATCTGTAAAATGGGGGGTCTAGTAATTTGGTATTTAGCAAGTGCTTTGGTCTCAAAGTAGGCCAATAAAACACATCCATAATGTTAGGTATTCAAGGAACTTATGATTAATAAGTACCCATGGTAGGGTGAGTATTTTTTTTTTTTCCCTGTAATCGCTTGTTAGTAAACAAGACTAACCAGCTTCAAGGGGCATTTGAGAAGTAAGCCTCTTTAAACATGCCAAAGGGCGATCATTTGTTTGGGATGAACACCTGTTCCAGTTTGTAAAATTTCAAACATAATTGTGCTCTTCGTTCACCGAATAGCATGTAACACAATTTGGATTTCACACAAAGGGTCCATCTTATCAACCTTTTCTAGGGGATCCTGATGGTGCCAAGAATTCGGGTTTTTCTATACCTGTGACCTTGGCAAACACAACCCCGCCAAAGATGGGATTATGTGAGTGTGAAATAGCTTGAGGCCACAAGGACAGAGTGAACTTCTCCAACAGATGAGAACAAGGGCCATAAACATTTCAGTAGGCGCTCTTCCTATATTGCAATTCAATTTTTATCTTCTCTTACCCTTGGGGTTGTGAAAAGATGCAAGGCTAGAATGAACTCTATGGGGTTGGATTGAAATTGGAGTAGCTGGTACGAAAAGGTGATTTTCAACATGTATCTATTTATGTTTCTATTCATATTTATATTACTTTAACAAGGTTTTGGAGAAATGGCTGATTCCGGCGCCAGGCCGGGAAAAATATAAGATGGGCCTCGAACACCTTGCCGGAAACACAATGAATGATGGGACATGTCAAAAAGACATGGAAGCTGGCTTGCAGGGGCTTCCACTGGTCAAACATGGGATGACTTGAGCATCGAAATAAAAAATGGTAGTAGGAGATTATACCCTATCAAATGAAATAGGAATCTCTAAGTCCTCACTGATATAAATTAACATATACATAGCAAGGAGGAAGCTCTTCCTCATAGTAGAACACCAACTTGGAAATGTAGAAGAAATTGTCGAATCTGACTCGAGTTATCTCCTCACAAAATAATTACTAGTTATAAAGGAAACACGGGCCATTTTATGGTGGAACAAAATTGTAGACACCACCTTACCCAGGGCATCAAAGTTAGCATCAGAAGTGATGGGACAGATTGGCACAGTGTGTCATGGGCGATGGGTGACATCACGTGCTGTCGGAGGGAATGCAACGATAAAAACACACCATAGCTTGTGTAATATTCCTGCTCGAGATGCATAACCCAAATCGAACCCCGAGGACACTGTGAACCAACTCACCGAGGGACATTCTGCAAAGTAAGTGGCCTGTAACCAGTTCAAGGAGGGACTGAGGAACCATTGCAGATGGCAGAAGGCTGATGAGACACAACATCTAAAGGCCCACATGGGATCCTTTCGCTCTCAAGGACATTACTAGGATAGTTGGCTAAATAGGAATGCAGGTCTCTGGGCAAAGAGAAGTGGGAATTCTTTGTACCACTCTTGTAACTTTTCTGTCACTTTGAAATTAGTTCCAAAATTAAAAAGTGTGATACACACACATATATAAACTGGAACTAATTTATATATAAGTTTATCTGTATACACATATAATCACTGGGTTTTCATATTCCTGATACGAATGTGTGATGCTTTTATAAGAAAAACAGATAAAAATGTTAACAGGGAAAAAATCTTGTGCTCGTATCTCCACTTGTTCCTGAGTCAGTGAAAAGCTGATGAATGGAGTATTTTTAAATCTCTTTTGACATTTATAATTTGCATAAGCTGAGAATAATGAGATAATGAATGCATATAATCCTCAGTTAGTCAGCCCTGGTTTTCTTCTAATACATCTCCCCCTCATTCAACATGAACTGTGTGTCAGACGCGTCGCCCTCTTGCCTCATCGCTCTTGGCAATGGACACAGGCACTGGGGCTGGAAGGACAGTCTCCACCCACGGATGGCAACTCAGGCCTCTGACTAATGTAAGAAGCAAACCCACAGCCACAGCTCGGTTATTCTTTTGTTCCAAGAAAAGCCAGTCAACCCGAGTCACCTGAAGGTATATTATCTAAGTGTTTGATTCAAAAATAAAAACAAGGTTTACATGGTAACTTGCTATTATGAAATTAGAATACTAACATGAAATGGCTTTATTATTTTTAAAACTTACCTCCAGGTGGGCTGTGGCGTCCCCTTTCCTTCTGAGAAGCAGGAACCTTAACCACATCTTTGTCCTATTTCTAGTAACGTCTGTTACTCACCAGTCCCATAAGACCCACTGCACACATACAATGGAGAGATCTCCAAACGTAATGTTGAGTGAAGGAAGCCAGACACCAAAGAGCATGTGCTGTGTGATCCCTTTCTCTAATGTACGAAAGGGGGCCCAACTCACCTGGGGTGTTAGGACTCAGAAGGACCCCAAGGAGGGGCGGGGGTTGACTGGAAGAGGAAAGAGTAGGGGCCGTGCTGATAATATGCAGTTTCTGGCTCCTGGGAGCCGACACCTGATCACGTTCACCTTGTGAAAATCCATGCAGATGTTCACTTAGAATTTGTGCCCTTGTCTGTATTTACAAAGTACTTCAATAAAGAGATTTTGAAACGACTAGTCTACGGGTCAGTCCACTTGAGCCACCTCTCCTGGTGCCCCTGTCAATGCAGGACCCTCTGACACCCCTGCCTCTGACGTCATGGGAAGCCTGTGGGGCCATCTTCCATTCCACCATGAAAGCAGGAATGGTGAGCTGTCCCTGGCTTGTCCCTCACCACAGGACTGCTCTCCACTTCTCTTTTCCTATAGGAGAGGCCCGGGGGGGGGGGCAGCTCGGCCCGGGGGGCAGCTCAGCAAGTTGCCTGAGCGGACTTCCACCTTGAGAGGGAAATACCAAGCTCCCTTCCTGTCAGGGGCCCCTGATCTCAACTGGTATTTCTCCTGGAGCCCCCACCTTGGCCTTCCAGAGAGGGAGCACCCCCAAAATGCATGCCAACCCATTTGTCCCACATGAAGAGATCTCACTTGCAGCAAGTGGCAGAAATAGTACCAAATTCCAAGGTTTTGTGACTTAGAACACCCCCTGCTCTGGCATTAAGAACTACTAGTTTTAAATCCCGCCTAACTTCAAGGCCGATTTATTGGCCCAGGATGCTTAGCTCTATCCGCCATCTCCTCATACATAGCATGAAATGAATCCATTCGTATCACCTTCAATGTAGAACTCATTTTTGCTTCCCAGCTGGAAACAAAACCACTCTCAAGGGAAGTCACCTTTCCAGTCACATTGTTTTCCAGCACTTGCTTCCAAGGACCTTGAGTTTTCACACAAAACCCTTTCCGGCAACTCCACCATGGTGGGCTCTCCTGTTTTCCTCTTCTTATTCCCAACACGCAGCCTCTCACTCTTATCAGTCTTGTTTTGCAAATTGGAGCTAATTGTGAGAAATTAGGGATAAAAGGTATCTGGCAACTAGGGAGTTTTTCCATTCCTTTCAGGAAATATCAACTAAGCTCTCCAAATAAATGAACGCCTAAGTAGGAATCAACCATTCTCTTCTAAGGCAGCCTATTTTTAGTCCCTTGGCCGACTGCCTGTGTCACAGGGCTGCAAGCACATTAGGAAGATAGTTTACTGGACAAATATGTTTACTTGTTCCTGATGAGGTGTATGGAAAATGTTCAAGTACTTTTTCATCCCCCCCCTTTGACTTTTTCTCAGAATATGATTCATATCTCTAGTTCTCAGATTCTTTGAATAACAATTTCATGACAACTTCTAAAACCACAGATTTCAATAACAAAATCGGTTCCGAAGGAATACAGTTGTCTGAGTGCCAAGTATTCAAGATAAAACTTATTATGACTATTTAAAAAAAAATTTTTTTTTGCAACTTTCCCCTTCCTAAGTCCAACAAGTATTTAAGATTACTGGTTTATTATTTTTAAAGAACCACCGAACTGGTTATAATCTCTGGTGCACATGGAACAATCTTTGTTCTCTTAATTCAAGTTCCAAAATCATATGAACCAATATCTTCTCCTGTAGCATCTATCAAATAAAAAAATTCAAAAGGAATCTCAATTTTGAAACAAAATATACACAAGAGCCTAGCAGAATTAATGGTATTTTAAGTCAAACAAAGGTAATTGGCAAAAACCCATATTATAATAATTTCCTGGGATACCTAAAATATTATACTAAAACTGAGTTAAAATGCATACTCTCTAGAACACGCAGTTCTTGTCAGGAGATGCACCATGGTCAACAAACATCTTTCTGTAGGGTGTTAGAAAGAAGGTGCCCTTGAGCCCATCATGAGCAGGAGAGCTGTGGGCTAAAGGTAACAGGGGGTGTGGGCAGAGCCCCTGCTGAGGACTGGGTGTCCAAATTTGGGAAAGCCAGCAGGCACTTGTGAGAGGTCACTCTGCAGAGGGTGGCTGGGCCAAGGCCTGAGAAGACAACCAGCAAAACTCAACAAGGGTAGAAAGCTAGGTAGAGGATTAGGCAAGAATGGAGCAAAAGCAGGAAAAACCTGGTGGAAGGGGAAGGACAGGAAAAAGGAATCAGGATGTTGAGTCACACAGAGGCGTGGCCATCAAATCAAGGTGAGTCCTTTTTGAATTTAGAACAAGGTCAACTGATTCTAAGTGTTACACACTCAGACTCCAACTAATCTTTTAGAGTTGGCTTAACATAAAATTAAAAAAAAAAAGAGTACAATAGTTCCACAATCTCTCATCTGCAGTTGTAAAATCGCCCACATTTTGAAAACCAAGCTTTCCCCCAAGTTTGATGCAAACTCCTTTGGCAGCTAAACATGGTGAGGACTCAGGTTAAGCAATTTATTCTTTTTCATTTGTATTTCCGCTTAGTGTAAAATATCAAATATAATACAGAAATAGAACTATCACAATGTTTGATTATGGGAGTACTGTGAGATAATACACTGTACACGCCGTGCAGTCTTTCCAGTATCCCCAAAACTCCTGAATCCTGAACCACGTCTGGCCCAAGGCTCATAAAAACAGATGATCAACCTGTAGCTAGATACTTTATTTTTATCAAGTTTGATGACCAAGCCCTGGACTAAATATAGCTTCAATTCTGGCCAAATTAAGCAAAGGCGGAAAAATCATATACCACATCTGTCAGGAGAAAATGCTCGCAGAAATCTCTACGGGCTGATGGTGGGATCCAGTGATTCATCCGGTGCTCGAGATGCAGCACCAAGGGCCAATGACAATGTTTTAAACTTAAATACATAGGTATCTATAATTGACCAATTACACAAAGAAGCCCGAAAAATCAAAAAACCAGCCAGCCGTAGTTTACCTCAAGTCTAGTAAGTTATTGACAAATGTAATAGTTTAAGCCACAAAGACATATTGAATGATGCATTCCAGAATATGAGAGTCCAGAATAAAAAACAATTCCAGAAGATTTTACATGATATTTAATGAGGGACATGTTGCTAGGTATAGCTTCCAAAAGAAAGCGTGCCAGGACCTATGACAGGCTAAACTATGTCCTGGCTGAGTTTTTAACTACCCTCCCCTTGTTTTTGACAGCTCTGATGATAGTTTACAGGAACATAATATGCTATTGGAATCAAGAAATTTAACCTTGGACTGAGACTTATTCTAAGTCAATTAGCTAACTTACTGATTAAATGTCACATATTTTCCCAACCGACATTTGTCTGACCCATGAGCAGCAAAGAGAATTTCCAGTTTGAGCTGAAGACCGGCACAAAATTTTGTTCGTTATTTTTAATACATCTAGCTTTAAGTATATAGCATCTGACTCCTAACAGTGTCAAAAGAAAAAAAAACAACAACAGTGTTTCTGGCATGCTGCTGCCTACATTATGATAGGAAGCCTTATTTACCACATCTGGATATACTGTCTATTATATATACGTGTGGATGTGTGTGTGTATTCAGAAACACAGTCATCCACACACACATATATGTATACATAGAAAGGAAATTAAACTGAGAAATTGACATGTACTATTCTCCCCCGCCTCATTAATGATAATCAAAAAATACGCTTTTGACTTTATAACACCATGCTACTTGCAAATTAAATGAATATTATCCTAGGAGCTTGACCAAATGAGGACATTTGAGGTAAAGAATGAATGAGCTCTATTTAAGAAATCTGTATTATGGTCCAGACCTAAATCCAAACCATGTTTACATGGGTTTTGACTATTACCGAATCTTTTAAGAGTGTACTTAATTCAGGATGACAAAGACAGAAACGATGCACGTGAGCAACAGGACAAAACATTCTTAACATGCTCCTGCCAATATGGACTTTGTTGGACTTTACCTCATTTAAGCCATGAGGAGGATCAATCTACAAGAACATCCACACTGTGTTACTGAAACTCTTAGAAAGCCCCTGCCCACACTTACATATTAAATTAGAAAACAGATTTTCAGATCACACTTAATTCGAAATGAAAGAGAAACTTTTTTTAAAACAGTCTAAGCAACATACCTCCCTGAAATGTGTGACAAATGTAATCCCCGAAAGAAACCTCTTTCCACATTCCGGGCCTTCTGACACTTCCTGAAACTTCAAGATTCTCCTCATTTCCCCCAGTGAACTGAAGCATTCTGAGGCTTTGCCTTTGGAGGTCTTATTTTTGGGGGGGATGAGACTACCGTCATCTAGTGTCTTCAAACTTAATCTAGTGTATTGGAATCACATTGCACAGGTCTATTTTGAAAGAGAATCCCGGGTGCAAATTGACATGGATACTAGATCAGGAATGACATCATCCTGGAACCCCTATGAACACTAAGAATACAGAGGGAAATGGTGAACTCTGTTTACAAATAAATACTCCTCTATCAAGTGACCATCCCAGCAGTGACAAGTGTATCTGATTCATTTACTTTTGTAGCAATTCACTCCAATTAAGGTGAATCATTTCTTCAGAGAACTGGAGACTAAACCCTACAGAGCATGAGATTTTAAAATGTTTTTCCCAAATGCTGGCATTTCATATTAGAAAAACCTCTGTTGGCAGGGCTTTGCACAGCGCCGTGTATAAATGGGTTTAGTGCAGGGTTTCTCCTGACAGTGATGAGCAGCTAATGGATTCGAATTGCAAACGACAACACAAAAATATATACAGCATGCCACATTTGCTGCTTTAAATCAGATTTACTGGTCATTCTATTTCCTGAGGAAACTTAGTCTTGTTAGAATGCATTGTTAAAGTTTGCTTAAAAATATTAAAGAAAATAATTCCATGTAAGTCATTCTTTAGGTTAGTAGAAATGAGGTTTCTGCAAATACTCTTAGAAAGCCACTACCCTATTTACTTCTTAAATAAGAGCCACTAACAGAACTACAAACTTGCAAAAAATAAAGCTGAAAATCCTTCAAATTGGTGCAGTCAAAATCATTTGCTACTTTAAATAATAATTTTTAAAACTACCCACACAAAGCCAAAGTATAAATAAAATCTGCCCTCTAGAAATATTATTCATATGAACTATCTGGGAGGGTTTTTTTTTTTTTTTTTAAGTTTTAGGAGCAAATCCGTGTATTTTTACCTGAAATTCCACCATAGATCTCTTCTGCTATCCTAGCCGCTTCTTTTCTATTTCCTTTGACGATATAGAAGTGAGTTAGGAGAGCCAAACAAACTTTAATTAAAAGTTTGAAGAAAAAAAAAGTAGCAAACATTGTAATAAAAATGTTTTTAAAGCCATAGGAAACAGGACTGTCTTCCATTTTGGCTTACACTCTGTATAGGTTCCTGGTACTGCAAAATCTCACTGAGTTATAATTGGTATCATATGACATCTATTTTCAACTTTCTAGCCCTTGGTGCTCCTGTTACTGAGAACTCGCTCGTACATTCTAAGCTAACTGTGATTTGGCGGCTGCGTGTGCAGTCTCTCATAGCAATGTGGAATGAACTCCAGAAACTTCCTTTTAGACCTGCATTCCTTAGTGCTATTTAACACACAGGATTCCTGGCCGGATCTTTTTCATTCCTAAATCCCAATTTGTGCTACATTATGTGGGAAGGCAGTTATTGGAGAGAGAAAACAAACTTCTCAGATCCCATGGGGACAGAGCAAGTTATCTGAAGTGGGAAGAACTGACGCCAGACCATTTCATTTTCTCTTCCTCCTGAGGTTTTTGGGGAGATAATGCTCCAATCTAAAATATGACCATCTGAACAAGACCATTTACTCTAAGGCAGTATTTAGTAAAGGGCCCCTCTTGGATGCCTCTCCAAGTGGATGTGTCCGATTGAAAGCATTAGACCACTTGCTCTCATGGTCTCATCCGTGACAAGGTCTGCCGGCAAAGCCCATCATGCATTTCCCATTTCAAGTGTCAGTAAAGGTGGTGCCTCGGACTGGAATATGGGTGCTCTCCTTGACCGTGTTAAGAGTTACAGCAAAATGGATGAAGAAGATGCCCTCCATTCTGGGTGAATTACCCAAAGATTCTATGTATCAGTACCTTCCCTCGTTGGACAGTTCTCTTCCAACCCTAACTCTTTTTTTTAAAGATTTTATTTATTTATTTGACAGAGAGATAGAGAACACAAGTAGGCAGAGGGAGAGGGAGAAGCAGGCTCCCGCAGAGCGGGGAGCCCGATGCGGGACTCGATCCCAGGACCCTGGGATCATGACCTGAGCCAAAGGCAGCCGCTTAACCGACTGAGCCACCCAGGCGCCCCAACCCTAACTCTTCAACGTGTGTCGGCGGGCCAATACAAGGGAAATCAACTTCTTGTTCATTTCCCTCACCGACAAAAATTAGATGAGGAAAATCCAGGTCTCCTCTTTCATTCTTGGCTATATTAGATTTTCAAAAATCTCTACAAACTATTGAAAAAGGCAAGCCAAAAAAAAAAAAAAAAACATTGCAAGAGCAGACTAAAGAAATCTTACTTACTAAATGCTTTATGCAAAAAATATGGGAGTTTCTCATAGCACTCAGGCAAATTAGAATGACGACCTCTATGAGAACTGGCTCCCTATAGTCTGGGGAAAGGCTGATGTGTGAGCAGACAGCCTTGTGTCACAGTATAGGCTGCGTCCATTTCAGTGAATTACAGAACCAGGAAGATCCGGTGCAGTGCCCAAGCCCAAGAACTGAGATCAACGTACAGGGTTTCTGGACCCAGCTTAGTCCCGACCTACAGCTTCCTACCTAGAGAGTGCCAACATAGGAGAATCCGCGAACACAAGCATCTGTGAACACAAGGACACTGCCCTCTAAGAAGCCCATCCTTTACTCAAGTCAGCCCAGTGACATTATAGGACGTTATTCAATCTTGTTCGGGCCTTAATCTTCATTTAAAACATGGCTGTACTTTCTGTGTTATACACCAGAAAAGTTGGCCATCAGGAGCTCGGCTTTTTTGTAAGGTTCAAACGGATGTCTATGCTATTTCTGAGAGACCATCTTTAACTACGTTTGAGCATTACATTCGAGATGGGCACAAAAGGCCACTGAAGTAAGGGGTTAATTCACAGCATCCTTCACAGACGAAATCCTCTGTGGCACTACAGTTTCTCAGCCTCAGCACTACTGATATTTGGGGCCAGATAATTCTTTGCTGGGGGCAGGCGGTTACCCAAAAGCATTGTAGGCTATCCAGCAGCGTCTCTGCCCTCTGTCCACTCAATGCCAACACCCCCACTCCCATCCAGGGCTAACAACCAGAAATGTCTCCAGACACTGCCAGGTGTCCCCTATGGGTCAAAATCGCCACCCCCCCCTCCTCCCCTACCTCCTACCACATCCACTTAAGAACCACTGAGCCATAGCCAAATATAAAGAACAAAGGAAAATCAACTCCCCAAAGTACTAGTGAATACAAATTAAATTTTGTACAGAACTTGAATTTTTAGAATTTCATACTTAAAAAAGCCCAGCCACGGGATGACACAATTTAACATCTCACCATATTCTTTCGGGAACGTGGAGAAGGAGAAAGAGGCCTTTAAAAATCCTGTGCAAAAGTAAACACAGACCTGTGATACCCTGACTTTGCCAAAAATGAGTTTTGGCGTAAGATAAATCAGAACATACCAACGTAGAGGACTGCTTTCCACTGCTTCCAACAAAAGGGGTGGGAGAAGCTGGGCTTCTGTAAATGAAATCAAAATTCAAATTCCTTTTAAAACAGCTTACAACATAGAAAGTGTAATTATGTAGTTCGCACACACAATAGCTTCTAGATGTATTCACTTGTCTCATGCAACAACTCCAGCGCAGGGAAAAACAGGGCTTGTGTGGATCAGGACACAGAGGCACAATTCAACTTGCTACTCCATGAGTAGAGACAACGTACTCTAGAAAGAAAAGATGACAGAGTAATTCATCATCTGAAGGACAGTTCCTATTTTACTAACAGACCAAGCAACACATCTAATGGCAGTGAAAGAGCAAGCAGACGGAGGGGGTGGGAGTGGGGCACTGTTAAACGAGTAAAATCATATTCTCTTCATCAAAGAAGACAAACTCAGAAAATTGTCAAAATGTCATTTTGGTCTTTATTTTTGGACATGTAGCGTGTTTTCATAAACCAGTTTCATATGTGCTAGTTTTTGTAATATCAAAAGAAATACAATATACTTTTCATAAATTCCTCATCACTGCAAGTTCACTTTCAAATAAATGTAAGTAGCGGGTTCGAACAATATGTTTCCACATGTTGACCAGTGCAACACTGACAGTTACAATTAAGGTATCCAGGAAGCCTGAAAATTAAGATTTACTAGAACAAGCAAATTTACTTCCCTTTGTTAAAAACAAAGGACATAATTTTGATTTGCAAATTACATATTTTACATGCAAGTTGAAATCCCATTTCCATCTGAAATGAATGGCCATCTCGAAAATACGCTGAGAAACAAAAATGTAAGAACAAATAGTAGTATGCCCTTAAAAACTGCTGAAGCGAATAAATAAAAACACAGGTTAGTTTCTTGCTTTAGCGTGCATATTGGCACTGTTTATTTCATATTTACATAAATCAGTTTCTGTGCATTAAAAATCCCAATAAGATTTAATGGTTGGGGTCAGTCCATTTTTCTCTAACAAAAGATCCCTTAACTTCCAGGTTTTAAGAATCGCACTCGCGCATTTGTGTTTTGGCACAAAACACAAATCGTTATTTCTTACAGATCAGTGGCAACTGGTTAACAGGCATGTTAAGATACTTTTTAAAAAAGAAGTTTTATGAGCGTTGTCGTTAAAAACAAAAGGAAACCAATCCTGTACAGAACCCCAATACTGCCAGCAGCTTCCTAGTGCACCACAAGCACCTCTTTCTTTGGATTTCACAGTCCTTTATCACAAAAACGTACTCTAAGGAGTTCAAGGAGTTAATAAGACACACCATGTGGATAATTTGGGGTTTAAAAACCCATGGCTCTGGGCAACAACGATTACAGTTAACAACAGACAACCACAAAGAGACTGTGTTCCTATAATTTTCAGACTCAATTAGCTATAAATAGAACATACTGGGGTGAAGACTTCTGCACACTGACAAGACTTCTCAGACAGCAGCTAGGCCACAAGTGAAGGGAAGTGACTTCTATCAAAGGTAGCGGAGGGGAGCAGCTGAGTTGGAGATGACACAGCTCGTACGTCTGCTCGGAAAACATGAAGGCATTTACAGAGGACTCAGTGATGCCGGGGAAGGCGCGGAGGGTTTCTCTGCACTGTCGTCAACAGTGGTATTGGTCCCTAGCATTCCAGAGGCAAGAAGCTTTTTCACACACACAAATTAAGATGAAGGCTCTACCTAGGAGAACGCATACGACAAGATCGAAGAAGTAATCGGAGTCTGCCGACCATTTTTCCTGGCATTGAAAGCCTGAGCATTTTTGGCATGTTAGATAGTTAACCATTCCGTCAACTGTGACTACAATGAAGTGAGCCATCTGAGCGATAAACAAAGAGCATCTGAATGTGCCCCTGGTCCTCAACAGCACGAAGTGTCTACTTCAATGTTCTACACACAGTAGGAGATGCTTAAAACATGCCAATAACTGATGGACTATCTTGCTCAAGAAACCTGCTGACGATCTGTAACACTGAGCGTACCAAATAAATGTCTAAGAACATGACTTCAATGACTAAAATGTGTCTGAACAGGACTCAAAAAGAGTTCATATCGTTGTTGTACTTCCCGAAAGAAAACCTGTAAACATCTGGTGAATGTCTAATTGATGGTAGAACATTTAAAATTGGCCCAAAAATGCCCAGAAAACATTTGGCCCTTCAGCACCCAAAGCTCCCAAAATATAATTTTAAAACATCTCTGTCAGAGGGATTTCAGTAGTCTGAAAAATTTCATACCTGAGTGGCTTCAATGTTCTCTCCTAAATCTTAAGTAAGTTAAGTGCAAGGAGTTTCTACACTCAGGAATTGCATAAGTGTTTATCTTTCCTCAAAATAAAACATTGAATGATATAGAGGTAGCATAACTTACTAAATTAACTTTAAAAAAAAAAAGAAAAAAGCAAGGTTATTTTCCATCGTCTTACTAGGACTATTACAAATGTGTAAAACCTTACAATCCAGGCTTTCTTCTACCTGGGTTTAGACATCTCATTATTCTCGCCCCCTTTTTTACTGTAAGGATATTGATGAGTCCAGGCGCCCTTGGGCCCTGTGGCATCTATTGCGACATCGATGATAGAATCTGGAGTCATCCATCTCAGGAAAAGGAGGAATAGAAAGTTGAATACAGCCAACAAAGCAAAAATGCAGCCTGTTACTGGGCCACAGTGAGAGATGAGTCTGTCCAGTCGTTTGTCCATTGGTAACACAGCTTCTCCTGCCACGCGGTCGTACACCTGGCGGGAGAGAGGCCGAGAGTGAGCACTCTGACCCACAAGAAACAACGACCTGCACGGACCAGGGATGCTTTACAGATGCAAACAGGAGGCGCTTACATTTCGTTGTTGTTGTTTTAGTAAGGACGTGATTAATGAAATTAAAGTAATTATTGCCATGTGATTCAACACGTATGGAGTGCTGATCCTGGACAGAACACTGGGCTAGACACCGCATCACACAGAGACGAATATGCCAGGGCTCCTGTCCCCTAGGGGATCACCATCAATTTTAACCAACTACGAGAATTCCAAAGTCCTGAGAAGTTGGAACCGCTTTTCGGGTCACCTCTGTCGAGGCCATAGTTAATTCAGCAGTGACTTCCTGAAGCAGGACTGGCCTTCTAAGATTCCTTGATTCGGCTGAGCAGCTCTCACGGCTAGCTGGCAGACATCAACCACCATCAGAGAGCTCTAATCTAGTGCGCTGCTGAGTACAGAGAGGCTCTTCTTTCCACAGCCACGGGAGGCCGTGTTGCTGAGCACGGATGGTGAGACTATACAGAACCATTTCGTGGACTCCAAATAAAAGGAAGGGGAAAAAGATGGGGGAAATTTTAGTAGATGGCATAGGGCAAACAAGACAACGTTTACCACTGAGAACCGGTAGTAGGTGGCTTGCTGTTTGGAAGCGCTGCTAAGCACAAAATTCAGAAATATTTTAAAAACAAAGATCCGTAAACACACTTAGTTCCAACACATAAACGAGGCCAGCATTTATCTGTTTCGATGGCATTCGAGCATGACTTGTGGTCACTGTCACACAGTGGACCTGTGAGCCATCTCCTTTGGAACTCAGGAAGGCTGGGACGTGCAGGGCGAGCTCTACAGGCCAGCAGCCTCTGGAAAGGTACGGCTGTTTCCAGCTAGCTCTTCTACCCTCAAAACATCTGGGATACATTTCAGTCCGAATTATGCTGAGACTGGTGAATTAGAACAGTTGACAAAGTATGTTTCCAGCGTGAACTCCAATTTAATTTCTTCATCAATTTTCTAAATAAGCACAGTTAAACTACGGAGGAGGAGTTGAAAAGGATCGAAACGGCCTATGCAGAACAGGTAGAATTAAGAGAGCAACTACAAATTCTCTATCGCCGCTTTTTATTTGTGGTATCTCCAATATCTGTCACATGCATTCTGAATCCTAACTTACTATGTTCTCAGTCAGCCCAGAGATGCAAAAATCCTCTTCCCATAGATAATCAAGGTACTTAGCCAAGGTGACGCAAGAGTTTTGGGAAGGAGCCTGAATTAAACATTTGCAAGTGTTAAAGTTGCCGCCATCGGACTAAGCAAAACCATGTATTTTCTAATAGACCGACATGCTTTAGAATCAGAAACAGCCTCAAGAAAACATCTAAGAGTAGATTTTAGTATCAGTTTGGCCTTTAATGGTTGTGACTTCTAGAAAATTCGGTAACTTCCTCTATGGCCACTTTAATGAAAGGTCTAGATGGCATTACTGCTATTTTCAGATGTCAAATGCAATGAGTTGACTAGAAACTCAGCCTAGCATACACCAAAAGTAGTACACAGTGCATTTCTTTTCATCTGAAGAGACTTCATATACTTAAGCAACAGAAAGGGTAAACCTATACAAGAAAAAGCAAACGTGTACGTGAAACGCCAAGAATTTAGACACAATCTTCAAATACCCTTTGCTTAGCACATGACATACTTTTTCAGTTCTTTCCGCAACATTCCTCCAGGTGTAGAAAGTCTTTACTACGTTATGGATATTTTCGGGAGCCGGCAATGCTCCTGACTTCAGCTGGGAAATCGCTTTTTCCAAACCCTCACACAAGGACTTGACGGAAGGCTCACACAGAATGATAAGATTTTCTGGAAGTACTTCAGGAATTCCACCAACCCTGGTACTTACAACCTTAAAAAGAGAAAAAGAATATATAATACACCATAGTTCATATCTCAGGAAAATCAGCAAAACTAACTTAAATTAAAAGTCACTACAGAATGCATCTGCTTATTTTTCAGAATAACAAGTACAGGAACCCCAACATGTAAGCCCTCAAAGCTTTTTACCTGTAAACCACAACTGGCTGCTTCCACAATCGCCATGCAGAATGCTTCGGTAAGGGAAGTATTGAGAAAAATATGTCCTTGAACTAAGACATTTCTAACATCCTTGTGTTCTAAGGCTCCCAAGAGACGCACTCTGATTTTTGAAATGAAAGAAGAAAAGAAGGGAGTGAAAATCATGCTAGAAAATAAATATCATTTAGAAGCCAAGTGTGCTATTCACATTATACTTAGATTACTGCTGGTTCTGATGTTTTCCACCGCAAAAGATTAATATCCCCAAATTCTGATCTAAAAGAGTCTTTTAAAGCTATTTGGTTAAAACTCACACAGCTAACATATTTCTAACTTTTGTCACGCATACAAATTTCATCTTCTCCAAAATTAGTTGGCATTTAGTGAATATATTAATATACTTTGGTGAGTAATTATTAAAGAGTCATTTCTAAACAGAAAAAGGCCCCTTTTAAATTGACGCTTCACAGCAAACACCTTTCTAAGTTACTGAGAAAGAGAAGTATTTGAATCTGTGTGTGCAGGACAATTTACATGATTTGGGCCATGCTATATAAATCACAACTCAGCAAGGCTTGAAAATCTACAAACATTTCCAAAGTGGTTGTTTTGTGTGTGTGTGTGAGCGTGTGCACGTGCACGTGCCTTCCAGGGTACTTCCAACCATTGCCCCTAAAAGTCAAATAATATTGGACTAACAAAAAAAATTAAATTGTGATTTGTTAAAATTAAGGTTTCCCATTTTATACACACTTTTTAAAAATAGGTCTCGTGTTACATTTTTTCATCAAGTGCACGTAGGAGAAGCAGCCCACTTAACAGACACATGTAACCAAAACTGATTTTAAGTAATATATTTTCTCACCCAAGACAATACAGAATCCATCAATACCTGTCATGGAGCTGGTACCTTTCTCGTACTTCTTCCAAAATGATTCTCTTAGGTCCCTCTCCTCCAATTATGAAATTTAAATCTGGATATTTCTGACAGAGTTCAGGTATTATACCACTAAGCAAATCAGTCCCTGAAAATATAAAATAAAGTTGAATGTTGGAAATTGTAACATTTAAACTTAAAAAAAAAACTCATCAGAACTGAGAAACCGCTCACTTTGAAAAGTATTAGCTATGCTCTCCTTAAGTAGAGAAACTAACTCAAACCTTTCCTGGGAAGGTGGAGTGTCCAAACTACCAGTGGTATCCTAAGAGTTGCAATTCTTAAAGATACATACACTGACATCCATTGTTACCCAATACCCGGACTATTCTGTTTCATTCTAACGTAATATTCTTTAAGTTATTCACTTGTGTCTACACATCACCTACTTCTAAAAAAGGTATTTGACGTAGCTAACATTTAAGTTTTCTACAGAGCCTGACAGCTGACTGGAGATCTAGGTCTTGTCCCAGCCATTTTATGAGCAAGTTCTTTGATTGTGGGAAAGTTTTCTGATATAGAAGATGAAGAGACCAGATGTATCTGAAGTCCAAGGTCTCTTTCAGCTACAAAATTTCTACATGTGTTCCACTTCCCACCACAGGAAGGGGCTAAGCAACAAAGTGTAGCTGCAGCCTCCACTTTGTTGAGAAGGCAGTTTGTACAGAGGATCTTGTAAAGAACGAACGCCATAGTATTAGTCAAAAAAAATTTTTTTTTTTAGTATCAGCCAAATTTAAGAGCAGTCCGTCCAAACCTGCCGTACATAGCCCACTTCCCTTGAAGGAGAGTAAATGAAGGTGGCAGGCCCTCAACTGCCAGATTACAGTCCAGAGAACAGAAGGGTGCATCTTGGTTCCTTTCTTTAATGAAATACTTTTCTTATAACACGTAAACCCAACCTCAGGTTAGAAAGCAGTAACATAAACCATGCCCTACCAGTCTGAAAGTGGCTATCTAAAGTGACAGCAATGTTGACACTATTTGGGAATTTAGTTCAGTAACAACTATCAATTGGACACATTCAAAAGTAAAAGTAAATGTAAAATAACCCAGTTAAAGTTTATTAAGAAATGCATACATACACAAGCACATACATAAGAATTGCACTTTTTCTATCAATCTTCCCAAGTACAGGCAGATGAATTATAAAAAAAGATGGTGGGGGAAATCATTTATGCGGGGTCATTTTTATTAAATAATTCAAAGTAAGGATTTAAGTAAACTCGGCCAGTATTTTCAAAATATGATTGCATTAGCAAACATAAATTCACATGCAGCTTTTCTGAATTGTGAAGGTTTCTCATTAAAATCTTAGCTATCTTTGTTTCGAGACAATTACGAAATCCATCAACTGGATTTCTACACAAACCAGAAGGTGGCTTAATGACTTTTAACATTTAGCTTCCTTTAATTCTTTCATTTTCTTTCTTTCCTTTCCTTCTCCCTTCTAATACAGAGGTTGAGAACCCATTCTTCAAATGAAAAATGCAACACATATAGAGTAATAATCATAGCTGCTGATAACAACTAACATTTACTGAGTGGTTACTACATCGGGCTATGTCCCTTAAGTGCATTATGTCATTTAATCCTGACAACTACCTTATAAGAAACAGAAGTGATTAATATTATCAATGATCTATAACATTATTCTAAGAATAAAAGGTTTTCCCAAACAATAAAAGATACTCTCCTGCCTCTAAGAGGAGTCTAACACAATGGAACATACAAAAGGGCTTTCAATTGCCATAGTCACACAAAGTAATGGACAAAGGAAAGGAAAATCATGATTCAAACTGCTTTTAAAGCTCAGTCTAACAGTATTTCAAAGAATCTAATCAATCTACATATACCTAGAGGCTGGGCCAGAGGTGAGGGGAACAGGAGACCTTAACTCAAGAGCTGAACTCATGTTTGTCATCTCTGATACTTACTGTGTAACCTGAGCGAGTTACTTACCCTCTCTGAGACTCAGTTTCTTTGTCTGTTACATGCAGATAACATCTACCCTACAGTTGTTGGGTCAAGTGAGGTACTGTACCATGCACAGGCTTTATCAACTGCAGAATATAAATGGAAGTTGTCATTACCACCACAGCAGGAAGTGGGCTGTGCCTGCGCATGCGCAGGAGCACCGGGAAACCCTGACTGAGAGCAAAACAGGCTCTAGAGGAGGAGGAGGAAGGTAGCCAGAAAACCTGGGGGATAAGAACTGGGACTTATCCTCTCTCTCAATACGTGGCAGTGGGCCTTTGAGAACTGGTCCAAAGGAACACCTCCTAAGGAAATTAATTAATTAATTAATAAGTAACGGACCATAAATACAG
This sequence comes from Phoca vitulina, assembly GCF_004348235.1. Taxonomy (NCBI): domain Eukaryota; kingdom Metazoa; phylum Chordata; class Mammalia; order Carnivora; family Phocidae; genus Phoca; species Phoca vitulina. The sequence continues at coordinate 1,854,778 of NW_022589758.1, forward strand.
CTACTCACTTTTGGGCTACGGATGTGGCCGTTCCTTCTGAGAATGTTACTTTTTACACGGTGCCTGGCATATGGAGAGGGTTCAGTACTTGTCAAAGTACTGCATTTGAGAACATGACAGGCCATACCTTCACTCTGTGGCTGGTGGTTAGCTCAGCTGGTTAAAATACCATCACTAGTGAAGTAAAGGTAACAGGTTTAATCTTTGTACAAATCATTCATTTTGCTCTGATCCTCGACCATGCGTGCATCATACGCTTGCTCGGCTAGCTATCTCACGAAGGTATACTGTGTGATTAAAAGACAAACTAGGCACATTTTCTAAGTTACAACAAACACATCACCAATATCCCAAGAGGGATTCAAACAGAGAATGCTGGTCCATTCACATCTTCTTGATTCAGGAATGAAAACACATCACGAGGGCATGCCTTCACCCCAGAAAATGCAGTTCAGCAGTTTTCCCACCAACCTCTGCTTAAGTGGATTGCTGGATCAACCAAGGCTCTGTTCCAAATATAAAGCCTACTGACCAAGGCCCATGCGTGGATTTCAGGCCGGTCCCTAGCACACCGGGACGCTGCTGATCCCACCGCTGAGCTTCGTGCTTACCAACAATCAGCTGCATTTGTCCACGTGTTTGATGCCAGTTACACTTGTTATTGCACTGGGTAATTTAGTTAAACAGCACATAAACTGACAGAATAAGTTTCTATGAAACTAAGCTGAATGGTTCGAAAAATCCAACAAAGCCAAGTTACGGAAAAAAGCTCTAGTCAGATTAGGGGGTATCTTAAACCACTGTATAAAATAGAAGTACATTATTTCATATACCATTACGTTCTCACCCTGCTTAAAAAAAAAAAAACCAAATTGGCAACTATAAATTATGCTTTTTGAAGGAGATTGTGCCAGAAAGTTGACGCAGCTCCAAGTGGTAGACCAGTAGTCTTACGCCTGCAAGCCAACATCAGACTGTTGGCAACTCCGTGCACGTTAATAACATTTTGAGTCAAATTCAAGTATTTAAGGAAGGGTACATGTTATTTTTTTAATAATTCCCTACTTGAAGTGACAATTTTGATTACTGGACAGGTTTTCAAATACCATCCAGAAGACCAGTTAGGTTTTGAATAACCAGACTGTTCCAAGCTTCTAGTACCCAAGGCTCTACGAATGCTACTGCGGTGTCCAGTAAGTGCTGCTGAGGCACTAAAAAAAAAAAATCCTCCTTGGTAACGGCAGACACTTATCAAATACCAACTGGCCTAAGTACTTCAGAGGAACCATCACCGAACCCTTACAAGATTCCCCTTGTTGCCCAAATCATACAAAGGAAAAAACTGAGACTCAGAGACGTTAAGTAGCTTGTCCTCAATCACACAACGGGATGCAGCCAGGATCAGACTCCAGGCTGTCTAATCCCCCTGCCTTCACTACTTACTTGCCTACATGTTCTTAATGTCTCAATCTGTGACTAAATGAAATAGGCAAGCAGCAAAACAGCCACGCGTGGGACAAGCTCATTGATTTTGAGGATATGCATAAAACACAGGAGAATTGTAAATCAAAATATTCCTAAGGGTCATCCCTGAATAGTACAGTTACAGCTGATTTTAGTTTTCACCCCTGTGCTTTTTCTGAGTTTTTAAAATACCTGCAATGAAAGACATGACTTTTGCCATCAGAAAGGGCTACATGGTGGGCTCAGCCTTTTACTTCTTACCACACATACATGGCTGTTTTAACTTTAAAAAGACCTGACCTATTAAACAACATCAGATTACGGTTTTTATTTTTAAGTAACTATTAAAGCATCAAAGGTGGGGGGGGGCGGGAAGCATTCACCACCATTCCAAAAATTTCTTTTTGGATGTATAAGACAATATTAGACCTTTCTTTGCTATATTTAATGCAGAAGTAGTTATAAAACCATAGAACAAAACGAAAAGCCAAACAATCATTACATTCAAGTATTCAACAGCTTTCTACAAGAAAAAAAAAAGTCTGTGCAGTGCAATTGTAGCTATCATTTCATTACCTTTTCTGTAAACAAGTCTGCTGACAACAACAATAGTTATTATACTATCATGCCTTCTAAATGGGTCTGGAGTGAAGTCAGTAGGATCTACAGCATTAGGAATGACGGACACTATTTCAGGATTCAGTGCTGCTCTTAGCACAGTGTTTTCCTTACTAGTATAAGAGACACAAATTATGTGGTTTGTGTCACAAAGAGACACAGTTAGAAGCTTGTTTGTGAGCACCGAGCTGACATCAGCAAATCCGAAAAGGGAATGGTCCGTGAAGACTGTCTGGAGCCCCATTGTCTTGGCGTGGAAGAGGGCATCATGGGCCATGGCAGAAAAAGAACTATGTGAATGGATTATTGTGACTCTCTCCCGAACAAATATGCACCTGAGCAACGGCAGACTATGAAAGAGGGTCGTGGCTGTAGATTGGTTGTACATGACTTTCAGAGGCAAGTAATAGACTTTGAGGCCATTAGTGAGGTAACGGATGCCTTTCCGATTTCCATAAGCATGGGTGACAATGATCACTTTGTGCCCTCTTTCAATCAGGCACTGAGAGAGCTGGTAAATGTGGCTTTCCACGCCTCCCATGTTAGGGTAGAAAAAGTCCGACACCATGCATATGTTATGGGTGCGGGTCCTACATGTTGACAGACTTCCAGGGCTAACACGGGAGCGCACAGCTGAGGGAGGCTGGCCATGCCCACCTCCTCCTCTATAGGCCATGCTGAGATGGTTTAGGCATCTGTCCTCAGTGCAACTTGGTTATGTGTCGTCTAGTACCTGAAAGAGAGAGTAAAACAAGATCTCAGCTCAGAGACAAAATATATTACCTTTTCCAAATCCAGATATAAACACTGTTTTATGCTAATGTAAATTTGCTAGCTTCCCCCGAGAAATAAAACACAAGCATATAATGAAATTACTCACCTGACATTTACTTGCTTAGTATTTACTCTGTGCTATACAACAAAACTAGATTCCACAATGCCCTTACATTTTAATTTTGCTTTAAAAATACTGCTACACATAATTTTTAAAAATTAGTTTGTTACATCACAGTACAGAAGAATGCGCTATGCTAACAAACCAGTTCATTCCAATAATTAAATATATGGTTCTTTCCAGAAAAAGTTTGCCAACCCTGCTCTAGAGCTTAGCCACTGATGCAACGAATCTCATACAATTTTGCTATTCACTGTGTGGCTTATACTAAAATATACCTGGAGCTAGAAGTGTCTTTTTGACAGTAGCTTTTTCAAGTATCGCCTACAGCACATGCTGCTGACACCCATCTACGTTTTCCTCTTCCTTATTCAAGGATGGCGATAAACTGCTTTCATTTTCTTAACCTTTCTTTCAGTTAAGTAGGCCTTTCTTCCAAAAGTGTCCCTCTCTTTGGTGTGAAGTCTAAAGATAAAGGCTCAATTCGAGATGGAGTGGATCTGGGGCCATTTTCTACATCTAACGTAGGAAATATTGATCTCAGGGTCCTCTAGATCCTCATCAGCACAAAATGCCCACTCAGTACTCAGTACTATCACAGATTCTTACTTTTAAAGCTAAAGCGTGTACTGGAAAGCTAGTGAAAATCTTCCTCAGATTGACAAATGAGATCCCCACACTTCCGGAAACTGAACTATACAATGGAAAGCCATCCTAAGGTCTGAGTTTCTGATTTCACCTGCAAACTCAGGAAATGCAAAGTAACAGCCTGTGTAAACCCTTAATTATCTCTTCTTGCCAACAAAATCATCTATATTTTAAATATATTCTCAGAAATACTCAATAAGTGTTTGTTGACCTGAATTTACTAATTAAGATTCAAGATTACCAAATACTGCGATTCTTCAGTTTTGTACTTTTAAGTGGTTTCAGTAACATTTTCTTACTGTGGTTTGTCACCTAAACCTGAATTTCCGGTTGTATTCAATTTAAAAATATGAGTGATTAAAAAAAGGGTAAAGAACCACATGAAATTATCTGAAGTTTTGTCATTAACCTGCAAACGTTCTGTGAGGAGTCAGCCTACTTCCATCGGGTTATCACACCTAACATCTTTATGGCGTAAAAGCTGAACAAACGGAACAACCATAGAATCTTAGATTTTAAAGCCGACGAGAGGCTTGGAGATCCAGGAAAACCTCCCTTGCTTTACAAATGAGAAGCCGAACAAGTTGAGCGATTTGCCCAAGGTCTCCACCCAGCCACTAAAGTGGCAAATGCGAGATGGCCGTAAATTTACACCCACCATGGCCAACGAGTCCCTGGGCAGTCAGCAGCAGAGGCTCCCGAAGAGCTTTAGGGAGACCCTGCGGGGGCGTGGGTCAAGAGCACGGTGCTTCCACACCCACACCCTGGGCAATTCCCCGGCTTCACTCACGGAGAGGTCACCGGGGAGCGCCAGGGCCAAGGAAGGGACGACCCTGCTCAATCAGCGACCCCGCTGGAGTCAAGCAGGGTCTCGCCAGGCCCAAAAGGAGGAAGATGGCCAGACAGTGGGCAGGGGTCTGAGGCTGGGGGTCCCAGAGCCCTTCACCGTGCCCGCCTCAGTCTCGGCGGAACCGGCTCCAGCGCGGCCGCCCCAGCGCACCCTCAGCCCCACTCGACTCCAGAGGCTCTCGACCCCGACTTCCGAGCTTCTAAGCCTCGCCAGGTTCGCCCCTTCCATCGCCGGCCACACTCCCACGGGTGCAGCCCAGTCCCATCCGGAAGCGGCCGACAGTGCCGGCGCAGGGTCAGACGCGCACTTACCGGCGAGTCCCATGGCCGCCAGTGTCCGGACCTCCCGCGGCTGCAGCCAGAGTCCCACCCCGCTACCCCGAAACACCAATCCGAGGCGTCCGCGCCCGAGCGCCGCGCCCCCGAGGCGGCCAATCGCAAAGATGCGCTGGCATCACGTGCAGGAGCGCCGCTCAGTCCCCACCCTTCAGCGCGGGATGTAACGTCAGCGCGCGTAGGCACATGTTTTCGCAATGTTCGGGAAGACTAGTTTTCTCGGCATCGAAAGTAGTAATCCTCGGTTTAACCTTTTAGATGAATTCTTAGTGTCGCGAATCTCTAGAAACCGTCCCTCGTCTCTTCTGACACAAGCAGCCTACCAGGAGCGTTCCTCAGGGTAAAGTCAGAAATCCCAGCGTGACTCGCAGCGAGCCTTTAGGGCTGCTGGGAGTTGTAGTCTGGTGGCCTTTGGAAGCGAAGCCGAACTTAGAAAACTCACTCCCAGGATGCACCGCACTTCTAAACCTGAATTCTGCGGAAGGTCGGGTGGGTTCGCGTCTTGGTTACCTAGTTACAGCGTCTCTTTTCTGGAAGCCCGTTCTCACTGGCTTCGCATTGGAGAGACTTTTGGGGCGGAAGGCTACCGGGGTCGTGGTGGCGTTGTGTTTGTGGTTTTCTTGTGCCGCAGCAGAACGATGCTTGTTCTTAGCCACCCTGCTAGGGTTGCCTGATGTAGCAAATAAAAATACACAAAGAGTAAAATAAAATCAAATTTTATAAAAATTTGAATTTCAGATAAATACTCTTTATACAAGTATATCCCAAACATTGGAGACCTTACTAAAAAATTACTCGTTGTTGATCTGAAATTCAAACTTAACTGGGTATCTTGTATTTTATCAGGCACTCCGAAGAAAAAAATCCAAGGTCTGACCTGAAGTATCAATTCCCACTCAGACTGGTTCAACTGGCTATGGTGGTGCTTGGCCAGGAGGCTAATGAATCCGTGGAAGTGGTCTGATGGCCCTCCACCCCTTCCATTTGGTGCTTGGAGTTCCCCCAGCTCTGCCATGCGTACACTTTGGAAGAGCAGATGCCTTCCTGAGCTCTATCTTCTTGGGATCTCACATGGACTTCTTTCCGAAAACTGGCAATTGAATTTTCTTGTTAAATGTCTGCCCTCCTGGCCAGATAGTAAGCTGAGGCAGGGTTTGTTCCTGGTAATAGACATTGAATAAGTTTTAGTTGTATTAATGAATTTTTTTTATCCAATACCAGTACAGTCCCAGTACAAACATATTATATACCCAATAAAATGTATTAAAAATATTTTATGGAGTGTGCCATATAAAAATTACAGTTCAGGGGTACCTGGGTGGCTCAGTCCATTAAGCGTCCGACTCTTGGTTTCGACTCACGTCTTGATCTCATGGGTCGTGCAGTTGAGCCCAGCGTCTGGCTCAGCACTGGGCGGGGGTGGTGGGGGGGGGGAGTCTGCTTGAAGATTCTCTCTCTCTGCCCCTTCTCTCTCCCTCCCTCCCTCCCTCTAAAACTAAATAAATAAATCTTTTTTAAAAATTACAGTTCAGTGATATAATTCAAAGAGCATTTTGATTATAGGATTTGAATATCAGTGAGTTAACTTTAATGAGTTGAAGTTATTTAAGTCAAGTAGGAATAGATACGCTGCACTAATATTGAAGCATCAGAGAATAAAGATAATGAAGGCTCAAGGATACTTATTCAAGCTTAATAAGTTGCAGTTGGTTGCCCAGATCGCACCAACACTACCAGATGCTACAGCATTGCTTTGGTCTCCTTTTCATTTTTGCGATAGGTTTTAAGACACAGGGTGTGGGCAGAGACCCTGGAAAGTATAGTAAGCCCATTTCTTGATCCCCTGGTTTGCCGGTGCCATAGTTCTAATCACAATACCCATTTGAAATTCTAAGATCCTGATGCCAATATTCCTTCAAAAGAGTTGTGATCTTTTTTCAAAACAGAATATTTTCTACCTTTATCATCAAACATTTACTGAGTGCCGACTCTGTGGAAGGCTTTGTGGGGAATACAAGGAATATTAAACATAGTCCCTGTGTTTTAAAAGTTTTTTTAAATCCTTCCTAGCTTTTATATACCTTTTGCAATAGTAAAAAGCAATCCAGTTTCCTTGAAATGTTCTTTGTGTTTTAAATACTGTAGGACAGGCTGACCTTTATAAATAATTAATAAAGGCACACTGTTGCTGAGTCTCTGTGGCGGGGCAGAGGGCTGAGAAAACTACAGGCTGTTCCAGTGAAGTGTATAGGTTCTGGCAGTCTGAAAACATTGAATTTCATTCATCATGCTCCAGTCTCTGACCTAGGCACTGAGCATTAAAGGCAAATAAATCATAATTCTGCACATGGCTCACAATCTCATGTGGGTATGAGACTCTATTTATAGTCAGTTAAAATTTAAGGCTACTTTCTAAAAGTCAAAGCAAAGTTGTAGCATCAGGATTAAGTTATAAAACTAGGGATAATTCTAATTATAGTGTGCTGCCTAAATGTATGGAATCAAGGTATGCTTTTAGAGAATTTTCTTAGAAACTACTAAAATTAAAGTAAAATACTTACAGGCAGTGTATTCTGATTACACTTAGTAAAATATGAGGGCAGTCAGTACCAGTTGTGGTATAAAATGGCCTATAAATGGAGAAGGTATAAAATAAATGTCGATATCCCCTTCCTTTGAAATCGAGCTCTTTGTAAATTCAGCTCCAAGCTCCCTTGGATAATTTTGGAGTGGGAAGGCCACATATTTGTATCGAGAGCCTCCTATCTATATACAAGACACGAGGCAGGGAAATTCTGGCACGAGCTTTACACCCAAGGAACCAAGACGGAGTTAAGGCATACCTGTGAGAAAAGGTAGGAAGTGATAAGCACTGTAAGAGAAATACAAGAAAAACACTGGGAGTTCAGAGGGAAAGAGTATTTCTAGCTGCCAGCATTCAGCGTAGAAGTAAAAGGTGCTCATGCAACTGTTGGGAGCAAGATCATTCCAAGAACAATAGGAACAAGGTAGAGAGACAGGTGCTGACTGTCCAGTGTATACTACTGTGTGGTTATGCAGGGGATGAGGGCGGGGGGCGGGGAAGGATTCAGACAGGACAACGGTGGCATTTCCAGCAAAAGTTGAAGCAAACTGGTGGAGGATCTTCCTGAGGAAAATGGACTTGATGTTGAGCCAGACTTGCAGCCGAAATAATATTTTCAATTAACATCTTGAGACGATTCACTCCCCATTCTGCTTCAAAAAGAAAAAGAGATATGAGAAAATCAAAATGTTATAGCTGTGACTTAAAAAAGAACAAAGATTTCCACGTGCTGGAAAGAGAACCAAAATGCAAAATGGTAATCCAACCAAAGCCACCACAGGTCCTGGACCCTGTATGTGGAAGCAGGGAGACATGAACAGGGTTCAGCTCTTGAAGAATGACAAAGACTAAGGGCTCCGCATGTGGCTAGAGACAGGAACCAGGCTTGTAGGAGGCGTTTACATTGGCAGGGGAGGCGTTTACATTGGCGGCTTTCAATGAACCACCTTCCAGTATTCACACTCTTATCTTATCCCCTCCGACACTGACTCCAGGCTGGGCTGTGTGACTTGCTTGGCCAATGGGTCATCAGTAAATGAGAGGCAGCAGAAGCTTAATTAGTAAGTGCTTATGCACAGAGGAATGACCTAATGGATACTCTCCTCTTGATCGCCAATGGCTATGCAGCAAAGAAGCTCAGGCAAGATACTGAATGATGAAAAGCCACCTGGAGAGAGGCCGTGGAGAATGAGAGTTCATCCTGGGCTTCCACAAAATTAATGTAATACTTCTTTATTATTTACTGATTATTATTTATTAGGTACCTACTAAATGTAAGCCACTGTTTTCACACTGAGGATTATGAGTAAATTAGACAAAGTCCAGCTCTTGTTGACCAAGTGACCAAATCCATTAAGGTCACAATTTTCACCAAACTACTACTTTCCTTGAAAGCCTTAAAATGGGGGCCTCCTGGCTGGCTCAGTCAGTAGAGTGTGCGACTCTTCATCTCCGAGTCACGAGTTCGAGCCCCACATTGGGGATAGAGTTTACTTAAAAAAAAAAAAAAAAAAAGCCTTAAAATGGATGATTTGTGTCATCTCCTTTATCAAGTATCTCAGTATTTTAATCTCATCCAACTCTGACCGTTATGCTGTCTAATCTGTTTCCAACTCTAAAGGGCCTCCTGCCACACTGCTTTCTTTAGTCACAGATTTATGATCTGTGCTGCCCTATTAATACATTCTCCAGCCTTGTGGCTTAGATAATCAGAGACATCATGCATCACTCACATTTACTGTGTTTGCTTTAAGCTCTTGAGGCTTCCCACATATTTTTATTTTGCAACAAATTGAGAATTTTCAGCCCACATTCCAAAGCTATTAGTATGACAAGGACTCCTGTACAATGACCAGTAAATTCTAATAAGGCAGTAGGCCAGTTATCCCACCTCCACCCTGAGGACCAGCCCCATCCCAGCTCAGACGCAGCCTCAGAGATCCAAGTGCACATCCCTTGGTAGTTACGGAGAGTTAGAAGTGCAAAGCCAGACAGTAAATAGTTTTGTCCTAGCCCAGAATTCTCTATTATATCCCCATCTAAATGGCAGTTAGGAAGCCAGAGCCACTAACCAAAACATGGTTTGAGTTGGTTTTAGGGAAGATCTGGGAATCCAGCATAAACCAAGAAATTTGCTCACAGTCATGCTTCTCTCTTTCAGGATGATCCCTTTAATTTGTAAATTACATTGTATTTTTCAAATTGTTTTCACTTTCCATAACTCAGGTGAAGTTAGCAACTCTGAGAGCAAGGAGAGGGGATTATCACCCACATTTGGCAGGCGTGGAAACTAAGGATCCATGGGGTTTCTCAGCCTCATAATGAGATTAGGTGGCAGAGCCTGTCCTTGGATTTAGACTCTCTTTTTACCAAAGATGAGCAAAGTGACTCCTTTGTGCGGTGTCCCTCGGGCTGCCTGTCTGCCCCAGCTCTCAGGGGAATTTGACCAACAACTACAGAGGAGGAGAGAGGGGTAGGAACTGAGTGAAGAACACAGCTAGGAGTTGAATGCTAATGTGTTATGTACGAGCCCTTTCAGAAGGCTAGGAATCAAACAGTGAAACTAGAAGGAAGAAGGCCCTTTGGCTTGAAGGTCATAAAGCGGGGGCAAGAGGAACAGTGACAGGAGAGGAATGATTGGGCCAAAGCCAGCAAATGACAGAAGTGATAATGGCAGCACGATGGGGACTGGTCCCAAGCCAGGTCCAGATCAGCCGTGTCCCCAGGGCAGAGACTGAGAACTAAAGCCAGGAAAGGAGCAGGGGCCCGGAGCCACAGGCCGCAGAGGACTTGGGTGAACGAGAGGAGAATTCAGGAACTGCTTAGGGACTGGGAAAGGAAGGGCAGGGATTTGGGCCAGGATCCAGCAATTCTACCATGCAGCATCAGGAGAAACAAAACTATTTTGCCGTGTTTGTTGGTCATCTTCTTCCCCCTTGTTATTGTACAGCTTGGGTCACACAATTTTGATCAGGACAGTTTCCAATTGTAAGGAGGTCGCAGTGTATGGAGAGAGAAGCATGAACACAGCTATTTACAAAAGTGATGAAGTGTTGTAATAGATTGTGTATCTATCGATCTTTCTATCTATTTCTGCAAGATGCTGGGGAGGGCATCCATTTTTAAGTTATTTGCTAAACAACTTGATTCTGTGCATTAACTTTTTAATTTGCTAAAAACACTTAATACTCGTAAAGCTACCTTCATTCTGCTAATGCTAACTCCCTCCGGTTTACCAAACTTTCAGTAAAGTCTATGCCATCAAAAAAGTATTTGTGGGAATATTTTGGAGAAAAAGCAAGGGAAGAGGCCCATGCTCCCTTCCTGGGTGGCCGTGGGACAGAGAGAAGAATCCCTTGGTCACGAGAAGGGAGATGTGAACAACCAGAGAACCAGTGCACAAAGTTGGAGCTGAAGGCACCCAGAAGACGCAAGTTCTCAAAGACATCAGGGGTTATCAGTGGGCTCTCCTCCATCATGAGATGCGGGTCAAGTGAAGTCAAATTGAATCTCAAAGCAAAGACAGCTGATTCTTGGGTCACACTTGCTTAACCGTATGTATGTATGTATGTATGTATGTATGTATTGTTAAAGATGTTATATATCTATGACAGAGAGTGCGAGCATGAGGGTGGAGGGCAGAGAGAGAAGCAGACTCCCTGCTGAGCAGGGAGCCTGATTGGGGCTCGATCCCAGGACCCTGGGATCATGACCTGAGCCGAAGGCAGACGCTTAACCTCATTTAGAATCTTAAACTTTCTGAGAGCTACTCCCTGGGCTTCCCCAAACTGACATCAAGTTTTGTTGTGCCCATGTCTCTCCCCATCCCTCCCCCTTCTCAATTCCTTTCTCTCTTTAAAACATGTTTTTGTCCTTTGGCATAAAATTTAGAGTGATACCATATTAAATAACACAAAATTCCATGGCCTGAATAATTGTGTTTATTTTCTTTAAATACACTTAAATATGAAACAACAGACAGTAGTTCAGTAAACTCGAAACTACAAGCTGGACAGTAATCAGAAAATCAGGGCTGATCCTACAAATCGAAATCTGCATAATAAAGAGTCAGAATGATTCACTAGAGAGTTGCATTAGCAAAGGACTTGGAGACTATAAAATTGCCTCATGGGCTTGGAGTAATCAATCATATGGCCCCTCTGATTCTAGGATGATCAGACCCTTTTCATTCACCAAAAAAAAAAAAAAAAAAAAAAAAAAAGGGTTTACACAGGTCCCCTCCTCTCCATTCTCGGTGTGCAGGGGCATCTCAGTTGGAAGACATCTGTCAGTGAACCAGGGAATCCTTAGCTGGTGTGCAATGGAAGAGTGGTCTGGAGTCACTGTGGGACTATGGGTAAAACGGATTTTTTTCTAGTACCTGGGGAAAAAAAAGTGACAGCAACTTGGCAAAGCAGCATGCTGTTTAAAATGTCAGGGATGGGGAAGTTAGGAACAAATTTGAGTCAAGGATTTTCTTGACCGTGGAGCCCACAGGCAGCCTTCTTCTTTAGAAAGCGGCAATGCTTTGCACATGCTGGTTTTCCATTTGCACATGTTCTGGTGTGAAAGGGACATCTGTCCTCACAGCTGTTGCAAAAGAAAATAAACATGACAATTCAGAATAAAGGACTACATTCAAAGGAATAACTGTTCTGATTTGATTACGTTTATCCAAGTGAATTTTCCAGATATGTACTGAAAATGTCAATATAAAATCCTGAATGGTTATTCCACATGGATGCAAAATCTATGAAAGCCCAAACGGTAACCTGTAAGGGTTCTATTAATCAATAAATTTCTTGCTATATAAATCCAGTGCCAGCCCCTTCCTCAAAGAAAAAACAAACATAGTTAGGTGGACATATATTGAGAGAGATTGAACCAAAGAGTCTGCTGATCTGAAACTCACCCCCCAAATAATTGTTTAAATCTCATCAATTAACTTTTTGCTGAAGATCCATACCCAACAATGGATCAGCAGGCAGGATTTTCTTTTTTTTTTTTAAGATTGATTGATTTATTTGAGAGGAGGAGAGGGAGAGAGAAAGAGAGAGTCTCAAGCAGACTCCCCAGTGAGCGCAGAGCCTGACACGGGGCTCGATCCCAGGACCCCGAGATCAGGACCTGAGCTGAAACCAAGAGTCAGCCGCTTAACCAACTAAGCCACCCAGGCGCCCCAGGATTGTCTTGTTTTCACACTTAATCATCACTTTATATACTCTCACTTCGTCCTCAGTTGCCAAACCTCTGTTTTACTATCCAAAAAAAAGGGGCTTGGGCACTGCAAACAGTGCTTTAAGAAGGAATCTCACCAAATCGGAAGGGCATTCACATTCAATGTCAGTGGGTCAAATGGAGATAAAAGTGAAAATGCCTTTGACCTGCAGGTTTCTGCGTGAAATATCTTGTGCTTCTGGCAGCAGCTCTCCAGGGTCTCTCTGCACTCCATACAACTGCAGTTTTCTGGGTGCTGGATGAGATCTCTGGGACACAGCGTCTTACAGACACACTCACAACGATCTTCGTCAAACTTCATGTGCGGCCCGCAGAGAGCCAGTTCCTGGAGATGAGAGTGGTCTAAACGGAAACAGAGGCGTGGCATCAAAGCTGTTGTATACAGTCCATTATTCTAAAGATAACTGGGATTCTCCTAATCTCCTTTCCTGTAGGTTCTTGCTCCCTCATCTTTTCATGCGGTGAAGGAGGTTCACCTCTGATTTCATAATACAAACACTGAATTCATGCATTCTTTTAAGTTGGTGAGAAAGAGGCTACAAGCTGAATATTTTCGATAGCATTTTTAAAGAGATTTTTTGGTTGGTGACTTGTTACAAAATGCAAACTTTCACAACCAAGTATTAGGAATAAAACATAAGCTAGCTAAGAATTATGAGTCTGGTCCTTCCTAGTTTTTAGATGAAGATTAAAAGGAGGGAGGAACAGAAGTATTGGCATGATAGAAATACACCTCAGACCTTCCAGGCTGTGGATAGAAACAGTGATGTATTTCCTCACCACAGATCACAACGCTGTTATAAAAGATACAACAATGATGATAAACTTTGATTCCACAGACATCTGTTGGAAGAATACATTCAGCTGAGAGGAGGGTCTGAGAGGTTTTTGACACACCGAGTTGACAGCTATTTCTTCTAGAAAGTGTACACAACAATTGGGTAACTACCGCTCCATGTCCAATTCTGATCATCAAGTTGACATTCAGTGCAGGAAATGGAAGAGATAGAAACTTGGGAAGAACTTGACTGTGACACTTGAGCATTCTTGAAGGTTCTGGAGGCCAGTGCATGGTGAGTTTCTTCCCCAAACCCACTTCTCTCCAAATCTGCCTCATTTAGGGAATGGTGCCATCACTCCCAACTCTACTGCCATATTGGGTCTCATCACTTTGTCTACCTGGTTCTGCCATCCTGAATTTGTTCTATCATTTCCATCAACACTGCCACCCCCTCAATTCAGTCAGTACCCTTATATTTTTTGTGTAGATGGCTGTCACAGATCTTGCCATCACAAATTTTATCCCTTCAATCCATTTTCCACAATATTATTAAATGCAAATCTAATCGCATTGCTCTACTGCTTTAAGTTCCTTAAAAGTTTCCCAATAAAAGACTATCTTCCCACCAGGACATATGAGACCCTCCATGAACTAGAGCTTACTAACCTCCCAGGCTCATCTCTCTCCCTCTCCCCCGTCCCCCCCTTCATATATATCCTATGTGCCATCCATACCAAATTATACTACTTTTTGTTCCCCTGATATGCCAGGGTCTCTCAGCTCCATGCTTTTGGCCTTGCCCTTCTCCCTGCCCGTCAGGTACCTCCCCAGGTATCTTTCCCAACTTCTACAAGTTTAGCTAAGTGCCCTTACCCTGTGCGTATTTCCATCCTGTCCTTTCTTGCACTGTTTACATTTGTCTATTTCCTCTATGAATTAAAAATGCTGAAGGTTATGGGAATCAGAGCTCATCATTCTGACATAAAATAGGCACATGATAAATGTTGAGTTCATCTGCTGTAATAAAAGGGTCCTGAAACAGGCTCATGTATGAAGACTCTGAAGAATCCCAGCCGTCGTTCCAAGACATTGAGTTAAACCATATGTTCTTGTCAATATCTGACCACTGATAGTATATCAAAATGGCAATCTCATGTTGTCTAATCTCATAGTTTTAACCGCTCTGTGGTTGATGATATTCAAGGAACCATGTGGAAAAGGTGTTGGAAGGCTAGATCTGGGGAGATTCTTGGAATTGCGTGAAGAGGAAAAAGGTGAGCTTTGTAAGCCATATGCCAATGAGGCATATGCCACTTTTGGGCAAGTTGAGAATACGTTGTTCCCATTGGATATTCTTTTCTGCCTTGTCAAAGATTAATTGACCATATAATTGTGGGTTCATTTCTGGGTTTTCTATTCTGTTCCATTGATCTATGTGTCTATTTTTGTGCCAGTACCATACTGTTTTGATGACTATAGCTTAATAATATAACTTCAAGTCTGGAATTGTCCATTGATTGATAAATGGATGAAGAAGAAGTGGTATATATGTATACAGTGGAATATTATTCAGCCACAAAAAAGAATGAAACCTTGCCATGTGCAACGACATGGATGGAGCTAGAGAGTATAAAGCTAAGTGAAATAAGTCAGAGAAAGACAAATACCTTATGATTTCACTCTTATGTGGAACGTAAGAAACAAAACAAACAAGCAAAGAGGAAAAAAAGAGGGAGAGAGATAAACCAAGAAACAGACTCTTAACTCTAGAGAACTAATGGTTACCAGAGGGGAGGTGGGTGGGGAGATGGGGGAAATAGGTGATGGGGATTAAGGAGGGCACTCGCTGTGATGAGCACCAGGTGATGTGGAATTCAAAAGAATTGCTGAATCACTGTATTGTGCACCTGAAACTACTATAACAGTGTATGTTAACCATATTGGAATTAAAATAAAAACTAAAAACAAAACAAAACAGATTGTTAAAGGATAGTTAAGTAGCTCTTAAAAGATTAGCATGATTCACTGGGTGGCGGTAGAGATTCATTCAGACCACCTCAGGTAGAACCAGTGCCCTTCGATGCTTTAGGGAAACAGTCCCCTAGGTGTTTGTTGAGCTACAGCAAGGTAGTTGGCAGAGGCTGGTTTGAATCCCTATAGGCATTAATTAAAAGTAACAGAGACTGGGGCACCTGGCTGGCTCAGGTGGTAGAGCATGTGACTCTTGATCTCAGGGTCACGAGTTCGAGCCCCACTTTGATGTAGAGATTACTTAAAAAAAAAAAAAAACAAGTACCAGAGACTGGGTGTAGGAGAACTGAGTGAAGCAGCAACTAGCTAAGGGTGATACCCTGAAGTATTACATATTGATTTCAATCCTAGGGAGGTTGATGATGGAATGCCATGAGTTCTGTTCCCAGCCTTGTTTCATTCATCATTTTTCTCAATAAGCTCATGGACTTCTTCCAAATAAATTCTTGAAGTTGTGGCTATCTGGAAGAATTTAAAATAGAAAATGAGGACTCCCCAATTTTTCTTTTTTCTCTTTTGGTATTGTTTGTTGTAACACTTTAAAGCTATGATCTGAATCCAATGAGATGAAACTAAACTGGTCTTGGATTCACTAACCCACATGTGCTCGCTCATTCAGGGAAGAGAAGACATTGCGGATGGAGAAAAGGCAGTTGGCGTAACAGCCACATATGTGAAAAGGGTGTTTAGTGAACAGTAAACTCAGTATACGTCATCAGTTTGATGAGGCCACTGGAGGAGTGACCGTAATCTAGCTACCCCATGCCTCTCACTTCCATCACTGCTACAACTTCCCCCAAAGTCCCCTGCCGCCTTTCCTGCCCTGGGCCAACACATCCTCTTCTACCTTGTCACTGGTTGATTGTGTTAAAATTCAAATTGGTGCCGCCATGGGGTGCCTGGCTGGCTCAGTCCATTAAGTGTCTGACTCTTGGTTTCAGCTCATGGTTCGTGATCTCATGGGTCATGAGCTAGAGCCCCCGTTGGGCTCCGTGTTCAGCGGGAAGTCTGCTTGAAGATTCTCTCCCCCTGCCCCTCCCCCAACTCATGTGCGTGCTCTTTCTCTCTCTCTAAAATAAATAAATAAATCTTTAAAAAAAAAATTCTAATTGGTGCTCTCACTCTCCGGCTTGAGCCAGTTGAGGGGTTTCCCTTTGCCCTTAGCATCACATCCAATCTCTGGGACAAGGTGCCCAAGGTCCCCTGTGAACCTCTCCAGCTTCCTCTCACATCTACCCAGCCCTCTCCCATTATGTTCGCACCACGCTGAACTTTTTTTTAGCACGCTGACATGCTGCCTTCTCGCACTTCCAGTCCTGAGCGCTTATGTTTCCCTGCTCAGAGCTCTTCTCTCCTTTCCTCAGCACACACGTGCACCAGCTGAGTCCCTCCCCAGGATATCTCCTTTATTAATTGTATATTGATCTCATGTTGAAATGATTCTATTTTGATATGTTAGATTAAATAAAAATATATAAAAATTAAATTTACTTGTTCTTTTGACCTTCTTAATGTGAGTACTACAAAATGTAAGTTACATACATGACTCTCACTGTCGTTCCATTGAACAGTCCGGTTCTGGAGAGAGAGACTGAGGTTCAATATAGCTTACTAACTAAAAAGAGTGTGCCCAGGGTAACTGGGCTGCCTTGGTGGGTGGCAGGCTCCTCCATGACTGAGGTATATTCTAGCAGAGGATAATCTGAACACTTGGAGGGAAGGATGTAGATGACATTCAAAACCTGCATGAGCTTTCATGAAAGCATTTAGAAGGAAACTGAGAGACAGAAGTCTAGAAAATAGAATGTTATTTACGGTTTCTAGGACAGCATTGCGTAGAGTTTAGTCCTTACAGAGTCTTGCTTGTAGATCATAGTTTAAAACAAGCAAGGTTCAAAGTGCACGACTCTTTGTGATTTTTTTCAGTGGAATCCTGTCATGTTCTCTGGGAAATAAATTTTAACAATGCACTCATTTTCAGCCAAAGAGTCATCACCAAACATCACAGCATTACGACTTCTGAGCAGTGATGACATTTGGTTCCCAACTCCTCTTAGCCCAATAGCTAGCCATGTTTTGCTTTTACTTTGCCCTAGTTTCAGAAAAAGTTTTCTCCTACTCCCCCTTTTTTTCCTCAAATAATTGGCCTGTTTTCACATGCCACCGTTGAAAGAAACCAACGAGTCTAAAATTACTTTATGTTCCTGTGAGACTTTTATACAAATAAATTAAGTAAAATGTGGTTGACTAGTGTTTAGCTCTGAAGTGGCTTTCATGAAAGGCTACCCGTGCCTTTCAAATCCAATGCTGTGGGATGCTCTAATCACTGGGCTTTTCTTTAAGATTAAAACGCCGAGTCATGCATCGGTAGACTTACTATATAATGAGAACACAGAGGGCTCTGGAACCTGACTGCTTCTATCACTCTTAGCTGTGTAATCTGGAGAAAATGACGAGACATCTTGGTGTGTCCATTTTGTCATTGTAAAAGAAAGGGATAATAATAGTACATTACAGATTGTTGTGAGGATTAAATGAGTTAATACATCTAAAAGGCTTACAACATTGCCGGGTCATAGTAAGCGCTCAATAGATGTTAGTTACAATTGTTACTTTTAGTATTACTATTATTATTTCCTTACTGTTATCATTACCTTCCATTCCAACAAGTGGATTCTCCTCCTGTAAAACACATTTACATTTGTCGCCATCCCACAGCATGTCAATAGGACAGAGTTTCTTAGAATGGGAACAGCTAGGAAAAGAAAACAATAAACCAGATTTAAAATCTTTCAAGGGCAATCATACCTTTGGGGCATTTTTAAAAAAATGTTGAATACATTTCTGAGTGGAGAATAGTTAAGATTTTTAAGGAGCTTAATCCATATTTATGAACTGTATGTTATTAGATAGTAATTCTGTAAGCACAAATATTCTATTAGGAAACTAAACTGTAATTTTGGACATTTATAATCTTTTTAAGAAGATTGCTGTTAAAACGGTGCAGATTAGCTGTCGACAGAGCTTATTTACCAAAAGTAAACATTGTCTTGACATAGCTCTTAAGCACTACCTTCTTTAAAATGGAGATAAGGGGCGACTGGGCGGCACAGTCGGTTTAGCATCCGACTCTGGGTTTCGGGTCAGGTCGTGATCTCAGGGTCATCAGATCGAGCCCCATGTCAGGCTCCATGCTGGACGTGGAACCTGCCGAAAATTCTCTTTCTCCTTCGCCCTGGCCCGCACACATGCTCTCTCTTTCTCTCTCAAATAAATAAATAAATCTTTAAAAATAAAATAAAATGGAGAAAAGAACACTGGCGAGGACAGCAGGAACAACCTGAGGATAAATGTTCTTTTTATAGGAGCTTTCTTTTTTGCTTGAGAGCAATAGGAGTGTTTTCTTGGCTCGGTAATAACTAACATAAGTACCAGCTCACTCCACTTGCCACCCACCCAATACTTTTACGGCTCTACTTCTGCAAGATCTAAGTATCTAACTTAGTTACTTTAGGTTTTCGTTCACTGGCATTTGCCCTTTGTTTCTCTTTACGGAATTCTTTTTTTTTTTCCCCAAATCAGTGATTCTCACCTTTGATTTCAGGACACCAGGGCGTCATAATTTTTCTCATAAAGAACCACAGACTACTCTCAGGAAATTTCAATGTCAAATTAATTTTAAGCCATTTTAATTTAAAATAAGACTTTTCCATTTGGTACTCTTTTTTTTTTTTTTTTTTTAAAGATTTTATTTATTCATTTGAGAGAGAATGAGATAGAGAGAGCATGAGAGGGGGGAGGGTCAGAGGGAGAAGCAGACTCCCTGCCGAGCAGGGAGCCCGATGCGGGACTCGATCCTGGGACTCCAGGATCATGACCTGAGCTGAAGGCAGTCGCTTAACCAACTGAGCCACCCAGGCGCCCCTTCCATTTGGTACTCTTAAGAGGAAAGTCAGAAAAGTCACCAAACTCAGATGCAGATAGTTTTACCACTCTCAGGGACTTTGGAAACCTCCCCCCTCCCCCAATTTTGGGAGTTAAAAGGATAAAGAGCTGGAAATGAGTTTCATGTAATGCTTGTTCTGCAACAGGGACATGTGCCAAAGTCGAGGCTGGAGTAGAGTTATACAGCCACACTGGACTATGCACATTAAGAACAAAGGTTTCAGGGCATCTGGGTGGCTCAGTCAGTTAAGCATGACTCTTGTTTTAGGCTCAGGTCATGATCTCAGGGTCGTGAGATCAAGCCCTGCGTGTGGCTCCATGCTCAGCCTGGAGTCCGCTTGAGTTTCTCGCTCCCTCTCCCTCTGCTCCTCCCCCCAACCATGCTCACTCTCTCTTTAAAATAAATAAATAAATCTTAAAAAAAAGAAGAACAATGGTGTCTAGGGGCGCCTGGGTAGCCCAGTTGGTTAAACATCTGACTCGTGATTTCGGCTCAGGTCACAATCTCAGGTGGTGAGATCGAGCCCCGCGTCAGGCTCTGCACTGGGCATGGGCATGGAGCCCACTTAAGATTCGCTCTCTCCTTCTCCCTCTGCCCCTCCGACCCCTATCCCGCCCCCTGGTTTCATACGCACACACCCACTCTCTCCCCTAAATAAATAAATAAATAAATAAATAAATAAATAAATAAATAGAATAATTTAAAAATAGAACAAAGGTGTCTATACGTAGATGGGTAAGTTCGTAACCACTGAGCTTTTTGGTCCTACTGCAATATACATCTAACACCTAATTAATGAAGTATTCTCCACATACGACTTTAGCAAACGCAAGAACAAGCATAGCTGAATACAAGAAGTACTTACTGATCTTCTTCTGGGATCTGGATGGATCTTCTGATAATGGAGTATGAGTGGCGGGGAGCCGTTGGCAAGCACTTACAACCTGTATGGTTGGCAACTTTAACAGGCACTAATTCAGGTACTGAAGTCAAAGGCACTGATATCTCAAAGAGCTAGAAGAGAGAAAGAACCATAACACATATATATTGTTAGATAATAACTTCTAGAGTCTGCATTTTTGCCTTTGTCCTTTATGGTAGTGACTTTAGCAAAGCTGTCCATTAACAATAGAACTAATAAGGATAAGGGCTGGCATGATGGAAAGGATGCTGGGCTGGGAGTCAGGAGACCGGGGGCTTACGCAACTTTACCAAATATTTAAGCTTGACCAAATCTCTTAACTTTTTGGTGTCACTGGTACCCCTGTAAAAGGCACTGTTGGTCCCTGCTCCTACTTGAAATGTGAGTGTAAATTATACGGACTAAATGAAATTATAGCTATGAAGTTTCTTTGAGACCATGGTGAATAGATTATTGCGTCCTTTCTTTCCTTTTCAGTCCTTTGGACTTGGCTATGTGACTTGCTTTGGCCAGCAGGATGTTAGCACACATGACACAACTACAAACTTGAACTGTGTGTGCTTTGTGGGCTCACTTTCTCCTGCGTATGCTGTAGCCATGAGAAGAGCATGATTTGGCAGGTGTGCTGGCCGAAGAGATGGGAGACACAAGGAACACACCTGCACTTAACAGCTGTAGCTTGGAGTCAAGCCCAAGTGAGCCCACTCGAAACTAACTGACCCTTCAATATATGGGTAAGAGTAAGTCATTATTGTTTGAAACCACGAAGTTTTAGAGTGTGTATTACACAGTAATACCTGACTGATACAAGATCATCATGCCCAACCAAATAATTATAAGTAACATGAATATCATTCTTTCTATGTTTCTATATGCCAGGTCCTGTTTTATATTAATTCATTTACCCCTTATAACAACATTATAGGGTGGGTTTTTTCTTTATCCACCCCCAATTCTACAGGTGAAGAAACAGATGTACAGAGAGGTTACATAACTTGCCTAAGGCCACATAACTATTTATTGGAAGAGAGGGGATTTGAATTCAGGCAGTCTGCTCTAGAGCCAGAGCTGATACTCTTAAGAATATGCCTTATTACTTTTTGGAACAAAATGTCCGTGACCCGAAGAAGCAAGGTGGGATCTTGCCAAGTAGAATTCAGAGAAATGTCAATTACTTTGTTTTTAGACTGGTTCTATGGTGTATGGATAAATCTGAACTTGATTTTAGTGTTCTGTTCACTGAATCCCCATTCTACTACGCAGAGTATTCATTTATTCACTTAGTTTCAAAGATGTGTTTCATCAGATAGCCCATAACTTTGGGGTGAGAGGTAGTTTTTTTTAAGCCACTATTAAAATGTTCAAGTGTGCATATTTGGAAAGGAAAACTGCTGTAGACTTACACTTAAGTACATTCTTTAAAACTAATCATTTGTTGAGTGCAACAGTCAAAAATAAAGTACTCAACTATCTGTTAAGTGGAAACAATCCATTAAAGTTGTGTTTATTCTGACCTTTTGATATGTAATGGACCCTTTATGAGTCTAAGTAAGAGAATGTTTTTAGAGTGTTTACTTTGCATAAACTTCGTATTCTTGCGAAATTTTTCAGCTATGCTTTAGGGAACAACATGGTCATGAACCAAAGCCTCTTACATTATGCAAGCTTTGTTTCTACTGACAGTTGATGCTTAGCCATACTTATGTCATTTTCCCCCGATTGTCAAATAGTAAGAAGTCAGAATTTTTACAAGTTCCAAGATTCTCTAAAAGAATTTAGAAAAAGAAACTCAACAGTTTGTGAGATATTTTAGGAGGTAGGGGGAACAAAATGAAGGATAAGTTAACCTATTATCAAACAAATCAGCATTCCATTCTTCCCATCCAATTAAGATAATTTTCCTCTAAAAACAGGTGGAGGTGCCTCGGCGGCTCAGTTGGTTTAGCATCTGACTCTTGATTTCAGCTCAGGTCATGATCTCAGGGTTGGGAGATCGAGCCCTGCGTCGGGCTCCGCACTGGGCTTGGGGCCTGCTTAAGATTCTCTCTCTCCCTCTTCCTCTGCCCCTCCCCTTCCTGGTGCCTTCTCTAAAAAAAAAGGTTTTTTTAAAGATTTTATTTATTTATTTAATTGACAGAGAGAAAGAGAGAGACAGCGAGAGGGGGAACACAAGCGGGGGGGAGTAGGAGAGGGAGAAGCAGGTTTCCCGCCGAGCAGGGAGCCCAATACGGGGCTCTATCCCAGGACTCTGGATTCATGACCTGAGCCGAAGACAGTCACTTAACCAACTGAGCCATCCAGGCGCCCCTAAAAATTTTTTTAAAAAAAGATAATTTCCTACCATGGATATATTCATTGCATATGTAATTTTATTATACTACCTCTGTTCACAATCAGAGAATAGATTGCAAAGGTAAATGTGACAACTGAATGAATACATCAACATGCACGAGAAATGTGCAACACAGAACCAAAAGGAATGTAGTTGGACTTACAGCCTTTTAATGTTTTCCTAAGTTTGTGATTACTGCTCTTCAATGCAACATTTCTTACATTTGACAATAATACGGTAGTGATAGAAAAGAGAACTTACCTACTGGGCAAAAGAGATTTTACAAGATGGAGAGGGAAGAATTATCTCTTTCATGGGGACTATAGACTAACTTTCAAAGATCTTTTGTGCTAGATACGCTCCATTTGCGACCCCAGAGATGCCGCCCTCCCTCCTTCCTTCCCCACCGGGCTCTGGGTCTCAAGACGCTGGCCTCCATGTCTGCATCTGTAGGTCCTCTTGCCTCCTCCACCCCCTGCCCCCAACTCCTTGCCGCCACTCCTCCAACTGGTCCAGCAGCTCTCGTCTCCCCTTTCTCTCGGGGTTCCTGAAACTGCTCGAGCCCCTAGCCTCTTTGGCCCAAGGGTGGCAACAGCTCCCCACTTTTGCTAGCACTGGGTACTTCACCAGCCCTTCCTCCTTCCCGTAGCCCTGCCCACACCACCCGTCCAACTCTTCTCACTTGAACAACACAGAACCCAACAAATACACGAGACAGTGCAGATGTCTTCATTCCTTTTATCATCTGTTCTAGTTAACTCCCATATGATTTTCCGATTCTTGACGTTACAGCATCAGAGAGACCAGGAGCTGATAAGAGTTCAGGCCCTGGAGTCCCACAGACCGGGATTTGAGTCCCAGCTCTGCCCCAGATAGCTCCCTGAGCTCAGTTTCCTCATCTACAGAGGAGGATAATAGGATACCCTTTGAGCTTGTTTCGGGGATTAAATGAGATGGTGCCCACAAGGGCATTTAGCCCGGTGCGGGGCAATAAGCCTGGCGGTAGCTGTCAACACGCTTGTCCTCGGGCCTTCGGAGGGGGGCACAGTGGCGGATGCCCTCCTACCTGCTTGGAAACGTACGAGGTGCTGGTGTTCATACAGACGAGGCTCTCTTCATTGCAGCAGCCGCCGCACCGGTACACATTCACACAGGGCGGCTTGAAGAAGGTGTCGGTGCTCCTCCCCAGCTCGCTGGCCACCTCCACGCATGTCTCTCGGGGGCTGCACTGGGTCCGCTGCCATTCCTCATCTATCACTGCAGAGAGGAAGCTCATGGGGGCCGGCCCCGGAAATGGCCCTGACAGGCCAGCACGCGCCAGGGTGGTGCTGAACACGGTCATGTTCACATGAGCAGTGCCGGTTATCTTACGAGATGGATAACTTGTCAATCCCTTAGCCAAAGATTGTTTTCAGAAAAATTAAACCCCAAATCTGTGCCCCTTCCCATGTATACAGTACCTTCTCTGGTAAAGAACACCATCTCCCTATAAAACAACATTGGGTACATCTGGATGAGCTGGATAATAAGGGGGTAAATGGAAGCATGTAAAGAAATAACGTGTAAGTGTCATTTGTTAAGCAATTTAAGGACACAGCTGGATAGCCTTTCTTCTACCTGAAGTCAGGTGTGGGTAGGTCTTCGCACCGTCAAGAAACACATTTCTGTTGGTTGCTTAAGTAACTACGGTAGGATTCAAAGCAAGCAAATTACATGAACGGAAATTTCAGTGGAACTAATCTTTCCTCGAGCGAGGGTTTTCTCGTGTGCGAGTGCCCAATACCGATGTTTAAGTAAAATAATGAAATAGGCCAGTTTTATTCGATGGCAGGAGCAATATTCTGGCCGTTCTGGCTAATTTGAGGGAAACAAGAAAAAGAGACAAGCCTCTGGGAATAAAAAGATTACCTACTTTCACGTAAAACAGTACTTGCTTTTCTCTCATAGTTTATTTTTAAAAATTAGATGCTGACACTTCGATACTCAAAGTTGTAGAGCCTTTTCTACAGATGTTTTGGGAAATGATTCAATTTTATGATAAAGACAATTTTAAAGGTTTTCTTTTAGCCTGTCGTGCAACTGAAGAGTGTATTATATGTTGGAAGGGGTGGTGAAAACATCCTGTGGTAGGAAGCTTCTAAACTGATTCCCAATGATGCCTACCTCTTGGTGTTCACACCCTTGCACAGTCCCCTCCTCTGTATGGGCTGGGCCTAGTGACTTGATTCTTGTGAAGAGAATACAGAAAAAGTGACGGGATGTCACTTCCATGATTAGGTTAAAAAAGACTGTGACTTCTGTCTTGCTAGCAGTCTCTATCTCTTGCTGGCTCGCTCTTTCTTGTAGGCTTTGATGAAGCAAGCCGCAATGTTGGAAAGGTCCACATGGCAAGGAACTGAGAGCGGACTCTGGCCAACAGCCTGTGAGGAACTGGGGCCCTCTGTTCAACAGCCTGCGAGGAACTGAGTTCTGCCAACAACCTCTGAGTGAACTGGGAGGCACATCCTGCCCGGATTAAACCTTGAGAAGCCGCCTGCAGCCCAAGATGACACCCTTGACTGCAGCCTCTGGAGAGATTTTGAAGGAGAGACACCCGGCTACACCATGTCTGTATTCCTAACCCACAGAAACTGTGAGATAAAAAAAAATGTTGCTTCAAGCAGCTAAGTTTGAGGTAATGTGTTATACAGCAATAGATAAACTCTTCTCCATTTTCACCCCATCTTCAAGTTTGTACTGATCTCTTCCCACATTATTCTGAGTTCCCACAGATGTGAACATGTTTCCACTCGAAAGGACAAAGAGAACTTCTGCTCGAAGTATACAGATACGGTATTATTGTTGGAGATCTGACCCAAGTGTCTAAATTATTCCCTTAAAACACCTTTCCATATCTTTATTCCTCCCCCTCCATTTAATATTCCTCAGAAGTTGCTCCTTCGGTCACTGAAAACACAAAAGACAAGATGTTTGGCCACCCGAGAAACACTGCATACGCTACACAATTTGCCTTAAATTTGTTTTTTCATCATAAAATCTTCTAACACAAGAGACCCTTTTAAATTTCCAATTATGAATATTTATATAAAGAGCCTAAAGACTGTAACCATGAGAGATAAATTACCCAATTAGGCATTAATATGAGTATTATTTAATTCACTGTTATTAATCACGAATCCTGGGAAAAACAAGTAGTCAACTTATGAAAACATTCTTTGTTTAAAATTCTACTTAAATGTTCCTTTCCATTTGCTTTTTTGTAAAACTAAGTTTTGAAAGTCGGAGTGGTAAGATTTTAATCAAAATTGTGTGGAATTATGACTAATGCCACTGCTTAAAAGCTTCATAACTCTGCTATCCTTTCCTACTGCCCAGCAGGACTGCTCTGCCTCAGGGAATCATCCCAAAATCCACGAGGGAGAGTTGATAACAAATTACAATTGGTATAGCACATCGATTTGATTATTTACCGCTTCGAACTTAGTAAATCTCTTCAGATGATCCCTCATGTAATAAGAGACATTTTAGAGTTGGCAAAATGCCATATTTTTATGTTTTTTTAAAAATATTTTTGGGTGCCTGGGTGGCTCAGTCAGTTAAGCGTCTGCCTTTGGCTCAAGGTCATGATCCCAGGGTTCTGGGATCAAGCCCCGCATCACAGAGGGGCTCCCTGCTCAGCGGGGAGCCTGCTTCTCCCTCTCCCTCTGCTCCTCCCCCCAACTCATGTACGCGCACGTGTGCTCTCTCTCTCAAATAAATAAAATCTTTAAAAATATATTTTTATCTTTTTTTATGGTTTCCTCCTTAGAGAATGTCAATGTCACTGACTTTTTTTTTTTTTTTAATTGCCTAGTCTTGGTTGTATGGTAAATGCTTGTCTCTCTCCATTCTCACAGAGTATTTCCAGGCTCACCTCACACTTTCAGACAGGGAATCTGGTTAAGGCCTTGGATCTCCAGGTGAGGTCTGACCCCTTTATTTCCATGAAGTCCATGCCAATTCACGACACAGAAACAACTAGAGCTTCAAACCTCCAGCTAAAGTGGGTTCTAGGCCAGAGTGCCAGCTATCTCAACTCACTTAGACACACAGTCATACACACGAGCACAAAGAATCCCCTTCACACTCCTGCCCGCTGTGCTGCCGAGGGATTTATCCCAACTACGCTCAGCCTTCCCCACAGCTGACAACAGGGGCCTGTGCAACATCATCATCTTTTTACAAATGGAAAAAAGATAATTCTAGAAAAAAGAAAAAAACTAATTTTGGCTTAGTGGTCAATTTGCATTATGTGATAGATACAATCCGTTCCTAGATAATCATATGTTAATCAAGTCTCAAATGCTAGATCAACAATGCCTCAGTGGCTTCTTGTGTTGTGTTGCTATTTCATCCAAAAAGTTAGATGCCTAATCAGAGGCCACAGAACTATCCTTGGCAAGCTTCATTCAGGTATGGCACAGTACATATAGGACAATGGTTTTCTTATAAAGAACCTCCATACCTTACTAGGGAACAATCATCCCCCTTATTTCAAATTAGGTTATTTCCTGTCTGGAGTTTGGATTCTTTCGTCTAGAGGATTTCCCACCTCCATCACCTAGTAATCTCCATATGCAATATTACAACTCAGCTTCCGACTTCTACTTTTCATTTTTACTACAAAAAAAAAATCACAGAATTTTGAAGAAATAAAAAAGCCCTGCCTAATCCACTGGTTTTTATTCATGTAGGTATGGCAGTAGAATGCTCCTTGCTGATGAAGACCTAGGTTGTTTTATGTTTTTAAGTAAGCCCAGTGATTTTTTTTTTCTATTAAGAATGGTCTTTCTGGGTTTGTTTTGCACTCACATCTCTGAGTTCAATATATTTCTGAATTCTGAAGTGTTCTTTTGTGTCAGTTTTAGATCTCAAAATCATATTGAATATATTTCTCTATAGAGTAAACACAGGAAACCAGGATTCTTTGCTAACACCAAAGCTATGAAATCAAAGACACCCTTTTCTTCTCCTGCACACGTGCCTACCCTACTGAAACCTTTGGAAGAAACTGGTACACGTGTTGGTAGCTGATAAAGAGCAAGAATTGGCTTACACGCATGCGTGCGCATGCACACGTCCGCACTTACATGCGCGCATGCGTGCACACACACACACACCTACCTTTTAGGGTTTCAATGTCATAGAAAGTTGCCGCAAACCTGGTGGCCCGATGGGATGCTGAGCGAGAGTCTGTGCTGGTCACACTTTTGAGCTTCAGTCGGCATCTCCACAGCTTCCAGTCCTCAAAGTGTGTGATGCGCAGCAGTTCCTCTAAACCAGAAGCTGCCCTAATTTGCTGTTCGGACCGTTCTAATGTTGATCGAGATGTCCGCTTTAAAAACAAAAAAACCAAAAACACTGGTTTCAAAGCCAGTTACTGAAGTTTTAGTTTGTCTTGATAACCCTCATTGCTGACACTTAAAGATGTAAATAGAGCTGAAAAGAAAGTAGAGAAATTATTCAAATGTACACCAGTATCTAGGAAAAATACTAGTATTTTTTTAAAATTTTTTTATTGTTACGTTAATCCCCATACATTACATCATTAGTTTTAGACGTAGTGTTCCATGATTCATTGTTTGTGCATAACACCCAGTGCCCATGCAGAACGTGCCCTCCTCAATACCCATCACCAGGCTAACCCATCCTCCCACCCCCCTCCCCTCTAGAACCCTCAGTTTGTTTTTCAGAGTCCATCGTCTCTCATGGTTCGTCTACCCCTCCGATTTGCCCCCCTTCATTCTTCCCCTCCTGCTATCTTCTTCTTTTTTTTTTCCTTAACATATATTGCATTATTTGTTTCAGAGGTACAGATCTGAGATTCAACAGTCTTGTACAATTCACAGCGCTTACCAGAGCACATACCCTCCCCAGTGTCTATCACCCAGTCACCTCATCCCTCCCACCCCACCCCCCACTCCAGCAACCCTCAGTTTGTTTCCTGAGATTAAGAATTCCTCATATCAGTGAGGTCATATGATACATGTCTTTCTCTGACTTATTTCACTCAGCATAACACCCTCCAGTTCCATCCACGTCGTTGCAAATGGCAAGATCTCATTCCTTTTGATGGCTGCATAGGAAAAATACTAGTATTTTTGATTCACATTCTGCTCATTTATGATTGAATCAAAGGAATTATTCCCCTTGGGTTCTCAGGACATTTAAAAACAATATCGTAGTGGGTTGAATGGTGGACTTCAAAATGATATGTCCATGTACTAACCCCCAGGACCTGGGGATGTGATTTTATTTGGGCAAAGGATCTTTGCAGATGTAATAAAGTTAATGATCATGAGATGAGACCACCTTGGATTATCTAGGTGGACCCTAAATACACAGGCAAAATGTCCTTATAAGAGACAGAGAGGGGAAGACATGGGCACAGAGGAAGTGTTGTGAAGACGGAGGCAGAAGTTAAAGGAATGCAGCCAGAAGCCAGAAATGGCCTGGAGCCCCCAGAAGCTGGATGAGGTAAGGAAGGATTCTCTCCAAGAGTCTTTGGAAGGAGTACAGCCCTGCCAACACCTTGATTTCACAATTCTGGATTCCAGAACTCTGAGAGAATACATTTCTATTGTTTTAAGCCACCCACTTTATAGTAATTTGGTACAGGAGCCACAGGAAACTAATACAAATTTCAAAATCATACTATTTTATGACAGGAGCCAATGACAGGGGCACCTGGGTGGCTCAGTCAGTTAAGCGTCTGCCTTCGGCTCAGGTCATGATCCCAGGGTCCTGGGATCAAGCCCCGCATCGGGCTCCCTGCTCCGTGGGAAGCCTGCTTCTCCCTCTCCCACTCCCCCTGCTGGTGTTCCCTCTCCCGCTGTGTCTCTGTCAAATAAATAAATAAAATCTTCAAAAAAATAAAAAATAAAAATAAAAAAAATAAATAAAAATACTGAAGTGGGGCGCCTGGGTGGCTCAGTTGGTTAAGCGTCTGCCTTCGGCTCAGGTCATGATCCCAGGGTCCTGGGATCAAGCCCTGCATCGGGCTCCCTGCTCCGTGGGAAGCCTGCTTCTCCCTCTCCCACTCCCCCTGCTGGTGTTCCCTCTCTCGCTGTGTCTCTCTCTGTCAAATAAATAAATAAAATCTTAAAAAAAAAAAAAAGGAGCCGGGGCGCCTGGGTGGCTCAGTCGGTTAAGCGGCTGCCTTCGGCTCAGGTCATGATCCCAGGGTCCTGGGATCGAGCCCCGCATCCGGCTCCCTGCTCGGCGGGAAGCCTGCTTCTCCCTCTCCCACTCCCCCTACTTGTGTTCCCTCTCTCCTGTCTCTCTCTCTCTGTCAGATAAATAAATAAAATCTTTAAAAAAAAAAAAAAGGAGCCAATGACAATGGCTTTCGTTCCTGTGATCTGAGAAACTGACCCACAAAGTCCTGGGGACCCTGCCTGCAGTCACACAAGAAGGAAGGTTTTAAGACCCTGAGCCTTTTTTGAAAAACTTGTTTACTATTTCAAAGACATCTTTTTTTTTCTGATAAAATACACTTCTAAAGTTTATGTTGAAAATTTGCTTTCCACACAGTTGCACGAACTGTATCGGCTGACAACAATGCATGGAATTTTGAGACAGCCAATACAATATTTTCTTTTTTTTTAAATTTTTTTCTTTTTTTTTTTAAGATTTTCTCCATTTATTTGAGAGAGAGCATGCAAGAGCGGGGGGGGGGGTGGCAAGCAAAAGGAGAGAGAGAACCACACTCGCTGCTGAGCAGGGAGCCCGATGCGGGGCCCGATCCCAGGACCCCAGGATCATGACCTGAGCTGAAGGCAGACGCTCAACCTACTGAGCCACCCAGGCACCCCGCCAATACAATATTTTCAGTATGGTGGCTAAATTGTTTAAAATTAGGGGCTTGGTTATATCAACAATGATATATACATACAATGAAATACTACGTGGTCATAAAAACCAGTGATGTAGATGTATACTGGGACAGAATGAATCGAGCTCCTGCCTGGAACGTGCCGGAGAAATGATACAGTGGTCTGTCCCCGTGGTTAGGCACCCGGATTTTCTCCTGCCGAGCCTGTGGTTTCTGGATCTTTGTTTTCCTGGGCAGCTGGGATATGCGGGCTGAGGGGACTTTTAGAGCTGGGTGAGGGGGGGACCGAGGGACCAGGGCAACTGCAGGATGGTACTGAGGAAGGTGGACAGAGAGGTGGAGATCAGCTGCCTGCTGCAGGGGGAGGAACAGCAGGGAAAGAGAGGTGAGCAAATGGGGCCTTCAGGAAGCTTTATGTTGAGTGGTGTGATGTACACCCCCTTCCACCGCCCCTGAGAAACTTAAAACCTGCATCGTTCATCAGTATTTTAGGAGTAGGATTTTTTGTTTTTAGATACAATGATGGGTACTGAGTGTTGTCCAAAAGTGGGTGCCCAGAGGAGCAAGTGTGGTCCAAGTTTTGTATGATTCAGTTATGATGCCTTTTTAATTTATGTGTGTATGATGTACATGATACATGTATGCATATATAAGCAATTAACCATCATTAATCATACACGTAAAATTATATATACAAAATATCTGGAGAGATGTACATGAAAATATAAACAACGGTTCCTACTCTAGATCAGGGGCTGTCGAACTACAGCCCGCTGGCCTAATTCAGCCTGCCACCTGCCTGTTTCATGAGTAAAGTTTTATCATTCATTTACATATTGTCTGTAATGGCAGGGTTGAGAAGTTGTAACAGAGACCTTCATAGCAGTTTGAACCTTGAGGCCATTTCAAATTTCAATTCTTTATCTTTTCAGGCATTATATTTTTCATTATTCCATGTATTACATTGTCTCAATTCTATTTTTGAAATACTTATCAGACATATATTGGAGGCTTTTAATGATCTTACATGTCTCTTAAATGTGCTTTCATATTTATCTGTTTTGTTCTCCCTTCACCTCTCTTCAATGTGTAAAATTAATTGATTCATCTTCCCAATCACCAATTTTCCAATTGTGTGAGCCTAGAGTTTATTTTGGTAAGTTTTTCATTTCAATCACCATATTTCTTTTTTTTTTTAAGATTTTATTTATTTATTTGACAGAGAGAGAATGAGAGAGAAAGCACATGAGAGGGGGGAGGGTCAGAGGGAGAAGCAGACTCCCTGCCGAGCAGGGAGCCTGATGCGGGACTCGATCCAGGGACTCCAGGATCATGACCTGAGCCAAAGGCAGTGGCTTAACCAACTGAGCCACCCAGGCGCCCTCAATCACCATATTTCTAATTTCAAATATTTCCCCTTCGTTCTCCTTCCTTTTTGTTTCATTTCTGTATGTTTCTCCTAATTTGTCATTTTATCTTATATTATTCCTTTATCACTTTGAGGGTCCCAAATATACTTATTTCTTCAAATTCTATTTTAACTTAATATATATGACTTATATCCTGATGGTAAATGTTATTGGCGGTCTCTTAGTAATAATTACCCGTATGTGCTTTGGAATTTTGTTTAGTAGTTTCACCTTCATTGGGGGGTTTGTCTTTCTTTCTCTCTATTCTTTCTTCATTGAGAAGTTCTGTGGTTGCACCCCCTGACTCCCAGGGCCCTGAATCCAGAATCTTGTTGAGTATTTATGACTCGGATCAGCTTAGTTCGAGTCCTGGTTGCCAGGAAGTATCTGCTTCCTCCTTTGCCCCCAGTTAGTGTCAGAGAAGACACACTCCAGGCAGCAATGAGCGGTAACTCTTCCTTCGGCTTCCAGGGAGCTGAGGGAACGCACTCACAGAGCACACTGCCCACTGAGGCTGAATTCTCGGGGGCCTCCGCCTTCCAGACCCAGTTCTGCAGCTTCAGCTTCATGTTTTTTGAAAGTTTATTTGTATTGAGATATAACGGACATACAACTTGGTATAAGTTTAGGGTGTACAACGTGTTGATTCTTTCAGCTTCTTGGTTTTGGTACCATTCCTGCCAATGTTTGCCATCTGCAGATGTTTACCAGCATTGGATCAATTTTTTTTAAAGATTTTATTTATTTACTTGAGAGAGAGTGACAGAGATAGCGAGAGAGAGCATGAACGGGGAGGAGAGGGAGGAGCTGGCTTCCCGCTGAGCAGGGAGCCCGACGTGGGGCTCGATCCCAGGACTCTGGGATCATGACCTGAGCTGAAGGCGGACGTTTAACTGACTGAGCCACCCAGGTGCCCCTTGATCGATTTTCTATTTTACCTATCACGGCTATGGACTATAAAAGATCTCAAAACATGAATTGAGAAGGTCATCTTGCTTGGAAGTTCAGATATGAATGTATGTGTGTTTAATAAAAGCGGGGGAGTCTTGAACATAATTCTAAGCCGAGGGAAAGCGCCACCAGAGAGGAAGACACTGAACACATATGCAGGAGAGAGAAAGCAGAGGGGTTGGTTTGACCTAAGTTCCAGAGATAAATGGATTCATGGATGAGAGGATCACCTTCCGAAATAGGAGCCTCGCAGAGAATGACATGGGTTTGTAGACAGCAAGGACGCTTGTGACCTATGATTTCTCACTTCTCTGTGAAGTTTAAATCAAGGCAATTTTCAGGGAGCGTGGGGAGGAGGAAGCTTGAAGAGCAAAGATAGGGTTTGTGGAACAGGCATCAAGTTTAAGCAGCAGGCCACAGCTTCTTCATCTAGGAGATCTGGGGATGAAACTGCATAATTGCTCATGTCTCAAAGCAACTCGGAAATGTGATGGTTCTCCATTAAAGGCTCACTTGTCTTTTCCTGATTATTAGATGTATACTGGGACAGAATGAATCGAGCTTTTCCTGATTATTCATTGCCTCTTCTGGTTGGACAGTGTTACTTCTTCATATTCAACATCATCTTTGAAATAAAATTTTGTTACAGCGTTGCTTCCACATGAAAATAATGAAACCGATCAAACAGCTTTTTAAATGTTTTAAAAATCATGCTGTAGCGAAAGGATTTTTATTTATTGAGGCAAATTTCATTCAATACCATCCATAAATATAGAGTGATGTATGTATCCATAGTTCTGACAGGCTTTAATTCAATCTCAGGAATGTTTTTAAAATATCCAACTGAGAACTCAGGAGGAAAATATCAAATCTCTGGATTGCGTGAAAGGCACCAAACGGCTCATATGACTTGCTCATCATAAAAAAACGCAGTGTTTACTCAAATACTCAGAGTTATCTAAGCATGCGTTAAGCCTCATAATTTAAAATCTAGTTTGAAATAGCTGAGAAATTGCAGATGGTCATTTCACTATTACAAGTGGGAGTACTAACCACTCAACATCAGCTGAAATCTGACAACTAATTCATCGGGGGATACGTCTACAAAGGGTCAAGAAAGGCTGTTGGTCTCCAATAGACTTTCCGCACTGGTTGATTTTTGTATAATTAACTTGATGTTATCTGCTTGGGAAGACAAAAATTAAACTCGCCAAGCGTAAAATAGAGTCCCAAATCTATATTTAAACCATTGATTTCAACGGTTTTAACTACCAAACATTTGCCAAATAAGTTGCTCATAATTTCTTCCTCTTTTCTAGTGGAAGTCCTAGTCAAAACTAAAGTAATTAGAAAGCACTCAGCAAGAGGAAGGAAGGGAAGCAGGCTTACCGGGTCTCTGTTTTTGTCTTTTTATTCATGTGTGCGATAATTAATCTGATACTGTTAGCAATTTCACTCCTAAATAACAAATCATTCTCTGATGTCCTGGCTACCACAGCCAGTTTCTAAAACATGAGGCTTAAAGTCTTTGTACAAGATTGTCTCCTTATTTAAATGTATACTGTTCTCTGCAGTGTAAGACGAAGAGTAGCCATTTCTCCTTTTGTTAATTGCTAAGCTCCCGGGGCACTCGCCCCCGAAGAAGCAGGAGCAGCTCCCCAGCTCAGGCTTAGTCGGCAATCTGGGCCAAGTGTGACTAAAATGGCAGGCAAGATGCTTGGAAAGGTATGGTGGCTGGGTTTGTAGGAGGGGTTTGGAAGTGTCCGTGTTGTGGGGAAACCAAAGGCCTCCTGTACGCCTGATAATTTAAATTCTAAATTTCCATCCCCCCTCCTCCTCAAAAATATCTAGTCAAGTAACACATTCAAAGAGCAAACAGAGGCATGATTTGGGGATATCAAGAAGCCACACTGAAAAGAACAGTGGGAGGGTCACTTTGGTTGGGAACGGAGCAAGTTGAAGAGCGGGAGGACGGGCAAATAAGATTAGGGAGAGGTTGGCGCAAAGAGGTACCACTTCACATCCACTAGGATGGCTAGAGTCAAAAAGACTAGCAGTTAGTTACACCAAGTGCTGTCGGGGATGTGGGGCAATGGGAACCCTCTTACGTTGCTGATGGGATTGCAAAATGGTGCTGCCACTTTGGAAAAGAGTTCAGCAGTTCTTTAAAAAGTTAAACATAAATTTACCACACAACCAGCCCATTCCACTCCTAGGTATTCCACCAGGAGACAGAAAATAGATTATTGGCCACCTGAGGCTGGGAGTGGAAATGAGGGTTAATTATAAAAGGGCACAAGGGATCTTACATAGATGATGGCTGCACAACTCAGTAAGTTTCCTAAAAATCATCGATTTACTTAAAACAGGTGAATGCGTAAGTTTTAGGGTATGTAGATTGTCTATCACCATAACCGTCTCAAACCAAAAGAGGAAGGGTTGGAAGCTTAAAGGCCAGGCTACTTGTACCAATTCAGGAGGCAATGGAAAACACTGGAGAGCTGAATATTACTGGACATCCATTTCATTGGTTTGCTCTTTTGTTCATTTCTTCTTGCTCTGGCCTTGGTCCACGCTGTTCCCTCTGCTTGGGAGTGCCCTCCACTCTCTGTCCAGGTAAGCCTTTCTTAGCCAGGTGTTACCTTCTTAGGGAAACCTCCCCCACAACCCCCTCCCACCTGGGTCTGGTCCCTAGGTCACATGGATTCACAGCACCCCATTTTTCTCCTTCCCAGCGCTTATCACCACTGACATTAATGAATTATTTGTGTCATTACTTGCTTAGTGTTTGTCTGCCCCACTGGGTTGTAAGGGCTACTGAAGCAGAAATGAGATGTCTGAGCTAAATAAAGATTTATTAAATATATGAAAAAAATGGATTCATCAAATGCTAGAGAAAATCTAACCCTGAGATTATTCATTTGTTCAAACTACGTCACTTATCTTTCAAGTATCTTCCTCCAGGTGTCCTCTTTCCAAGTCCAAATCCAATGCCGCTTCCTCCATCAAGCTTTATATGATGTCCCTAACTTAGACTCTATGATTTATGAACACGTTGCATTTCCTTACTAGACTGTGATCTCCTTGAAGGTAGAATACATGTCTGCTTCGTCCTTTTTACACGATAAGCACTTAGTACATATGTGAGGAAGAAACTGATGAGTAATAAATACATACATGCATTTGACAAAGAGCAATCAGACCCAGGTTTGTGTGGTCTGTTTAATGTTTTGTATAGAGTAGTGCTTCTCAAAGTTTAACGTGCATACAAATCACCTGGTCATCTTGTTAGAATGCGGATCCTGATGCAGGAGGTTTGGGGCGAGACCTAGGATGCTGCATTTCTTTTATATATATATATATTTTATTTATTTATTTGACAGAGAGAGATCACAAGCAGGGGGAGAGGCAGAGGGAGAGGGAGAAGCGGGCTCCCAGCTGAACATGGAGCCCAATGCGGGGCTCGATCCCGAGCCGAAGGCAGACGCTCAACTGACTGAGCCACCCAGGTGCCCCAGGATGCTGCATTTCTAACAAGCTCCCGGGTGATGGTGGTCCTGCTGTTTGGCTGAGCATACTTGGAGAAGTAAGGGTTTATAGCAGCGGTTCTCAATCTGGGCTTCGCGTTGAACCTACCGGGGAAGAAGCTTCAAAGAAATACTGATGCTTTGGAATCCCATCCTCAGAGGTTCATATTTTATGGGTCTGGGCTGCAGCTTTGTCATCAGGATTTTTTTTTTTTTTAAACTTTCCGAGTGTTTGCTAGTCTTCGGGGAAGATGGGCGGGAGATATATAGGAATTCTCCATACTACCTTTGAAATTTTTCTGTAAATCTAAGACTACTTCAAAATAAAAAGTTTATTTTAAAAAATCTTCCCAAGTGATTTGGGGCATCTGGGTGGCTCAGTCAGATAAGCGGCCGACTCTTGATTTCAGCTCAGGTCATGACCTCAGGGTTATGAGATCAAGCCCCAGGATGGGCTCCACACTCAGCAGGGAGTGTGCTTCTCTCCCCTCCCCCCTCCCCCCCTCGTGCTCTCTCTCTCTCCCTCTCTCAAATAAATCTTAAAAAAAAAAATCTTACCAAGTGATTTTAATGAGAACCACTCATTTGGGGGATGGTGCATGCTGGTGTAAGTCCAAAGACCTTGGTTAGTGCCTGAGCTATGTACAAGTCCATTCAGTAGGGAATAAATGGTAGACGCATGCTGAGAAATAATCTTATTCTTTAAACCCTTTTGGGTTACACCTTGGATTCAAAATACTTGTGTAAGTATCTTGCTTTACTGGATTTCCAAAGCCTTTCTTAACTCAAGTCAGCTGATTGATTGATGGTGGACAGTTCCCAACCTGTATGCCTTTTTCGAGATTGAAGACCAACAATAACGTTTTCCAGGCCAAAGAGCATGAGGAGGTCAGCTGCCTTTCTTGAGACCAGGCTAAATGACAGAATAAATTGCTTCTCAAATTTCCAAGGACTCAAAACAACCCATTTCTCAAAACAGAAATAAAAATAATAGGCAGTGCTTTGACCTACTGGAATTCAACAGGGAAGTGTAAATTAGAGTCCTTTCACAAGGCAGTCCATACAGTATTTGAAAGAAAACATAAATGAGGAGTATAAACATGGATGCTGAGGCGGCAGGAACAGGGCTTGGAGTACACGGCAGGGCTCAGATCCTGGCTCCGAGCTCTCAGACTTTTGGCAAGCAATTTCGGAGTGGGGTTGCTGACTACTTTCTTCAAAGCGCCAGGAAAAGCTTTTCTTGGGCCATCCAGTCCCATGCTATTAGGAATCCTCCTGTCCTAGATAAGGAAGACCAATTTTGCAAAATTCCTCCCTGGACCTTTTGAGAATGCGAAGTCTAAGCCTGGGATTCCAAGCCTCTTAAAAACTTAAAAAAAGGGGCGCCTGGCTGGCTCAGTCGGTTAAGCGGCTGCCTTTGGCTCAAGTCATGATCCCAGGGTCCTGGGATCGAGCCCCGCATCGGGCTCCCTGCTTGGCGGAGAGCCTGCTTCTCCCTCTCCCTTTGTCTGCCTCTCTGCCTACTTGTGCTCTCTCTCTCTGTTAAATAAATAAATAAAAATCTTAAAAAAAAAAAACTTTAAAAAAATGTTATTTTGTCAACCATGTTGGCAATATCTTCAGGAAGTTCGGTAATAAGGAGGTGGAGTGAACAGAATTCATATATCGGGAAAAATCCAGAAGCTTCTGGGTGAGCTATGGAGGGAACACATTTCACAAGACTCTCCCTAGATTTGCTCAGGGATTTACAAGTGTTGCCTGGGGACACAGTTCTATTACTTGCCCCTGGAGGTCGGGGGCATTGAAGCAGTCAGCAATTTCCCTTTGCAGTGGGTTTGGGGAGATGGATCAGGTGCAACACAAATAATTCTGCGTTCCCTCCGTCTCTTAGTAACTTCTGTTTTGCGGCAAGAGCATTTGGCATTTCAATTCCAACAAAACGTTTAAAGCTTAGCCAAAACCACCGAATTCTTCCTGGTTTGGGGTCCAGGTGGCACAGTCATGCTCCCAGCTGTCTTCCACGAAGACTGTTCCCCCTGCCCCTCGAATCCCTGGGCCATGTTACCCTGCTGAGTCCAAATGAAGTTTTCTGCCTTTGCCTCCCATAGCTCCCAAGTAAAAATAACATTCCCTGAAAGGGAGCTTTGCCTGATATCCATAAACCACAGCTAACGAGAGGGGAACACATGGATTTGAGTTGTTCACGACTGGTTTTTAATGGAACAGCACTCTGGAAAACATGTTGGCAATTTCTGACAAAGTTCAGCAGACACTCACCATATGACCCAGCAGTCACATTCCTGGGAATTTACCCTTGATAAAGGAGGACTTATGTTCACCCCAAACCCTTTACACTAATGTTTACAACAGCTTTCTTCATAACCGTCCCCAAACTGGAAACAACCCGTATGTCATTCAGTGGGTGAGTGGTTAAGCAAACTGCTCCATCCATCCTGTGAAATGCCACTCAACAAGAAAACCGAACGATCCAGTGCGTGCAGCAACTCGGATGGGTCCGTGGGGCATCAACAGTGGAAGAAGCCAACCTCAAGAGGTTACCTACTGTGTTACTCCATTTATGACATTCTCAAAAAACCCAAATGATAGAGCTGGAGGACAGATCAGAGGCTGCCAGAGCTTGGTGGAAAGGAGAGCATAAATGAATGTTTCCCTATCTTGATTACGGCGCTGGTTACACAAATCTCTATGGTGTGTGAAAATTCATGGAACTGCCCGCCAAAAGGGAAAAAAAACATTAATGACTTTAAAACATAAAGTAAGCAGGCTTTGAATCAAGGCTCTGCTCCTTTTTAGCTATGTGATTGAGGGTCAATTATTCAGCTTCCTTAAGGCTTGGTTTCCTTTCCTCATTTTATGGCTGGCGATGCTCCCAGTGCCCACCTCAGCAAGCTGATGGGGAGATTACATGAGGTCCCATGGGGGAAAGGGGCAGGCATAGAGTAGGTGTTTAGCAAAGTTAATGCCCTTTCTTTCCTTTCTTGGGGGTTGGGGGGGGACTGGTCCTGTGCTGCAGTTCAGAGGTCTGTGTCTTCTGGCCCCTCGTCTCCCTCAGTAACCAGAGGTGAGTCTGACAAGAGCAAGATGGCGCAACCTCAATCACAGCAAATAAAAATTGAAAAGAGAAAAACTTTTCCAGGGTAAAGCAAGGACAAGCTTTTTCGTCTTCTTTTTTAACATTTCTTGGAAGTGTTTTCAGATGAAAGGCCAATTTCAAAGTAATCTGCTCAGGCTTTACATATATCTTTATAGATGGGTGAAGAAACAAACAACCCACTTCTTAAACCTTTGTGTTCTGTTATTGGGGTCTGGCCTTACCTAGAAATAGATGGTACCTAATGCAACGGGGTGCACCAACTGAGGGCAGGGAGGAGAAAGCAGGCTTGCTAGTAATTACTGCTGGAGTTGCTCAGAGGGAGCCGAGGGCCTGGTCCTGCTTCTCTGAAATCCAGGAACCTGGCCATCTGGGGGCCTCCTGCTCTCGGTGGCTCTTTGACTTAGGTAGTTCTGTATTGAAATGTATATACATGAGAAACCTAGGGTGTTTAATTAAACTTGACTAAGGAAAGGAATCGCAAACACAGGGAAATTGTGTGTGTGTTCGCACGTACTCACAAGCACGCACACGCGTGCATGTATTTGTGTGTGTATGCATAGCCGTCTGGGTATTTTAGGGGGATACTGGAGGACTAAGATGCCTGGGACCTCCACATCCTCCAGTTTGATGAATCCTGTGGGTGGTTTTCTCCCCCGCCAAGTGGGGAGATTTGGGGAGATGTCTATGCCCCCCTTTACATTTTTTTAAGTCTAAATATTAAAAAAACTTTTTTTATTAAATTCAATTTAGTTAACATCCCCCTTTACATATTTTATTTTTATTTTTAAGTAGGCTCCACGCCCAGCATGGAGCCCAATGTGGGGCTTGAACTCATGACCCTGAGATCAAGACCTAAGCTGAGATCAAGAGTTGGACACTTAACTGACAGAGCCACCCAGGCACCACCCCCTTTACATGTTTTAAATCCAGTCTCTACTCAAATGCCTCTGCTCCCATCTGATGTATCTGTGCTTAGGAAATGTGGGGTAGATGAATGTGGGATGGACTTGAGTGGCAAGACTCAAAAGGGTGCTCTGAATAACCCCAAGAGTATATATTCCTGAGGTCTGTTACAGTTTCTTTATCACTGATCTCAAAGATCAAGGGCCCAATGTGTAAGGAAACAACTCAAAGCCTTCATGGTAATTAGGTTATTGTTAAAAACAACTTCACAGCTGCGCCCCAAAAGGGAGAAGTATTTAAGCCCTATTGATGTTGGGCCATGTGACTTGCTTTGACCAGTGGGACATTACAAGATATGACGCAGAGTACTGAAATGTACTCACGAGTGTACACTTCTATATTTCTGCCATCACAAGTACCTGCCCCTGCTAGCCCACTGATCCAAGGAGGATGAGAGACATGTGGGGCAGACCCACACTCAACCGATGGCTTGAGCCTTGATCCTGACTCCCAGCTGACCCAGAGCAACACAAGTGAGGATAGATTTTTGAAGCCACTGAAGTTTGGACTGGTTTGTTACACAGCGTTATTGTGGCACAGTTAACTGCTACAGCCCTATTTCAGCCTAAGTGTACCACAATCTGTTGGATGGGCAGAGAATCTTTACGTAAAACTTCATGTCTTTTTGGCAAGGCACCGCACTATACTGCTGGCAGTCAGCCCAGTGTGTCCCACTTTTCCCTTCTTCTAAAGACGCAATGGTCTCACATCAACATCCATGGCTCTCCTTCTCTTCCTTGCCAGTATTCTCTGCACCATCAAAGATGCCCAATGATCCCCAGTCTTGCTGTGAGGGTGTAGTTATGAACCAAGCACACCACTGCAAAGTCTGCATTTACTTCTTCATCCCACTCTTCTTTCTGAAGAATCTTTTTAAGATTTTATTTATTTATTTGAGAGAGAGAATGAGAGACAGAGAGCATGAGAGGGGGGAGGATCAGAGGGAGAAGCAGACTCCCCGCTGAGCAGGGAGCCCGATGTGGGACTCGATCCCAGGACTCCAGGATCATGACCTGAGCTGAAGGCAGTCGCCTAACCAACTGAGCCACCCAGGCGCCCCTTTTTGAGGAATCTTAACTTAGGATGAATTCAGGGCATTCACCCAGTCAAAATTACACCCTTCCTAACTCTCTGCAGAATGGAACCGTAAGCAGCAACAAAATATCCCGCAAATGTCATTATCTTTCTCCAGAAACAATTTTAGCCAAACCTAGATTTCAGAAAAGCAACACTTTTCTCAAACATGTGAGTGTTATAATTATTTAGGTAACAATGAACAACAACCAAAAAAAGACTCCTAAAAATTTACATTATTACCTAAAGTTCCAGGCCTTAAAATTATCCTTCCCACAGGCCAAACTGAACTCCTCGGTTGTTGGTAAGACATGAAAATAACTAAGACATCTTTATTTCATAAAAATATCATTTCCACTCATGTGCCTGGCACATCATAGACATTCCACAAATACTTACTGAACTGAATGTACAGCTGTTCCTTTTCCAGGGAAAAGGAGCCTACTCTTGAACAGGAGAAATAAACTTAAGCGTCTTCCTTCAGCAACTCTACCCCAGTATCCAACCATGGTTGTTTCCCATCTCAAAGACATGTTCAAAAACATTTAGAAGCAATCAGAGTTGTGTTAGTCATTAATACCGTTCACCAAATATTTCCAGCTTTCTATCTTCTGAGTACATGGAAGGACTGCACTTTCTGGCCCCTTGTGGTTCAATGGAGCAATGGGTCAAGGGGCTGTGACCAGAAGTGACATGTGTCACTTCCGGGCCAGAACATTTAATTGCCAAGGCAAGACTCTCCGGGGCTCTCCTGCCCTCTGTCGCAGTGATTAATGACATTCAAGATGTGGAGGCTCAGCCAGTTTCATCCTGAACTAACCAGGATGGTCCTTTGGTATGAGCAATAAATAAACCTGTTTCTGAGTTGCCACGATCTGGGGGGTGCTTATCGTTGCAGCAAATCCTGGCCTATGCTGACTGATAAAGTATCCAACCAGAGTACTTTGCCATAATCTACCACATCCCCACAAATCACCAATCACCAGATGAAAACATGGACAGCACTTCTCAGGGATCTCCAAGGTGAAGGAAATCATCAAGACGTCCGTGTTTTATCCAGAGCTGCCGTGTGGCCCAATGCTGTTCTGCCTGTCTCTCTTTCTGTGACCACTAGGCTAGAATATGGGCAAAGGGGACTTCCTTCTGTAACTGGCTCCTAGCAGTGAACACCTTACGGGAGGGCTTGTGGCTAAAAGGACACTGTAGGGTTCTTTGATAACGCCATGTGAACCCTCTCTAATCCCCAGAGGCAAACCGCACAGGGTGAATCTACTGCCTTATCAAAAATGCTTCCGAATGTAAACAATTGAAATCAGACAAGCCATGGTGAGAGTAGATGTTGGAGATTATTTAATGCAGCAGTTTATAAGCTGGGTATCTCAAAATCCCAGAGGCCTTGTCCATCAGTCAGTCCACACACACTTCTTTTAGTATCTACTCTCTCACGGGCTTTGTAGTAGGTGACTGAGATGCCGAAGCACGTAATGCAGAGTTCCCGTGCTCAGGGCACCCTGCAGGTGGTAAGAAGGCCACGCCGCAGGTGCACTGGACTGGCTGCCGTTGGGGCAGAGGGACTCCGGCTAGGGCCGGAGCAGGGGCGCATGCCCGACGCCAAGGAGCATAAGCAACTTCTTTTTTTTTTTTTTTTTAATTTTTTTTATTGTTATGTTAATCCCCATACATTACATCATTAGTTTTAGTACATAAGCAACTTCTTAAAACGAAGGAGGAGAGAAAAAAAAAAAGAGACAAGTTCCTGTTCTTAAAAAGCTTTCCTTCTAGTGGAGGATGACAAAGCACTAAACTTATACCAAATTAAAAATTTCAAGTACCGATACATACAATGCAGAAGATAAAATCATGTAATGATATAGATCAGGGTTGGCAAACTATGATCCGTGGGCCCAATCCAGCCTACAGCCTATTTTACTATGGCCCATGAGCTAAGAATTATCTTTTTTGTAATTTTAAGTGGTTGAAACAAATGAAGAGAAGATGGGGATTATCTCACAACGCATGAAAATGATACGCAATTCAAATTTCAGTATCCATAAAGTTTTATTGGAACACAGCCACACCCTCTATGATCTGCCCTGGCTACTTTGCCAACCTCAGCAACTGTGGTTCTGGCGCCCCCTCCCTCCCTATTCCAGCTTCACTGGCCCCCTGGCTACGACCCAAACCCCCAAGCCACCTCCCTGCCCTCCCCATGGCCAGTGCACAACGGTTGCCGCGGCCCCCCTCACTTCCTTCAGGGCTCTGCACGAGTGAAATCAAATCCGAGAAGTCTCCCCCACCCATCACTCTGTGTCTCCCCCTCCTGCCTGATTTTCTCCATGGCACGACCCCTGACAGGTTATAGGTTTGCTACTGCCTCTCCCCGCCATTGGAATGTAAGTTCCAGGAGAGTCGAAGCACTGTCCTCCT
The DNA here is from genome assembly GCF_004348235.1 of Phoca vitulina. Taxonomy (NCBI): domain Eukaryota; kingdom Metazoa; phylum Chordata; class Mammalia; order Carnivora; family Phocidae; genus Phoca; species Phoca vitulina. The sequence continues at coordinate 1,898,761 of NW_022589758.1, forward strand.
TCCTGTTGCATTTCCAGCACGGACACCAGTGCCCAGACATCGTAGGCACGCAGCAACTGAGTGAACGAACTGTCGGACACAGTTAAGTTCTAACGCGAGGCAAGGGAGATCTTTTCCCAACTGGGACCTTATGATCGGTCAAATCTTTCACGATGCAGGGAGGCCTCAGTGTGTCTTTGCTTTAGAATGTCCTAGTATCTTGCTAGAGATTATAAGAATTTGTGCCAAGAGAGAAAAAACTGGACTTTGCATGGAAACCACCTAAGAAGAAAGGTCTCCTTGCCTCTCATCTCAGTGACATTCCCAATTATGTATAGTTCCCCACCCTCTCTGCTAATCTCGAGTGGTAGGAAAGAGTTAAGTTTAGAAATGTGCTCAGAAGCAAGGTTACTGTCATGTGTGTCCCTATTTCTCTAGGACCTCCAGCCAATTGTGGTAGTGATAAATGTACCCAGGAGTTCCAGATCTTACGTCAGGCTCTACATGGAAGGGTTCATGTGTCCAAATACTGTATTTTCATCCCATAAACTACGTTTTATAAGCTGCTCCCAAAAGGGGTTCCATAATGGAACTCGTTCAACATTTAGCATTACTGGTATTTTTTTCCTAGTGCTCGTAGGGGCCTACAATAAAGGTTAATCCACAAGTCCAAATCAGGATTTTTAAATTAAAAAATAAGTCATACAAGGAAGATGTAAGATACGGTGGGTTCTATTGTATCCTGAATACCAATAACATGCTATGGTGATATAAAAGCTTCAACCACCAGTTAAAAGTGACTGACTAGGGTAGAACAGATCTGTGTATAGAAGCATGTAATTCAACACAGTTAGCTACAGGCTCATAAATGAAGAAGTTAATAGAAAACATTTCAAATGTCTTTTGTGCCAAGGACTGTGCCTGATCAAAAAGTGAACAAGAACTCATTGGGCCATGTGACCAGCAACAGTCAATGGACTTCCCCGGTGAATGACTTAGGAAGTGAAAAGAGGGAGGGGAAAGGAGGGTCTGCTTCCTGGAGTGAAATAAGCAAGGTGCCCTCAGTTCTTGTTATTCAATTCACTCTAGAGTCGATTTCAGGAGAAGGCACGTGACACCAAGCTTATGAAGTCCTGTCGGCCATGGGACTTCTCATGAAAGTTCAGACGTTCCAGTGGGTCTTGGTATCACATACAGTTTGAATGGCTCCAACACCCAGCAACATTCATCCACCAGTGAAGAAAGAGGGGGCTCGGAGGTAGTGTGGAGGAGAAGGAAACCAATTTTGCCAGAAAAGAGTTGGGGAAGCCTACCATAACCTGCAGTTATTCCTTCATCACTCTAGTGGTATGTTTGCATCAGTGACTTTGAAAAGATTTATGGAGGCTGGTTTCATAGGAGTGCTCAAGGAGATGCCAGGATTCCCGATGACAAGAACTGCTTATCAAATAAACCAGAAATAGTGCTGGCCAGACAGTCAGTGTGAACGACTGGACAGGGAAATTATAGGTAATTATGACCGACTGCCCAGAATGTGAACACTGTGGTACTCAGGGCCGTCACATACAGATGTGAGTCTATGTAAAGCTTCCTAGAGTTGGGCAGTGCACATCCTGTGCAACTATATAGGACTATCCCAACTGTAGAAAAAAATCTGGAGAAAACAGACACCAATAAATCCCACATCTAGATGGTTAATCTGATTATATCAGTGAGCCAAGATCAGGCACTGGGTTAACCCTGTTTCTAGAAGAAAATGTGTTCTGCTTAGATTGAGAAACTTAGCAGCTAAACAGTATATACAGATTTGCGTTGAGATTTTCAAACAGAATTATCTCAGTTCACAAAGTCCATGCACTGCTGACCCCAAACAGCTCTCCTAAATACAAGTAGCAACACTAATGAAATTAGGATGCCTCACACTCCAGTGGCATTAAGTGCAATCGTCTGGGGTATCAGTAGCTGGATGCATGGTTGTTGCAGGAAAAATATTCACAGACTCGTATAATTAGGGTAGAGGCAATGCTAGTCTAACCTGAAGACAAGGACAATGTTCAAGGACAGAAAGTGAGGACTGTAAGGGAAGGGCAACCTAGGGAACAGAATTGGCATTGCCATCCATTTAGGAACAGAGGGGGCTAGAAGACAGGAGGGTGGAGAGAAGAACACGTTCATGGACCTACTACTAAGGAAGAACTTGAAAATGTCTAATAATAAATGGAACATTTTTATCTCCCAGAGCAAAAAAATAAATTCATATCCCAGTGTTCATTACCATCTTGAATACACTTCCATACTAAATTTTCATTTAAACAAGAACATTAAGAAGCATATTTCTTCTTAGATTTTCTCTTAAGAAAAAGGGGCTAAAGGAAAAGTCCAATAACCAATATGGTGCAGCTCCTTATCCCTCACACTACCCAGTCACATCTATGCCAAAACTTCTGCTTACTCCAGGCACCCCCGCCCTTCACATCGGAAACATTTAATTTAGCTAGGGGTTGGGTAGACAGAAGTGCAATATATGGAGCTTCACTTTTTAAAGGAAACTCAGACATATATGAAAAAATCGCTGATAGTATATTACTAAGCATATAATGCTGCATCTTCCATGTGTAAGGACATGTCTTCTGTCACATGCAAATTCAAACTCTTTCTTCCACCGCCCCACGAAATAAGTTCATGTGTGATCAGTACATCTAAAACACTCAAAACCTCACCATGCCTAGGACACCTAAAGAATTCTTGGTGTCTGAGCTCTTTAAAAGAGCGGAAGAACCTCAAGCATATTACTTCTTTCCAACAATTCAAAATTTCCTCTTGTGCTGTCCAATGCAGTAACGTTCAAAGTCAAATGGAAACATTTTTTTAAATCCATGCATAACACTGGAGAGGAAAAAAAAAAAAAAAAAGCTTCCATGAACCCAGCACATCTAAAGGATTCCTGAGTTTCGTGGACTTCAAAAAAGCTGAACAGCCTGAGAAGTCTTATTTGCTTCGAACAAGTCCAATTTCTTCCCCTGCCACCTAGGCTCAACAGTGGATTCCTCTCTGCCTACCATCTGGCATCGAGATGCAGCCCGCACACTGGTGGCAATGAGGGGGAGCCGAACAGCAGCTGTGGGTTCTCCGGAGCGCATGTGGAATTTGGGAAGCTAGATTTTCCTTTTTTCTTTTTTTTTTTTTAGAAAGACTTGAGTAGACTGCCAGACAAGGTGGCTGTCCCCCAGCACAGCATTCAACCTTCACAGACAAACTGTGTGTCTGTTTACGCACCGTTATGTACATCTGTGCTCCACATGGAATGAGAGGAAGACTTGTTCACCCCAAGGACCAATCTTCTCCTGTTGGGGGCGATATCACCCCTGTTGAAAATGCGTGTCCTAACAACGGCTACAAAACCTCAAGTTCACATCTGACTGCTCGTGGCCAGAAATTCCTTAATCAGTAACAATTCAGCGCCGCTTCCGTCAAAACAATTAAATCCAAATCATTTTCAAACTAAAGAGCTGAAGAAAACAGTATAATCTACAAAATACATGAAACTGGGCAAAATATTGCTCGCCAAGTAACATCCCAGTTAATTCTTTTGCATTACTCTCAACTCATCCGGCTCCGAGGCTTGCCCATAGAACCAAGGATTCAATTACTGTTGAATTTTACACATTTCAAAAAGCCAAAAACCGAACGACTTCCAAGAAGACATTTTTCTAGATGGTAGCTATGGGTATTTTAGAAAACCAGAGAGAAACTATCTGGAGAAAGTATTGCAGTTTGCGATTTACAAAAGAAATTAAACTAAACTAACGTTTGCTGCTTACAAACAATGTGAATAAATGGCCCACACAGTTATCCGTGTCACAAAAACAAATCAGTGTTTCATTAGAAAATCACTGTGCCATCTGCATATCTAATTAAGGAGAAACTTAGCCATCTGAAAAGTGCCCAGAAGGCTCATTCATGTTCTATTACATCTCCAAAAAAAAACAAACAACAACAACAACAAAAAAAACAGCATTTTCAAACACACATGGCAAGAATCTTAGTAAGCCTAAGAACCAGAATACTCATTAACCAACGCAAGATATATCCTGTCCACTACTAGGAGTGTCTTATATTGTCTGGAAAATGGGGGGCAAAGAAAGAAAGTCCTCTGTATAAGCCAATAAGAAAACTCTGCATCACACTAAAAATTAAGCCACCTACCTTCACTGGTCCATGTTCATAACTGGAGCCCTGCACCAACTGCAGATAAGACATCATGAAAACATTCAGCATGGCCCATTGTCTGTACATTTTGAGTATTTTAATATCCACTGGTTTACCAAGCAGTTGACATCAGGCAGCGAGAGCAAACTGTTTCAAAAGGCATTCTCCAGAAGGAAAGTTCGAAACCCCAAGACTTCACATGGAAAAAAACAAATAATCAGTTGTGATCAAAATCCAATGAAATGACTTCAATTAGTCAAGGAACGTTTTTGCTCAATCTTATGCGGGGAGAGAGATAAAAAAAAAATTTAAATGCTCTCATGCTCCAAAAATAATCAGGAGGTGGACATGACTTGCACTTGATATGAAAAAGCACTCGAAATTCACTTCACGTCCAGCAAATTAAAAAAAAAAACAAACAAACAACAACCCTTCCACCCTATGCCCCAGGTTCTAGTTGCTCTGTGAGGAGGTGATGTGGTCACCAATGTCAGCAGCCACAGAAGGCTGGAACCCAATTCTGGATTCAAACTTTTTTCGCAACCCTCATGGAAGGTTGAGGAAGCATGTGTCTTAAATCTGACAGCGATTTTGGCAGAAAATGCAGGGAAGTCTTGGCTGTAATCCTGTCGCGTCCCTACCAATAGCAGGGCCGGTTTAAAAACGGACTCAAACCCTCAGGACTGCTGTTACTTTAACGCACATAACCTGTAATGTGAAACCCCAGCACACAGGCATGAATGTTGCATGGAAATTGCATTGCCCGGGAAGGGACCTCAGACGCTCACACAACGACTGCCAGGGACATGCAGAAAGCAATCAGATATGCTTACAAAACTCACCCGTGCGCAAAAATCACAAAACATTCATATACACATGAAAAGGGAAACATACACAAAATGATTTGTTTAAACAGAAACTTAATAACTTAGATCAAAATGAAGAACACTGATTTTTAAAGAAGCAACAATTAGGTTTATTTGCATGGACCAGGAAATATCTTGTGTGCATTGCTATAAAAACCGTGTTATCACTTTAGAAGCATCGGCTCAGTCAGCTTTGGAAACTCAATGTGCTGAATGGATGGATGCCTGGCAAAATTCTAGAAAGCACGGAGACCTGGTCTGGTGCTCTTCACTAGTTTCCAATCTTTGATTTCCAGGTTTGGGCTCTTTCAAACCCATTTTTCGCATTTCTGAAATCAAGAATGGCCTGAGAAATCTCTTCATTGGTGTTCATCACAAATGGACCTAGGGCAGAAAGAGACATTCTGAAAGTTCTGGGTGACGATAATATTTTCTTCTATTACTAAAAACGATATATATTTCTGGAGTTCTTAATCGGAAACCAATCCAGGCATATCTGAGCAGTAAAAGATGATTCTCGCAGCGTCCAATCCCTAAGGACTATAATACAAGTTTCTTGACTAGTATTGTGTAGAATTATAAAGACCAAACTTCAGATAAACAAATCACATAAACAACTGCATCCCACTCAAGTCACTGTTGCAAGTTGTTATCGGCAATGGTCATCTCTTCATTCGAAATATTCTTGGGCTTGGTTCCATTACAACAATTTTCATAGTTGTGAGTTTTTTCTTCCTTTTTTTTTTTTTTTTTTTTTTACTGAGGGGTAATTGACATACAACATTATGTTGTATTTTCAGGTGGAGTTTCAGGTGGACAACACAATGATTCAATATTTGTATATATTGTGGAATGATCAGCACAGTAAATCTGGTTAACATCTGTCATCACACACAGAATTGTTTTTTCTCATGGTAGGAACTTTTAAGATTTCCTGTGTTTGTTAGTTTGATAGCATCAGCTGAGGTCAAGAACTGAACCGATCTGATGCAAAGAACTGGCAAATGTCACAGTTTTGGTGTCTACACAGTATACAAGGCTGTGCCCTTATATGAGGGGTTTGAGTCACTTTTGAAAATTAGCAGCAACTCATTGGCAATAAACAGGAGATTACAAACATTTTGAGTCAAGAAACCATCACATTTTGGTTTCTCTACCAGTTGGCAAACTTTTTCTGTAAAGGGCCAGATAGTATGTATTTTAGATTTTGTGGGTCAAACAGTGTCTGTCTCCACTACTCAACTCTTCTGTTGACATAAGAGGAGACATAGACTATATGAAAGTGAATAGGGATGGCTGTGTTCCAATAAAACTTTATTTACAAAAACATGCAGTGGGCAGATTTGGCCCACGGGTCACAGCCTGTTGGCGCCTTTGTCTAATTCCTACGTTTGAACTTGGGTTTTGCTCAAAGTGGACGAATTGAGGATGGGGGCACAGTGCTAGAAGGAGAGACTGAAGGGGGGAAGAATGGCCATGCAGGAAGAGGCCAGACCCCTGTGGGCTTTGGATGTGGTCTGTGGGAAGAAGTTCGGGCATAATTCTGCAGGTGATCAAGAGTCACTGAAGGGTTCAGCAGACAGTAATGTGATCTGATTTGCAGTTTTTAAAGACTTTGGCACCAGGATAGAGAAGGTATCTGGCCTGTGAGGCTGAGTTGATGGTAGAATTGTTAAGGGCAGCTGAGATACCAGACACAGGAGGCTGTGGGCAGAACAAGGAGTCCAGCTCTGGATATTCTGACATGAAGGAAGTGGAGACGAGAACAGCTTCCTGGCAGAGGTGCTTGGTGTGTTGCTAGAAACATGGATCTGGGGCTCATGAGATAAATTTCATCTGGAGATAGAGACCTGGACTATATCAGGTAGGAAAGAATGACAGAGCTCTCATATACAAAATCAATCCAAGAGGGCACCTTGGAGAAGTCAACTTTTTTTTTTTTTAATTTATTTATTTGACAGAGAGATAGAGAGAGAGCACAAGTAGAGTGGCAAGCAGAGGTAGAGGGAGAAGCAGGATCCCCGCTGAGCAGGGAGCCTGATGCGGGGCTCGATCCCAGGACCCTGGGATCATGACCTGAGCCAAAAGCAGACGCTTAACCGACTGAGCCACCCAGGCGCCCTGAGAAGTCAACTTTTAAAGGACACATAGAAGAAAGGGAAATGGAACTCAAAATGAGAGCAGATCCTGGGCCAAGGACCAATTTCTTGCACGTCGTAATACCACTACAGTCTGGATTTGTGGAGCACCTCTCCCATCCCCTGATTATTTTTCTGAAAAAAATGGTATACTTCTGGGCTTCCATTTTGACACTTTTCTACAGTACGATGCTCTGCTTCTCAATTTATAATGTGCATGTGAATCACCTGGGAATCTTATTAAAATGTATATTCTGTTTCAGGAGGTCTAGAGTGGAGTCTGAAACTCAGTGATGCAGATACTGCTGGTCCGTGGACCACACTTTGAGATGCAGATACTGCTGGTCCGTGGACCACACTTTGAGAAACAAGGGAAGCACTGGAAGCTTGGAGCCTTCAAAAGCCGAGCTGAGGAAGCTTGTCTCCTCGAATCCTTAAGAGGAAGAAGAAAACTAAAACCAGAAAGCATGTTTTTGTTTTTCTTTTCCTTTTGTTCTTTTTTTGCATACTATATCACTAAATTTATTGTTTTTTGAAATCGAGGCATAATTGACACACATTGTATTAGTCTCAAGATGTACAACATAATGATTTGATATTTGTACATACCGTGAAATGATCACCACAGTAAGTCTAGTTAATATTCATCACCACACAAAGTTACAGATTTTTTTTTTGTGATGAGAACTTTTTTGGGGGGTGGGGAGAGAACGGAGGAGGGCAGGGGCAGAGGGGAAGAGAGAATCTTAAGCAGGTTTCACGTCCAGTGCAGAGCCCAACACAGGGCTGAATCTCATAACCCTGAGATCATGACCTGAGCCAAAACCAAGAGTCAGACGCTTAACCGACTGAGCCACCCAGGCGCCTCAGTCTGGTGATGAGAACTTTTAAGATCTATTCCCTTAGCAACTTCCAAATAGGCACTACAGTATTATTAATTGTAGTCGCCATGCTGCACATTACATCCCCCAGAAAGCATATGTTTTTTAATCGATCAACTGTAAGGATTATAAACAAGAAAATTATTTGATAGTCATCAATAATCTCGTAAATACTCTTTCAAACTACAGCTTTCATCTTTTCTCTAGTTAAACCTTTACACTCCCTCCTGAGTAATAAAAATGGTGTGAGTTCAAGCTCTCATTATGTAGAACCCTGGTATAGTGGAGAGCACAAAGCATGGGGTCAGAAGACTAGGGTTCGAATCCCAGCTCCACTACTAATCATCACTTCCCAACAGAGAAGCCAGAGGGCAGAGCGAGGGTCAACTCAACACGGTAAGCAGCAAAAGGGCAGGGTGGTTGGAAATCAGACAGCCTGACTGTGAATCCAGCTATGTGGCAGTAGACAAGCCAATGAACCTCTGTACCTCCACTTCCTCATCTGTAAAATGGGGATGAGGATACCAACCTCTTAAGGTTGTCCTGAAGATTAAATGAATTAATAGATGGAAAGCACTTTGACCCATCATAGTAAATGATAAATACTACCCAAGTATCTGTTATGTAAATAAATAAAATATAGTGATTTCATTTTCCTCATTTATAAAAAGGGACATGACTACATCGATGCTAAAGACGTTTCCTATTCCAACATTCTGTGACATTCCATGCTTAATCTGTAGACACATCATTAAGGACACTCCCTGATAAGAAAAACAAGGTCCTTGGCTAGTTCATTACATTGGTACTGGTTCCCAAACAGCCAAGAGATGGTTGTGGCTGTCTTTAAACACACACAGGTAAAAGAAAAACTTTCTGGGGTTTAAAAAGTAAAAACAAACAAACAAAAAACCCCACAATAAACAAACCAAACAAAATGCTTTGCCTCTCATTAACAGATGTCAAGGCACTTATCTATCTTGTCTGGTTAATCTGAGTTTGGTCTCCTGCTCCTCCACCATCTTGCTCCTCCCTTCTTAATCCGAGTTTGAATGTGCAGGCTTATGCAGTGTTCCCAAGATCCAAGCCTCTGAGAGAGGATTCCCCTAACACGAACGGAGGCGGGGCCCCCAGCAGACCCACCCCTTCGGTCTGTCACCTCATTTGGTCGGACTCTCATTTCTCATCATTGGTGCAGAGGCAATTATTAAACTCAAAAGACTTACATCCCACACGTCCTTTTCCCACCTAAATTCTAGCCACTATGAATAAATATTATGACCCTTCTCAATCTGTCTTCAGGCTTCTTCCAGAAGAACAAATGATTTCAGTGCTCTTCAATCAAGATAAAAGGAAACTAGAACCATGCACCTTTGGAGTGGAAACTGAAGCATGCAAAATGGAGGCCAACCACTGTTGGCTAGGTGGAGTATAATTTAATGTTTTCCCCTCAAGTTATTAATAGAACAAAAACAATGTTTTTTAAATAATCAGTAGTTCTTGAAATGTATGATCAGCTGAGCTTTTTTCCCTGAAATCACTGTGTATACCTGGGAATTCACGCAAGGCAAGGTAATACGATGGGATTTTAAGGCACGCTAAATTTCATAATTAGATAAGTAGACATGTTTTATAGGCAGTTATCTAAATAAGTTGGCAAAAAAATTTCTTAATAAAAATGAATATTAAGTTGGATTCTAGGTGCTTTTAGATGTTCCTCATTTAATAAAACAACAATATTATGAGGAAGTCAAGACAAAGTGAAGTGACTGGTTACTTATTCCAGGAGTTTCTGCCTCCAACTAAAGTCCTATTTCTACTATACCACAGTTCCCTCTATTCATTTTTGTTTTTTAAACAAAGAAGGAGTGACTCAAATATTTTAGAAACTGCCACAAGAGATATTCTTAAGAGGTACCTATTTTTCACTAAAAATACAATGGATTACAAATAGTATTGAAATCACTGTTGTTTTTAGTAAAGATAAAAATGATATTCCAGCAGCAGGCCACAAAACCTTTCTGTAAGTTGAAGTTCCCTATGACAGAATGCAAAACACTACTTCTGTTTCCCTACAGTTCTAAGCTCAATGTCCTACACGTGATAGGTATTCAAGAACTGTTCCTTTAAAAGAAGGAGAGGATGAATATGGAAATAAATGCCATGTATATATTTTCCTCCGATGATGGAACAATGAAACAAAATCTTCGAATTTGTAGGTAAGGAGGACAAAAATCCAGCTATTATTCCCCATAATACTATACATGTATACTACTTTCAAAGAAAAAGAAATCAACCAGGAAAATTGCCATCGTTTGAGGCTTACCATGTTGGACAACTGGTTCTCTTAATGGCTCCCCAGCAATTAGGACGAAGTGGCTTCTCTCAGGATCCTAAAGTTAAGGAAGAAAACATCAAACAATAAACATGCTTTTTTTTTTTTTTTTGAAGATTTGATTTATTTATTTGAGAGAGCATAAGCAGGGGGAAGGGCAGAGGGAGAGGGAGAAGCAGGCTCCCTGCTGAGCAGGGAGCCCAACATGGGGCTCGATCCCAGGACCCCAGGATCATGACCTGAGCCGAAGGCAGACACTTAACTGACTGAGCCACCCAGGCAGCACCCTAAACATGCTTATTTCTGAATGTCAAATTAGGAATAATTTGAAGCTGACATGCTGGCCAGATGGATGATGTTCCTAATTCTGAATATAAATTCCAGAAGTATTTTCTGTGTAACACTCAATATGGAAACATTTATTCCTTAAGATGATTGGTCTTCTCAATCAGCACTCAAGAGTACGTCCAGACCACCAAAAGATTAACCTTCTCAGATAAAGGAGGAGAATGCAAATTAAAAGATTTTCTTTAACCGGAAACACCCTTAAGACAAACCATGGGATTTGCTTATCGTATTACAGGGTTTATAATCTCCCATTAACAATTTTTAAAAGGGAACATTATCTATGCAAATCCAAAAGTAAGGTTTGATTACTTTTGACATTTTTTGCTATTAATGTAAAATATGACCCAGAAATGTTGCACTAAATGGAACCTTCTAAAAACATCCAGGTGACATCTGCTCAGGTAAATTTCTCTCCAAACGGGTCCTATTATATTAAAGTCTCTAAAAGTTTGTCTTTAGAATTAAGATTCGATTTTTTCCCCAAAACTGGAAGTATGAATTACAATGTCCAGTGCCAGTGTGGATGCAGGGAAAAAGACACGTTTATAGATCATTTGGGAGATTTTAAGCTGCTACAGGAATCCTTCCAGAGAACACTGACAGTATGACTCCGAACCCCCACTATCGCTGATGTCCTGTGACCTGGCAATGCCAGAGAAAGCAGAAGAAGAACCCCCACCTCACTTGTGAGAAACAGTAACTGTTGTAAGCCACTAGAGTTTAGGGTGATTTGTTAATCACTAATAGAGAACTGAACGTTACGTAATTCTTTGGAGGCATCTTTTAGGTCTATCTAATTTAGAATAAAATAATAAAGCAATAATGATGAGGAACTTTAGAACAAAGCCTTCAAAAATTGTTTAAAACTTCACCCTATTCTAATAAGATAGCATATTTCTTTTTTTAATTTTTTTCTTTTTTAAAAAAGATTTATTTATTGTTATGAGAGAGAGAGAGGCAGCGTACACAGGAGGGACAGAGAGAGGAGAGAGAGAATCTCAAGCAGACTCCCTGCTGAGGGCAGAGCCCTCCCACAACCCTGAGCCAACATTGAGAGTTGGACACTCAACCCACTGAGCCACCCAGGCGCCCCTAATATAACATTACTTCTAAATATGTGGTAAGATAATTATACTACATCATATTATATTTATATACTTCTAATACAAAGCTTATTAAGTAGAAATCATTATAATGTTACTAGTACCAGAAGACTTATCTGGATTCAACAAAAATAAATAATTTTTTAAACTTCCATGTAGTTAAAAAAAAATTCATATTGTACAGGACTGAAATTGATTTCTCCTTCTGCCTCCAACTTTAAAGTATTAAAAGGCAAGCTGGGGTAGAACGGTTTCTGCAAAAGTCGTAACTTACTCCCTACAGTCCCAGGGCTGGGGTCATTTAGCACAGCCACCCAGCGGGTGCACTAATCAGTTCTTCGTGTTTAAAAAACATCTCTGTTTAACCATTTCCAGGCTCTATTTATTTATACATCATCACCTTACCTATCCATAACCCAACCTGCTGTCACAGTATGCTAACATGAACTCACCTGAAAATCAAAACGCCTAAAAAAGGCTTCTGGTAGTTCACATTTTAAAAAGAGATGTCATAAACTCCGTATACTAAAGATTACTGCTTTAAACTAAGTGCAGACACTCAGTCCCTACTTATTCTTGCTTTAGACATCATGCTAACAATTAGGCTTTGTGGTTTTCAGATCTATGAGGGATTCAGAGCTGGAAGACAGAAAAGTAACTACTATAGAGCAATACAAGAAAATAGCTTAAGATCAATGATGGAAATGAAAAAAAAGACTATGTAAAACAGGCACAGAAGCTTAAAACTTAGTCTAGGACCACTTAGTTAAGCCAACAGGCTCTACCGACATCATCATACATTATAGCTCAGGACAATAATTAATACACATGCTGATGATCCAAGGTTATGAACAAGTTAAATTGTGTATAATATACACTAAGCCCACAGGAAAGGGTGGGGTTTCTATCGGAAATGATGTCTTTTTTTTCCAACATCACGTTTAAATGACTAAAAATTCAACTTAAAAAATGCAGTTATCAAGAAAGCTTTATTCCCGAACGACTATGAAATGGTGAAATTTAAGTGTGAATCAAAAGACATTTGAAAGAAAAGTATTTTAGAAAAATAGTTCTGATCATCGGTACTATATCATATATAATTTAATGTGAATGAAGATGTCATTGCATAATGATTTGAGGTGCTTTTTCAGAGACACGCTTGAGTTTTACGGTCAGCAGGCGGAGAAAGGGTTGGGGGTTACGGGAGAAGGGGCGAGGAATGGCCGACCTCCTTGGGTCATGGATGTGCCAACTCCTCAGAATGTAAATTTCTTCAAAAAAAAAAGTTTTTATTTTTAAGTAATCTCTGTACCCAACATGGGTCTCAAACTTACAACCCCAAGGTCAAGAGTCACACACTCCACCCACTGAGCCAGCCAGGTGTCCCAAGAATGTAAGTTTCTTAATTCAGAAGATGTACCTTTTGTGAATGACAAAGTATCTTCCAGTTTACACATTTAGGAATGATGATCAAGCTTAAAAATAAGAGTTTTGCTTCTTTTGATATTACTTAGATCAAATGATGACTTTCCATTTATAATTTGGACAGTATAATAAAGGGACACTTACATTTGATGTGAAATGAAAAATGATTTCACTGCTGGGTGTTGAGGAGGTCAGGAGTTTGGATTCCCATTTCAGAAACCTGAATGATGGTCCACACTTCCTTTAATGACCTTTCCACTAAATTAACCTCTCAGTAGCCCCTTCTCCTCTACCCTAAACCAGATGTTTGATGTCCTTTTCTTGTTTCTTAAATGTATCTTTTTTTCTTTCCCTATCTAGCCTTCTTTGGTGAAAGCTAATCATCTTTCTGTACTTTAGTAGAGTGCTGATGTGGTTAAAAGTCCCAACTGCTGTTACCTTGAAAAGTCCTCATCTACGGTGACCTTGTGTATAATGTCAAATGATGAAAATCATGCACAAGGAAAGAGAATGAAGAGCTGTTTCAGACATGAGTCCCTGTGAGGATCTCAGTAAATACCTTTTAGGGCTTGATGAAAAGACCCCATACAAAGGCAACGGGAGCCCACTTACTGCTTCATGTATAGTTACCCCACCTGAAGATCATGATCACTTCCAGCCCAGACCATGTCTTTGACTTCAGTGAACCTTCTCAGAGTTCTTAGTTCAGAGTTAGGCCCTTCTGGGTTTACTGAATAATTTCCTCTTACAAATTGCTCTTGTTATCCCGTAAATATTATTGCCAAGATAGGTCCTGAGTTCCACTGATACCAACAATAAATGATCAATAACCAGGTGAAGGCCCTATGATTCACTGAAGGTGTTGATAACTTCTCCACTGTTAGTATGGACTCACAGTCTGATTGATTCTGAAGCTTGAGATGGCAGTAGGACTCTGAGAATGAGTTAAGGGGCATGCTTTTGGTTTAAGGACACCTTTCATAGTGATACATTACCTCAAAACAATTACCAGGAAGAAACCGAACTTTAGCTTGACTTAATTGTATGCATTTGTTCTTACTGGATTTCACTGTTCACACTTCTTAGGCCAATTTAAAGATAAAACAACGAACTGTTATCAGTTTTTAAAAATTAATGGTTATGAATTTTTACCCATAAATAAGCAAAAAAGTTGTCTCTAGCTTTAATAGGGTGTTTTGTTTTATTTCTGTCTTTTGATCTGTATTTGAATCAAAAGGTTAATCTGTATTCATTTACTGAGTTCCCCATGAATGGTGGCAGTTAAGAGTATCGTGACTCTCAAATATTGTTTTGGGGGCAGCCAATGAAGAACCGATTGTCTACCTTGACAAACTACAAGTGAATCTGCTGATGCGTGAGGCTTAAGACTTTCTCAATAGGACATGTCTCTCAAGGTGACATCTAGCCTTTCATATCAAACCAATGTGCTCCTGATCAGGGAGCCATCCTGGCACCCAGAGCACCAACTGTGGGCCAAAGCAGCACAGGGAGCCTTACTCCCTGAAACAGAGGCTGTTTCAGGGTCATCAGTACAGTCCAGGATTAAATGCCCAGTGCAGCATGGGTTTGATCCCAATCTCTAAGAACTCTGAATAAGTTAAGACTATTTTGAAGCCACTGTTGGGAGTTAGGGCTTCCTCCAAAAAGTCAACGGTCTGGCTTAAAGACTCTGAAATCTGGCATAAACCAGGCCCCCTGCAGTTGCTACCTGCCATGGAAGACTTCAGAGTAATAGTCACAGAGGACAATCCACCCTCTGCAAGAAGACAGGGGTCCCTGAAGCCGAAAATGTGCTGACCCTAAGACAAGTCAAATGCTAAGATGGAGCAGGAAACCTGGGGACAGACGTGATCCACATCAACCCTTCGGTGCCCCCCTCTCCTGCCCCAGAGGCTTGGCCACTCTAGAGGAAACCACACATACCACTGGTTAACCAGGTAGACAGGCATGATTGGTGGAAGACTCAGAAGTAAGGAGTACTGAAAGGGCTAGACGGAAGCCAGGGAGTATACCAAATCCTTATTCTTGACCACAACTCAGTGCAAATGGGATTAGGGGGAGCATTAGGAAGTCACATCTTCCTTCTTTAATCCTCAAGCTCAGTTCCCAGTGCAGATAACCCTGACCTGGGGCCATGGAGTGAATCAGGACACTTCAGAGGCTTTTTCTAGCTCTAGAAACTGTTATGTGCCCTGAATCTTCGGGCCTAAAGTATAAATCCTCATTAGGTAACATGTATCTGACATGACTATCTATTAAATTAGGCGTTCAGATCAGTGAACTTTCTAAGCTACCTAGATACCTTCACTATTCCTTCTCCGTTGTAATCTACAGGGACTTGCTGCTATCCACGGACATAAGCATGACACACCCATTGAAATGCTAGTTTTCTAAAATCCTTTTTTTCATAGAAATCATTCTCATGCCTTGCTGCTCCAGCTGTGCTCGTACACAGCATTAATGACAGAAGTGCCCACAACAGAATGGTGCCTTTGGAGCCAGTGAACTGACATTTTCGCCAACTCCTGGCTCTCCCAGCTGCCTCCTGTCTTTCTGGCTCTCCTCGGCAACTTTCTGGCGGTTCATTCCAGCTTCCGAGTCCTTCTCATTTGCAATGTGCCCTCTGCTAGATTACAGGAAGAACGGAGGTGTCAAGTTAAACTGGATAATGTTACAAACAAATTTGCTATCAGGAGGTTCTGGCCTATGTGTAGCTTCCATGCTTCTTTCCTGCACGGGGTCGGCACAAAGGAAACTGTCATTTCCGTAGGTCAAAAGTAGCAATTTCAAACAGTTCAACCTAATAAGAGAGGGCACGGACCCCAAGATCTGCATTTTCTCTGGTGCCCTGGAGGATTTTTTTCTACTTACTTCCTAGTTCATGGTGGTGCCATGGATGACTAAAGCAGCAGTAGGTGAGCTGCCAGAAAAGTGGGCTAGGATGTAGTAATACTTCAAATCCACTGCATTCTACAACCCCAGGGGCAGAGCGCCACACGGCAGTCAGCCTGCCTCTCCACCAGTCACCTACACACTGAAGTAGTTTTCATCCATACTTTGAAAAATTCAGCTTGTCACAGGCTTTTGCACAATTCTCTCTTCAATCTTCTTTATGAAAACGACACAAAGCCATCAGATTGGCTTAGCAGGCTCACAAGAGAGTAAGAGAATCACCCAAGGGAATGAAAGAGAGCCAGGGAAGAAACTAGGCAAGGGGACTCCTAAAATCTCAGAAACTCTACCTAAGAAGCAGGGGTTCAACACAAGAGGGACTACGAAATGCATCATATGCTCCTCTCGGTTCGAAATGGGGCTGACTTGCAAAGGGCTCTCTGTGAGTAAGCATGGAGATCTATATTTACACTCCCAGAGGGCGGATCCATTTTCGCTTAGTCTAAAAATAAAATAAATCAAGTGTCTAAAGAAAGAAAACAAGGAAGACATGTTGCCTCCAGATTCAAATGTCTAGGGGTAAACAACAGAGACTTCAGGTGAGTCCATAAGATGAGCAATGGGTATAGAGAAAACCTTAAAACAAACCAAGAGAAATAAAGAGGTTAATGAAAGGGGATAATAAACGTGGGGTATAGTTTCTTTGCCTAAGAAAGAGAGAAAAATTTCCAGCTGCACTGGAGATTCAGGCATTTACCTGTAAACTAGTAGAAAGTGCAATTTAAGAAAATTAACGATTTTTAATACTTACCTTGTTCTCCACCTGGACACTGTCACCTTCCCCCAGCACTGCTGTGTGATGAGGTTCTATTTTTTGTTGTGCATCATCAGGCCCTATAAAAAAGATGACCCATGAAATCGAACGTTCTTTATAGTACATTTATCACATGGTTACAAATGTGGTTAACTCCTTAGCACTGTAATATTCATTTTAACTTCAGACATAGGAGACTTAGGAATCTCCTTAAATCTCTTGGTTGATTATATCTGCAAGTATTAAAGTCTGAAACTGGCTGGCTTCCAATGTAGAAAAGAACAGGGAGGTGAATCCTGCATCATGTTTCCACTTATACTTTTGATAGCAGGTCTAACAGTTCAATTAATAAGCAAAGTCTTCACGATTACATGCTAATAAGAATGCTTCCTTGAGCAAATTATACATACCTCATAAGAATTAAGCATACTTAGGAAAATTAGTAAATGCCATCATTAATTCCTGCCAACAAGTATTTATGGAGCACCCATAAGTGCTTAGTACTATGAGAAAATCCAAAGAAGAGCAAAGCCAATTCCTGTTGTTGTTTTTTTTAAGTAGGCTCCATGCCCAACGTGGGCTCAAACTCATGACCCTGAGAAGCAAGAGTTGTAAGCTCTACCGACTGAGCCAGCCAGGCACCCCTCAGATTCCTTTTAAACAAATAACTCAAATCTCATTGGGAGGAGCTAAATATATTTTCATTAAAGAATCAGAGAGTAATTCCCTTGAAAACTAAGTAAGTGGGATAGCTAGTGAACTATGAACAAGGCTCTGTGCTAAATGCTGTGTGTGTTGGGGGGGGTGTTTTCAGGATGGCTACGGTTCTATCCCTTCTATAATGAGACTGACAGATGAAATACAGATGAAATTGTGTCTTAGTGCAACAATAAAATAATGAGCAAAGTTCAATGAGAGAATAGAGGTGTAGGGGCTAACTCAGGTCTAGGGGCCCTAAGGATTTGTTGTGGAGCAGTTGACTTGAATAGAGCTCTGCAGGATTACAGAGACCTACACTGGGAAAAGCTAGGAGAAAGGGCATTCTAGACAAGACAATAGCCTGTGCAAAGGTAAGGTGCGGGGAACATGCAGGGCATCTCTAGGGGAAGGGTGATCCTTCTACCACTGCTGTGACGTTTCTCTGGGAAGAATGATGGAAATGTAGACTGGCTTCAGATCAAGAAAAGATTTGGAAGCCATGCTTATCCACATAAAGTGGGGGGCCTCTGAGGAGAGAGTGGGGTGTGAAATGGTCAGATCTATGTCTTGGAAGACATAACTCTGGGAGCAGAGTGTAGAATAGAATGAGGGGGCAAGAGTGAAGTTAGGATGACCCGTTAGGTGTTTAATATCACAGTCTCAGTGACAATGAATTACAGTCTGGCGGCACCTGGCTGGCTCAGTCAGTTAAGCAACTGACTTTGGCTCAGGTTCAGATCTCAGGGTCCTGGGATCGAGCCCCGCGTTGGGCTCCATGCTCAGTGGGGAGTCTGCTTGTCCTTTTCCCTCACCCTCTGCCTCTGCCCCCCTCTAGTACGCACACATGCGCTCTCTACTCTCTCTCAAATGGATAAATAAAATCGAATTACAATCTGAACTGAGAGAGTGGGACGGATTTTAGAGGTGGGGTTAAGAAAGAATCTAAAGGACTTGGCAACAGTGGGAGAGAGGAGTCCAATAGGATCCTCACTAGGAACAGAATAATATAGTGACCTGAAGATGACAGCAGTGGTTCTGCACGAGGGTAGGGAATGGAGAAGCCACGGTGGGCTGGAATAGCCACAGGAGCCTAGAGACAGGAGGTGGGGTTTGGGCTGGTTCTTTCAGTTGGGTAAAAAACCAAGACATGCAAATGGACAACAGAGAAAAGATTGCAAGCAGGGAGAAAAGCCCACAGAGACATCTAAGAGGGATACATCTTCACGACATTTGGGGATATAAATATGGGCATCCCCCTGACACGTTAAAGCTGATTAATCAATTAGGGGATGCTTATTTAAATGAAAATAATAGCTTGAGGAATTATTATATAAACAGACACGTAATTTGTGAATTTTGTGACTACCGGAGTCCAAACAAAGCTATTTTTCTTTCTAGAGAAATCCTCCCTTGTAAACTCCACTTGGGAGATAACCTGTGTGAAGCAACAAGGCTCACTGTGATGCTTGCAAATGTGAAATAGGATTCTAACCGAGTGGGAGTTCTTAACCTAGTCAGTGCAGCCCCTGGACCCATGGATAGAACTCAGAGCAATCACTGGATGGCAGATAAACCACATCTTTCTTTTCACGAACACCTAGCTGAGATGTGGCCTTTCCTTTGGTCATGAATGTAGCCAACAACCACACTGTAGTATTCGCTGGGCCGCCGACTCCATCTCCAGTAGAAATCACAGATATTTTCCTCTCCCATTACAGTGCCATGGCCATCCCAAAACACACTTCATGTGAATCACTACTGAGAATGTAGAGTAGAGCTGCTTGCTTCTCCCTCTGCCTGCCGCTCCCCACAGCTTGCGCTCGTTCTCTCTGACAAATAAATGAAATCTAAGAAAATAAAAAATAAAATAAAACTGGCTTTCCAGTTGGAGCGGGAGAACGAACCCGATTTGAAGCATGCTCATTTCCGTGGCATAAAGGCTCCCACTGTCGTCAATTTCAAGCTACTGATGTGAGGTGTGAGGTCAGGGAAGAGGTGCTCGATGGGCCCCCGTGAGCTTGTAACAGCCAGCCCAGCGCACCACTAAAGGTCCCTTCTCCATCGAAGATTTAGGTCAACAGGTGTCATGGAAGTGAACGATAGGCCTCCTCAGGCTTTCTACTCATGCATGGATTTGGCAATAAAACTGAGAGGTCTGGGAGTCTAAGAATGACCACGTTTAGAACTGGGTAATATCTTTAACTGTGAGATGAAGAAGCATTTTATTATGGGTGCTTTACTGAGATTCCCTGGGCGCAATGGACCATGTCTTTTTATCTTCAGCTCATTCATACACAACGCCCATATATGTTATCCACAAGCTCTACTCCTGGCCCCTCATTTTATGATGTAGCATGTTCCACAATACATAAACCCCAACAACTTATACAGCCCCTCCCCTGTCTTTATGGAG
Source organism: Phoca vitulina (assembly GCF_004348235.1). Classification (NCBI taxonomy): domain Eukaryota; kingdom Metazoa; phylum Chordata; class Mammalia; order Carnivora; family Phocidae; genus Phoca; species Phoca vitulina. The sequence continues at coordinate 1,918,884 of NW_022589758.1, forward strand.
TGAGCTGGCAAGAGACAACTCTCAAATAATGCAGAATTGGGATTCCTCTGCACCTCCTCTCAGGAGAGCTTGCTTGACTGCGGTGTTCATGGGTCTGTGAGCACACGTGAATTCAGAAGCAAAGAGTTCATGTTGTCCTAAGAACACCAATCCTCCCTTTACATGGAGCGCAAATTTCTGCCCACTCTCTTTGCTGCTCTAGGGGAGGAATCACACTGCTGATTCTGAAGAGGCCATGTGAAATGCTCCAGCTTAAGGTAGACCTTTGTTACAGAGGCTGGAGTGAGGTTTCCAGGTCATTCTAAGTGTACCTTTAGCTTCTGTATTGTTTTATGAAATGTTTACAACAGGATCCCTGAAAACAAAGATTGCTTCTATCTTCTTATTCTTTCTATGCTATTTCACCCACCTGGTTATCTCTTGAACCTAAAATTAGTCTCAAAGAAAATATACTTTATTGTTTTTGACTCCTTTCAATTACAAACAGAGCCAAATCAGATAATAAATAGTTTCCATTGAGAAGCTTCGCCAAGAATGTTAAATCTAATAGGGCAGTTAAGGAAGATGTAACTGAAAACAATTGAATTGCAAATATTTTGGTTTGCCTAAGCAGTCCTGAAAGGGCAAAATACTTGAAAACATATTTTCAAGTTAGTGCGGCAGCTTCAGTGTGTGATTAATTGCTGGGCAACTTTTCCCTATATGCCAGATTTCCCTTCTCTTCTCTTTCTAAGGACTGCCATCCCAGTGACTGGCCAATGCACACAGGCTGGCACTTCACTAGAGTTTGATTTCATCAATTTTGTATGTACAGTCGAAGCCCTCTTATCTGATGAAATCAGGATCATTAATTGAAAGAGACAATCAGCTGCCTCCACAACATTTTAAAGTGTAAATGTGCGCACATTTGCCAATTTTTAGAAATACAGTCAAGGTGGGTTGGCTGATTGGATTGAAGCCCTGTCTTTCGAAAGCACACCTATAATGACTATACCCACCAAAATCCTTCTAGATCAGTTGCCCCCATTCTTTTTCTGTCATCTTCAAAAGCTCTTCTTGAGCAATTCACTTTTACAAAGCACTGGACTTAGTTGTTCTAAAAATACCAACTCCTTTTAAAAAGATTTTATTTATTTATTTGACACAGACAGAGAGAGAGAGCTCGTGCCGGGGGCGGTGTGGGGGGACAGAGGGAGAGGGAGAAGCAGACTCCCTGCTGAGCAGGGGGCCCAACGTGGGGCTCGATCCCAGGGCCCCGGGATCATGACCTGAGCTGAAGGCAGACACTTAACCAACTGAGCCACCCAGGCACCCCTAAAAATACCAACTCTTTTTTATACTTACTTCATTAATTTACATAGTGTTTCATTAAATCGCATAATTGCAATTATCGGTGCAAGTGGCATAACAGATTTGAGAACAATCACAACTGCCTCAGTTTGGCTGGAGGGAGTAGCAATGGGCAGGCAGACCAGGGTTGCTGATCATCCTGGGTGTTCAAAGCACCTCACGCAAGGCAGTCCCCATGGAATGAGCACACTTCTCAGTCCAGTTCATTCTAGGTAAGTGGAGGTCAATTCCGAGGGCTTCTAAGTGTTTCCCCACCTTCATTGACATCCAGGAGCGGTGTCAAACTTTATACCCCCCAGAACCAGAAGCAAAGGGCTGAGCACAAACTAAGCGTGAATAATGACTTATTTAAGTAAGTCTGAAAGATTTCACTACCCGCATAAACCAGTTAGGTGTCATTTCAATAACCACAGACAAGTATTTTTAGATTTCCAAATATCTTTTCTCAGCCAAAACAGTATACCTGATACTGGTCCCTCTAGGAGACTGACATCCAAGCTGATAAACTGTCCCACGCTGCGGGGATACAGGATATAAACTCCTCTACCCTCTGATCTCTGTGTTACTGTGTAATGTTATTTCCATCTCAGCTGCAGGGAAGGGGTTCAGCGCCAGTATACTTGGGATCTACTGGCTTTCTGACCGTGCGGTTTTTAGTTTCGATTTTTTTTTTATCCTAGACTGCAGAGATGTCAGCTGAGGGCTGGTCAAAGGACTTGATGCCTCAGTAAATGATGACTGTCAAAGATCTCACTCCAGTAATCTGTCCTGCTGAAACCTCCACCTGTCCTACAACGTACCAATATCTGTCTTGCAAGAACTTCCTGCATCAATTAATATTTTTTGAGTCCTCCTAAATCTCCATTTTATGGAATCTCCGCAGATTATTGTCTCAACCCAAATGGCAGTCTATTTATTCCAGCTCAATGCACATTTATAACATCTATTCCAACAGAATGGAGGTGGCGTGACATTTTCGAAAAGACAATTACTTGCTTATCAGTTCCTGCCATCTGTGGTTTTAAAAGCACAATAAAATTGAGGCAGTAAAGTCAGAAAGCGTTTTCCGGATTCTCTCTTATAGATTTTATACGTCAGTACATATTTAATAGCTATCTCTGCTTTGTCGTTTTTCCTCTGGTGATTTGTTCTTGCCCTTTTGTTTTTCTCACTAACATTTCTATGGGAGGGTAGGAGGAAAGGAAGAAGATAAAATTCAAATGAGATCATTTGGCCAGTTGCTCATTGGCTAAAGCAGAGTTCCAAGGGGCCAGTTAGGCGAGTGGATTCTCTCCATGGTCCAGTTTACCCCAGACAGATGCAAGTTCGCTCCAACGCTACAGACTGGGACCCCATTTCCTGCCAGATGTTTTGCACTTGTGGCCCACGGTCATGAGAGGTGACCAGGCCAGTGAACAGAAATGGCTCAGGAAACGCCTGCCTTCCCAAGAAAAACAAGGGGATGTATAGGTCATTCTTACCCCCTCCAAATGTTGAGCTTTTCACTTGTTGAATTCTGGGACTAAGGGTCTGTTAGAAAACAGGGCTGTAACTACTGATTAAAACAGGTTTTGTGGGGGCGCCTAGGTGGCTCAGTTGGTTAAGCATCTGCCTTAGGCTCAGGATGGAGCCCTGCGTGGGGCTCCCTGCTCAGCGGGGAGTCGGCTTCTCCCTCTGCCCCTCTTCTTACTCATGCTCACGCTAGCGCTCTCTCTCTCTCTCAAATAAATAAAATCTTAAAAAAAAACAGGTTTTGAAGAGAGGGGGATGTGGCAAAATGGGCGAGGGGAAGGGGAGGTACAGGCTTCCAGTTAGGGAATGAATAAGTCACAGGGATGAAAGGTACAGCATGGGGACTATAGTCCGGAATGGTGTTGTATGGCGACGGATGGGAGCTCCAGGTGTGGCGAGCACAGCATCACCTACTGACTTGTTGAATCACTATGCTGTACACCTGAAACTAATGTAACGTTGTACATCAACCATACCTCAATTAAAAAAACAGGTTTTGAAGATTATTTGTTAATTTTTCTCCCCTTCATCCTCCACACCACCAGTTAAACCAAAATCAAATATGAGCTTTTTGTAGAGTCCAGAAGCTAAGAAAGGTTTCTATCCTTTTTAAATGGTTGAAAAGTATCAAAAGAATAGCATTTCATGACACATGAAAAATATACACAATTCACGTTTCAGTGGCCGTAAAGTTTTATTGGAACAGCCACCCCAACTGTTTACGTATTATTGTGGCTGCTTTTGGAAGGGCAGGAAAGAGTCGTTGCAACTCAAACTGTATATGGTCCACAGAGATGAAAATATTTATTATCTGGCCCTTTATAACAAGTTTGCTGCCCCTGCCCTTTCTCATTCTACACTAACATTTCCGGTATCCTTACCACCTCAGAATTCACATGCTCTCTTTATTACTTTCCATTTGTGCAGATTATTTTGTTTCTCTTGAAATCCTAAGTCAATGGGTGCTACCTCCACAAAAACAGTCTTTACTCTCCATGTGTATCAAGTTACATTGTGATACTCATGATTTTCAAAAGATCATACAACAAATGATGCTTCATCTCTTTCAGATGGTTAATACAGTTTGTGACACTTGGGATACTACTACTGATTTTTTTCACCTTTTTTCAAACGCTAAGTGAACTTTGCTTCTGACCCGTAATTGAAATGCTATTCAGTGAAAGAGGAACTAAGGCCATTTTTACTGTATAACATCAAAATACATGGGTTTGTATTACCACTATTTTCCAGAAGAGTAATCTGAGGCAATTGAACTCCTTTCAGAGATTATAAAGAATGGTTTAAGTGGCTCTGGGTGTCGCCTTCAAGTCCCGAGCAGATGTTATCAATAAGCCAGCGGTCGGGGCTGTATCACCCCAGGAGGTGGGCACGTTAGGGCCCCAGGAAGACAGTTCTTGCTGAGGAGGCTAGCGTGCAGGAGGGGGGTGGAGGCCACACAACCCCAGAGGGTCTCCGAAATGACACTCCTGGCCTGCCCCACCCCCCCCCATCCACACCACGCATCACTGTCATGAGGGGCAGGGGAGGGGAGAGGGGAGGCTGGTCCTCTTATTATCACAGTCTGAGATGCATATTTAAGTGCAAGGAATTCATCCGAGAGGAGGACACAGGAAACAACAGTCCAGGAACTGAGAGAGTTAGGTAAGGGAACGAGGACAAAGAAGAGTGTGTCATCAAGTGTGTGGGTGGCTGGGACATAAGCCCACGGGGAAAGGCTAGGAAAAGGCCTCACACACAGCACTCAGTTATCCCACCTGAGGGGTGAGGTAGCTTCTGGGAATGTCAATTCGCCAGGACCGCCATCCTGCCCTGAGTGGGGCAGAGAGAGCAGCCTTCCCAGTTTCAGAGCAAGCTTCAGGCCACGAGACACAGAGCCCACTGGCGAGCTAGAAGTTGGCCAGCGAGCTCCGCGGAGCTGAGGCCTCGGGGCTGTGGGGAGGGCACCCAGAGCACCCGCTACCGCGGGGTTCCGTCAGTCCCACAGAGAGACGTGCCTGACACCCGGGCCATTTCCGGGAGGACAGGGCGACACAAGCCAGCCTACTCTGCTGCGGGGCTGGCTATAAGGTTGAGACTGGAAAAGACAGGTTCCATGGTGGGGCTGCTGTGCTGTCATGGTACAAAGATGATGGCGTGCGGCATGGGAAACGGGCTTGGGGAGTCCTTGGTTCTGGTCCCCAGTCCACCAAGGCATAATCCTGGCAAGTCAAAGATCTTTCTTTAGACTTTACTTTCGTCATCTATAAGATGACAGTTGCTTGGGTCTTGAATATCCCTCCTAGACTAGACTCAACAAGAGACAGGTGTACAACCCTTAAAATAAGAGAAAAGCAACTTTGAGATTTCTCAGTGGCACGTGGGACCGCAAATTCACCTCCTTCCACCTCCCAGGAGATAGATTCCTGCTCTCCTTAGCCCATTAGAGCTCCATCCCTTTATCAGCACGGAGGTCGCCAACCTCTTAACAAGGTGTCAACCCGCGTGATCATGCGTGGACCTTACATCCACACACAGGCCACAGTGAAATGGCAGCTGTTGGGCCTGCCGTTCATATTCTCCTCCCTCACTGAACATGCTGGAAGCTGAGAGGTGCCCTGTCCTGGGCGTACCAGGATGCAGGATGTACTAGGATGTAAAGAGGGCTGGTGCTGGACAGAAGGCGGCATAGTATTCCATTACATGAGAGGTTCCATCTTGCTTTCCCTCTCCTTCAGTAGTTTAAATTTCAGTGCAATTGAACCCAAAGCAACACCATCATCACTTACCAATACACACATTTCCAGATATGGTATAAATGAAGCTTGTCCATCCTGAAAAAGGACCAGCAACATTAAAAGGTTAGTGTCCATAATGCCAAAAGGAACAAAGATATAACGATATATTCAACAACTCTCTATGAAATATAAATATTTCTAACAGACATGAAAGACAAATTGAGATGAAATCCTTTATTTTCTCTTAGATACATATTTAAAATTTTAACTTCTGTGAGCTGTTAAAAACATATACTCCCACATTCGCACATGCATTAACATACATATACACGTACCCCTAAACCTAAATGATTTGGCCCACTATGTTTTAGAGCCACCCAAGTAGGCAGTATACAATTCACCTGACTACACAGCTATATGCCAACAGCTGTATTAACAAAGCTTTCCCTCCAGTTTTAACGTCATGCTAATAACTGCAACACCCCAATCTGGTTTATCTTCAGTTCGTTGTGCCTCCAGGTAGTTTTTTTTTTTTTTTTTTTTTTTTTTAAGATTTTATTTATTTATTTGACAGAGAGAGAGAGACAGCGAGAGCAGGAACACAAGCAGGGGGAGTGGGAGAGGGAGAAGCAGGCTTCCCGCCGAGCAGGGAGCCCGATGTGGGACTCGATCCCAGGACCCTGGGATCATGACCTGAGCCGAAGGCAGACGCTTAACGACTGAGCCACCCAGGCGCCCTGCCTCCAGGTAGTTTTAAGTGTGAAGAAAATTCTAGAAACACACTTTACTTAGTTTACTTTGGTTTCTAGTGAACTCACTCCTTTTCATCTATCCTAAAATAGAGGATCAGTTCCAGGGATTTGGGGATGCATGATCTTTGGGGGTACACATGGGGTTTGGATGGTCCGTGCACTCCCTGGAACTGCGTACACAATTTTTCAAGTGTGTACACTTTTCTGGGAGGAGGGTACATAGCATTCAGCAGACTCCTACTGTGACCCATGGGGCCAAGAGCTCAGAGCCACAAACAACCAGCCACTTGCTCTCCCGATGCCAGCCAGCACTGGGTTTCCATGGGTATTCGTACCCACGGCCCAGAAGGGATGCTGCAGGGCCCCCAGGAGACCTGAATCCAGAAATGGCAAGCTCAAAACAGAATCAGGACATCACTTGTGTGCCTTCAGTGGAAAAGGAGAAGAGGTGGGATGGTAGAGTTCAAAGTGGAAGGGCAGGGCCCAGACTGGAGTCTGTGCAAGAGTCAACGTGGTGACAGAGTGAACAAAGCAAAGGCAGGTGTGGAAGGATCACGGAGGACAACATATACTCTAGGGATGCGGGTGCGAGGACAGGGGGGTTGAAACACACAAGAGAGGCACCAAAGAGACGGTATAACTGATAACACTCAACATCAACCAAGTCTGGTTAAGAAAATCCAACGGATGGTGAAACAGACCAAAACACTTGGGCGGACGCTAGAGGGGGTCTTTTCACCCTCCAATTTCCCAGTTTTTCCTCTCTGAGATTTTATCAGACTCAGTTTAAGGCCTCTGGAAGTAATCCGACTTGCTGACGGCTCACCCCTACTTGTTCTCCCTTCCGGACCCACGTGCCCAGTCTCCCAGCAGTTAGGGAACAGCACTCACTCCTGTGCATGTGCCGTGGGCGGAGGCACTGGGATGAAGAAGGCCCAGCTGGGCTGTACGAGTTGTGCAATTTGGGGGAGGGAGGTTCAGTGATGCTGAAAGTCCAGGCGAACAATCCACAGCCTACTTCCACTGCTCTCTCCACCTTCTCATGGATGCTCAGCCTCTCCAGTCCTATTTAGCCTGACATGTAACGAAACTCTGCAACAAAACCCCTTTCCTCGCTGCTTTTTTTAAAAAAATCCACCACCGAGCATTGTTTAAATTGATTTTTCTTTCTCTCTTTATTTATTTGACAAAGAGAGACACAGCAAGAGAGGGAACACAAGCAGGGGGAGTGGGAGAAGGGGGAGAAGCAGACTCCCCACTGAGCAGGGAGCCCGATGCAGGGCTCGATCCCAGGACCCTGGGATCATGACCTGAGCTGAAGGCAGACGCCTGATGACTGAGCCACCCAGGCACCCCTAAATTGATTTTTCAAAGTGCAAATGTCCTCGCTGTGTTTTTCTGATTATATATAAAAAAAAAAAACCTCATACCCATAAATTTAAAACGTATTTTAAGACTTAGAAGTGTGTAATCTCTAAACTGAAAATCTTTCTGCAATCTTCATTCTTGGCCTGACATAAACATTGCTAGCAATTTGATATTTATGCTTTCAGTTTCTTTTTTGTTTTCGGCGCTAGGTATCATTTGCTTAAAAACCCGAACAAACTCAATGTTCTATTCTGAATACCTTTCCATGTCAAAAGAGAGAAATAACTCATCCTCGGGCAAGACTGCAAAGCATTCCAGTATAAGGACGCATCATAATTTACGTAACCAAGCCCCTCTTTGTGCTTGAAAGGTACTAAAAAATTAATGGCTCCTGATTTTGACAAAACCTCAAAGCTCTCAATTGCCCTACTGGGTTTTTATTGGGGACTACTTTAATTGGTCTAATCTCATTTCTTCTCCGCCCTCTCTGCTTCATTCCTACTCACCCACCAAACAGAAAACTAGTCCACACATAATCGCCATGGTTGGGTTTCTGTTTTATCTTTATACACGATCCAGAAGGATCAAACATTTGCTCAAAGTCATGGCCAAGTCAATGTAGTAAATGCATTCACCTATTTTTGCCCCTTGCAAAAGTCTTCTACTAGCATACAGAGCCCTTCTTCACCAGTAGTAACAAAATTCATGTTACTGGTTGGAAGGCACACAGCATTAGGGGGAAATTGCCTTTTTTTTCCTTCTTTTTAACATGTTGTCCGAGTGCACTTGCTTCTGCTAAACCTGAAAGAGGACTTCCAACTACCTACATTTTGTCCTCAAACTTTCTAATTGATTCTATTCTTTCCGGCTTGTCTCTTGGCTCAGGCAGAAGACCCTGAGAGCAAAGCATCCCCTGATGGGACCTGAGACTAGCCTCTCAAGCAATAAGGACCACCCTGAGCCAACGAAACCCCTCCCATGATGGATTCCAAGACCCTGATTGATTTGACCTTCACTGCCCACCTGCATGTACCCAACTCAACCATGTCCCACATTTTCCTTCTGTAAACCGGAACGTATTTTCAGCACTTTGGAGATAATCTTTGAGATACTAGTTTGCAGTATTCCCGGTGTTGGAATAAATAAATAAATTCCTTTCTTGTTTCACCATTACTTGTTTCTCTGCCTTCTTCCAGCTGCAGTGAAACAAGAGCCTAATGGTGTGAACACTTCCTGTATGTTTAAGAACCACCACATTTTATGAGAAGTCTTTCTCTGCGAAGAGCAGGATTGCATCAGTAAAGCGCTCTCTGGTGAGGTGTGTGGGTCCTTCTCATCTTTCCCTGCTCCCTCCCCCCCAACTTTATGCCCTGCACCAGGAATTAATGCCATCCCCGCATTTTTATTGCTCTGTCAGAGGTCACAGGCCCTACAGTTTCCTTTCTTCCACCAACAGGGTCTCCACGCTACTGGCGCTGGGCAGCTGGGAAGCCCTTCCCCTCCCTTGGGCCCTGACAGAGCAGGGGTCGGAGGTCTCATTTCACCTCTGGCCCCGCAGGATGGTTTAATCAGCACCACATGTTAACTCGGACCTCCTTTAGTCAAACATAAAAAAATGTAAGACTTTTAAATATGAAAATCATTTTCTGTGGCTTCTGCTCTCATTTCCAGGGAGGTTCCAATTCTTGCCAGTGTCCCTAGTGAGAGCTTTTCCTGGCCTATCGTCCTTGCTTTAACCCAGCTCATCCTCCTCCTGCCTCAGCTGGAGAGTTCCTTATTTCTATGAATTTTACAGCTACTCTCTACACATGTGATGTGGGAAACAGAGGCACAAGGGAAAAAAAATGTCCTTAGTACTTACAGCTCGCGGACAAGTCCTTGAAACAGGTAGAGGGACATTCCTCCAGGAACTCAGCTGCCTTCATGGTAATACTTTGCTAGGGGCAAGAGGCAATCTTAGCCTGACCCCCAGGATCCTGTGAGTCTACTTTAACATATAAAAATTCCTTTGGAAACTTCCTTTATCTCTACTCCCCCCCCCCACCCCACCTAAGATACATGTTGGCAATCATCCCCCAAGCATATGGCCCACTGATACACATCTGAAGGGTCTCATGACTTTTTATTAGACAGTCATAAATGACCTTTTCCTAACAATAGCTAGCCCCCTCGAGGTCCTGGAAACCTTGCTTCCAAAATTCCTTAGAGACATTCGCTCTCACTAACCCTCCCCCCCCAACCTGAGAGTATATAATCAGTCGCTCCTCATAATCCCAGTGCAGCTCTCACTGCCAGGTCCTGTCCCCGGGCTTTAATAAAACCACTGTTTTGCACTGAAGACATCTCAAGAATTCTTTCTTGGCCATCGGCTCTGAACCCCACCACTTCAAACCACATCACTCATGACACCTCCCCTACCCTCTCCATGGCTCTAAGTTCATCTTGGGCAGGTAGCTCGTCGCCATGGACTTCATGCCTGGTGATCTGGGATGGGAGAAGACCCACCTGATCCTCTCCTCCCCCTCCTCACTTAAGCAAATTACTTTTTTAATTTTTATTTTGAAATAATTTCAGACAGGGCGCCTGGGTGGCTCAGTTGGTTAAGCAACTGCCTTCGGCTCAGGTCATGATCCTGGAGTCCCGGGATCGAGTCCCGCATCGGGCTCCCTGCTCAGCAGGGAGTCTGCTTCTCCCTCTCCCGCTCCCCCCTCTTGTGCTCTCTCTCTCTCTCAAATAAATAAATAAAATCTTTAAAAAAAAAAAAAAAAGAAATAATTTCAGACATACAGAAATGTTACAAAAATAATATAGAGAATTACCAAATACCACCCACCCAGATTCTCTAAAAGCTAACATGTTATCACAATATGCTTTATCATTCTCTCTAGAAATACATGTGTATTTTTTTCTGAAATATTTGAACAGGTTTATAGATATGATATCCCTTTACCTTGAAATAATTCAGTATTGTTAAAAAAGAAGTTCAAAATGAAGTCATTTGTCCCCCAAGACAGCAAGCCAAGACTTAATTACAACTTTCTCTTTTTTTTTAAATTTATTTATTTGAGAGCAAGCAAGCGAGGGAGCATGAGCAGTGGCGGGGGGGGGGGGGGGGAACAGGAGAGAGAGAGAATCTCAAGCAGACTCCCTGCTGAGTCTGGAGCCCCATGTGGGGCTTGATCTCACGACCCTAAGACCATGACCTGAGCCGCAATCAAGAGTCAGACACTTAAATGACTGAGTCACCCAGGTGCCCCTTAATTACAACTTTCAACTTCTCCCAGGAATGTGACATTTTAAGAGTCACCCTGAAATGTCCTGACCACCCCTAGGTAAGGTCATCTGCATGAAAAAGAAAGACACCCAGGGCTGACACAATCCTTTCCTTTCTTTGCTAGTATCTTGTCCCACCCTTCTTCTGCCTATAAAAATCTTCCATTTTTTACAACTCCTGGGAGCCCCTGTCTACCTTACTAGATGGGATGCTGCCTGAATCATGAACTGTTGAATAAAGCCAATTCGATCTTCAGATTTACTCAGTTCAATTTTTGTTCTTTAGCAGTATATTACTTCCTAAACACAAGGATATTTTCCTACATAAACATAGCATATTTATAAAAACTATGAAACTGATATGGTACCAATGGAAAAAAAATATACAGATATCCAAATTATGCCAAATGTCTCAGTAATGTCTTTTATGGACAACAAAAACAAAAAAAAAAATACAAAAAAACCAACCACCCAACCACACAAACAAACCCCAAAACAGAAGCCCAGGCCAGGCTCTAATCCTGGGTCACAGGCTGAGTTTAGTCCCCACATCGAATCTCCTTCCATGGGCAACACTTTCTCAATGCTTTTCATTAAAAGCACAGACCAGGTATTTTGTAGAATGTCCCTCAGTTTGGGTTTGTCTGATGTTTCCTCGTCATTAGACCAAATGGTTTCATCCCTCAACTTTATTTTTTTTTAGAGATTCATTTATTTGTCAGAGAGAGAGCACAGGTAAGCAGAGTGGCAGGCAGAGGGCAGAGGGAGAAGCACGCTCCCCGCGGAACAAGGGGCCCAATGCGGGGCTCAATCCCAGGACCCTGGGATCATGACCTGAGCCAAAGGCAGACCCTTAACTGACTGAGCCACCCAGGCGTCCCTTATCCCCCAACTTTAGAGTTTATTTTCAAGGCTTTAATTGTTTAAATTCAGAAGAGCACAAAGGAGGAAATAATGAATATACGTGTTGCCATATTTCCTATCTTTCTTTTCTTTTACAGATAAAATCCTATAGGTGAGAGAAATGTCCCCTGATTGCCTTCAATCCATTTGCTACACACAGCTAAGGGGACCTTTCACTTAAAACCCTTCAATGGCTCTCTGTTCTCCCGGACAAGCCCAGACTCCAGGCCCTAACAGACAGACTCTTCTCAGTCTGGTCCTGCTTCTCCAGTACGGTCGCCCCTCTGCTCGTCCTACCTTCTCGGCTCATTCTAACCCAGGAAACCCCTCCGGGGGAAGGAGGAAGCGGAAGGCCGAAGCCAACCTTACAGGGACCTTGTGGTACCACGGAAAACAAAGGAATGAAGTAACTATAAAACAGGCAACACAATCGAACGCACACAATCACAAGCAGAAAACACAGGTTTAAAATTCAGCAAAAGACCCTCAGGGCGACCTAGGAGCAGACTGTTAGCCGGCCTGAGGCAGTTTCCTGGTGTGTCAAATAAGGAAATAATATGTACAACGCGGCTGTTACGCTGACCAAGTGACACTGTGGGCCCGGTGTAAACACATACGCGTACGTGTATACTACACACGCGTCCGTGCTCCATGCTGTCACCTTACCTACACAACAAATGCCAGTTCCCCATTCCTGTGCCTTCCTTCACTTTCCACTTTCCTCCCACTTTATACACGTCACGAGGTTGCAGGGGCTGCTACCCATGCTTCGGATAAGCTGTGAGCCAGGCCAGAGGAGGGTCCTTGTCACAGAGATGGCCCCACGGTCCCCAGAGCACCACCCTCAACTCCAAGCCGACTGGTCTCTTGGACCACAGCATACACTGAGCAAAGCTCAGCAACGTCATTTCCCAAAGTGTAGAGAATGGATCCTTGCTGTCCTCACCAAGAACCCTGTGGCACTGAGGGTATTGTTTGTGTCCCATTGAACACTGCGGTCTAGAATTGGTACCATAAGGTGGGTTTTCTGATCATACAGCAGCTGACAGCTCACTAGATCTACAAGCTCGCCAAGCACAGGCATTTCACCCCCATCTTATTAGTAAACACAAACAACAAGAGAGTTATCGGCATTATAGCTCTGCCAAAGAGATAGGAAAAGAGGTAGGTCATTACATGACCTTGTAGGAATTCTAGCAAAAGAAAACAAGAGAACACCCATTTTACCAAATTTGGTGACATCAGTGATAAAATGCCCAATGATATTGCATAGAATGGTACCAACATAAAGACACTTGAGATGACTGGCTTTCCAGAATAAAATATACTCAGAATGTTTTATATACTCAAGAATGATCATACTTCAGTCTATGTTTATAAGCCATAGGCATATACCATTAAGAGCTATCTCTAAAGGTCCTATATTTTAACAAGAAGAATTGCAACCTACAAGAAAACCTTCCCCTGTGGTTCAGTCCACCACTGATAATATTGAACATTCACTGCACCAGAGACTAACAGAAAAACTAAGAAATGAATAAAATTTAACATTTTGGGTGAGAAATCTATTAGCAGCACAAGCTCTCTAGAATGAAGACAGCCTTCTATGTGCCCAGAATGGAGCCTAGCCCTCTGGAGGACAAGCTCTGCTGATTACTTTTTTTTTAAAAAAAAAAAAAAAAAAAAAAAAAAAAAAAAAAGCATTAGAATCCCCTGGGAGCTTCCTGCTCTTTACAGACTAAATCTACAGGGAAGTTTTCCCCACCACTGAGATATATTAATGTGATCATTTTTAACTAAAATAATACATTACTATTATTTCTTAGCTTTATTTGGACATTTTTCTCATCTTTATTTTTTTTTAAAGATTTTATTTATTTATTTGACAGAGAGAGACAGCGAGAGAGGGAACATAAGCAGGGGGAGTGGGAGAGGGAGAAGCAGGCTTCCCGCTGAGCAGGGAGCCCGAAGAGGGGCTCGATCCCAGGACCCTGGGATCATGACCTGAGCCGAAGGCAGATGCGTAACGACTGAGCCACCCAGGCGCCCTTTTTTTCTCATCTTTAAATATACAGTGCTCACAGTTGGTTTTTAATTGCTCAGAAAATTTCAGAAAATAATTCAAATATGTAGTTATAATCATAAAATTATACTTAGGGCTGTAAAATAGAAATGATTTAGGCATTTGAACTTAGATTAAGGCCAAGACAATTAGGAACTAAAATATATAGAACTCTAAGGATTAAATAAAGGTTCAGAAAACAGTAGAAACCTGAAATAAGCAGAGAACACCATAAATGCCCTAAGAGTATCAAACGGCATATTTTGGCACCTGTTTTTAAGAGAAAAAAGATTTTTAAAAAAAATTTTATGGGGGGGTGGAGGGGCAGAGGGCAAGGGAGAGAAAGAATCTTAAGCAGGCTCCACGCCCAGCACAGAGCTCGATCTCACGACCTTGAGATCATAACCTGAGCCTAAATCAAGAGTCGGAGATTTAACCGACTGAGCCACCCAGGGGCCCCAAGAGAAAAAAGATTTTTAAGTAGGACCTGAAACTATGAAAAAAAAACCCAAAACACCCCCATCAAAGCTGAAATGTGCTTAAACTCTTAGAATGGTTTCTTATTTTACACTATCAATTTAATCTGTTCTCTCCTAAAGATGATATATTAGAAAAAACACAATACAGTTTTCAAACTGGGGAGACTCATTTAAAAATTTTCAAAAATTGTTATTTTTTTAACCTATCTGCAAAGTCTTGGATTTATTTACCAATATGCCCAAGGTACTACTGATAGGGTGGGTAATGGTGAGTAAACGTCCACTCATTTGTCTGGACCTTGGTAGTTGAGTCACAGCAAAAGTCCAACTGTGTAAGTCAGAATCTCATCCATAACATGCCCTAGCTAGGTGACCTTGAGTAAGTTCAAGTCAAGTAAGTAACTTCTTTGTACCTCAGTTTCCTCATCTGAAAAATGGAATAATCACAGTCCTTACCTCACAGACTTAGGAGGACTATAGCAGTTAATACAGGGGGATTTCTTAGAGCAGTTTCTGACAAACAATAGGCACTTAATAAATGTTAGCTATCACTATTATTATTACTACAGGATGATTCAGTGAAGTGTGAGCTCCCAAAAATGTTCATGATATTCCCTATCATGGATTTTGGCCGTTTTTTTTCTCTTTTCCAAAACCACATTTTTTTAAAAAATACAACTGCATCTCACTACATATGAAAATCAATTCCAGCTGTAGATATATTGATAGAAAAGGAAAAACAACAAAGTATCTATAAACAGAACATTTTCATGATCTTAAGCTGGGAGAGTTTATTAAAGAAGCTACAGAAAGCACTCACTAACCTTTAAGGAACTGACCAATACATTTAGGAATTTTTATTTATTAACACATAGAAAAATATAATAGTATATAGAAGAGTGAAAAATAAGGCAAAAGGGAGACGATATTTGCATCATGAATAACTGACAATGACAAGCATTCAGAATATATAAAGATCCTCTGAGACCAATATATGTTAATTGCATTTAAATAAAAATAAATAAATTTAAAAATATATAAAGAGCCCCTACAAATCAGTATGAAAAAGACAGACCGCTCACCCAAAGGTAAATGATATGAAGCTTCTCACTGGATAATTTTATGCTCAGGCTCTGGTTCGTGTTCATCACTGCTCTGAAGACTTACTAACATCCATAACTGTTATGAGTATATCCTAAGGATGAGGGGCATGGTGATTGAGTATTTTAATGTACTACTGGTAAGTAGAGAGCTTGGAAAAAAACAGCCATGAATTAAATCATGCATTCTGTGTAGTGAACAAAATCAGCCCTTCTTCGCTCTATGAAAACACCTGAAAATTTAAAATTCCCCACGAATCATCCACATTTGGGGCATCCTCCCTTAAAAAGTAGATAATGACTGTGAAGAGACATTTAGGCAGGAACTCTGAGAATTCACCATGGCACCCCCCTTCAATTTTCAAAAAAAAGAAATCACAAGAGATAAAAATCACTACTTCATTTTCGAGTCATGGACCATCTGGAAAAACGTATGGCACTTGGACTCAAGATCTTAAGCTTGGCAAGTTAACTCTTTTTTTTTTTTTGGTTTATTGTTTATTTTTTATTGTTATGTTAATCACCATACATTATATCATTAGTTTTTGATGTAGTGTTCCATGATTCATCGTTTGTGCATAACACCCAGTGCTCCATGCAGAACGCGCCCTCTTTAATACCCATCACCAGGCTAACCCATCCTCCCACCCCCCTCCCCTCTAGAACCCTCAGTTTGTTTTTCAAAGTCCATCGTCTCTCATGGTTCGTCTCCCCCTCCAATTTCCCCCCTTCATTCTTCCCCTCCTGCTATCTTCTTCTTCTTTTTTTTTTCTTAACATATATTGCATTATTTGTTTCAGAGGTACAGATCTGAGATTCAACAGTGGCAAGTTGACTCTTAAGACACCCACTGCCTCATAGTCACGCCCTGAGTAATCTCTTCTCTGAGCGTGGGCTGCACCCGGTGGCCTGGTTCTAACCAGCAGAACTGGCAAAAGTAATGGGATGTCACTTTTGATATCGGGTGACAGAGAGACTCTGGTTTCCATTTGCTCACTCTTTCTTCCTCTTTCCCTTGTAGGCTCTGATAAAGCCAGAGGCCACATTGTGAGCTGTCCTATGGAGAGGCCCACGTGGCAAGGAAGTAACAGCAGAGTGCCCCCAACAAGCCTGAGAAACTGAGTGCTGTCACCAACCACGTGGGTGTGGGCTTGGAAGCCCATCTTTCCCAGTCGAGCCCTGGGATTGCTGCAACCCCGATACCTCCATGGCAGCCTTATAAGAGTCCCTGAGCCAGAGACCACAGCTAAAGTGTGAGGTAACAAATGTTATCTTAAGCCACTACATTTGGGAGTAATTTGTTATACAGCAACACAGATAAGTAATACTTATTTAAACATATCATAATGGGATTTACTGAATAGCTACTGTATGCACAGCATTAAAATCTACTTTTTATTTTATTTTATTTTTTTAAAGATTTTATTTATTTGACAGAGAGAGACACAGCGAGAGAGGGAACACAAGCAGGGGGAGTGGGAGAGGGAGAAGCAGGCTTCCCGCGGAGCAGGGAGCCCGATGTGGGACTCGATCCCAGGACGCTGGGATCATGACCTGAGCCGAAGGCAGACACTCAACCACTGAGCCACCCAGGCACCCCTAAAATCTACTTTTAAAAAAAAAAGATTTATTATTTTATTTTAGAGCAAGAGCGGGTGGTGGGGAGGGACGGGCAGAGGGAGAGGGGAGAGAGAATCCCAAGCAGACTCCCTGAGCGCAGAGCCCTGCGATCACACCCAGAGCCAAAACCAAGAGTCAGACATTTAACTGACTATGCCGCCCAGGCGCCCCTCAAAGTACTTTTTAGAAAAGCGTTTTGAAGCACCGGTTTCTATTTTTCCCCCAGTTTTATTGCAATGTAATTGACAGGGCTCCTTTCTATTTTTTCCTCCCGCAAAAGCAAACATACTGTAACACAGGAGCACAAACAATACAACCCTGTTATCTAATAATGCTGGGAGTTTGAAGTCCAAAAATGGGTCTCAAGGGTCTAAAGTCAAGGCTATCAGCAGGACAGCCTTCCTTCTGGAGGCTCTAGAGAGAAATGCATTTCCTTGCCTTTTCTAACTTCTAGAGATCACCCCTACTTGTTGGCTTGAGGTCTCCTTCCATTTTCAAACGCAGCAACGGCATCACCTAGACCAATGCTTCTACCGTCACATCTTTCCCTCTGACTCTCGCCCCCTCCTTCATTAACACAGACCCTTTGATTATACTGGGGCCACCTGGACTATCCAGGCTACTCTCCTTGGATAGTAGAAATTTGGGGGATTGATGTATATATACTGTAAAGAAAACTAAAAGGTTGGGGGAAGCAAAAAATCCTTACAAGATGAAGTTTTTTCCATACCATAACCATCGTCCATTTTTAACATTGCAGATCACGCCTTTAAATACCTAGTGGCAGTGCGGCGCCTGGGTGGCTCAGTCGGTTAAGCATCTGCCTTTGGCTCAGGTCATGATCCCAGGGTCCTGAGATCGGGTCCCGCATCGGGCTCCCTGCTCTGCAGGAAGCCTACTTCTCCCTCTCCCTCTGCCTGCCTCTCTGCCTACCTGTGCTCTCTCTGTCAAATAAATAAATAAAATCTTTAAAAAATAAAAATAAATAAATACTTAGTGGCAGAATCACTGTGCAGGAAGATGGGGAGCAACAGAGACGCTGTTCAGAGCCAAACTTCAATGCCATCAGAAGACAAAGGGGACATGAGGACCAAAAGGGCCAAGTCTCTTGGGAAAAACTGATATATTCCTAGAAATACAGATTCAGGTCCTTCTCAGTGAATGATAACAGTGTTATCTGTAAGTCAGTTTGCAGCAAGAAAAATCAGACTGCTTTATAAGAGATGGTAAAAGTCATGGCAAAACAAACAAACAAACAAAAAACCCCAAAACAAAAACAACTACTTATTCTAGCCAGAAACTAACATGAAAAACGTGTGGCCAATGCTGAAGGAATCTGGTACTGTCAGAGACTTGACAAATTGGATTCTTTGTAAGTGATGCACTGTCCAGGCTCCGTTCCTGCTATCAGCTCCCTTCCAAATCATCACTGTATGAAACATCTGTTTTCTGCAGGATTAGCCCAATTCCACAGAAATACGCCATAACCAAAGGCAAGAGAGAGATGATAAAAACCAATTCTCATACTATTTACAGGAAAGAATTCAGATAAAACCTAGTCTGATTCACAAGAAATGTTTCCAATCACCCTTAACTGGATGTCCCTTGGGAAATCCATATTTCCCTGGTATCGGGGATGCGATGGTAGGACTGCATGCCTCTAGTTCTATCCCACTGCTCTGGTAATGATACAGTGATGTCAACCTTAGATCAGTGAGATCGCAAAGCTTATGCCAAAAGCCAAACATA
This sequence comes from Phoca vitulina, assembly GCF_004348235.1. Taxonomy (NCBI): domain Eukaryota; kingdom Metazoa; phylum Chordata; class Mammalia; order Carnivora; family Phocidae; genus Phoca; species Phoca vitulina. The sequence continues at coordinate 1,937,787 of NW_022589758.1, forward strand.
ACCCAGACATCCATGTCAAATCCCCTTACCATGAGTAACAAAACAATCAAAATATTATAAACAAAACATGTCCAGAACCCAGCCAATGACAAACACATTTTAAGAAATATTGGATACAGCAAAGCACCCAAATAAAATGAATTTAAACAGTCCTTGGGTTTTATAATGGAATTTGGCCCGGAAAGGTGGTTTAAAAAAAAAGAAAAGGACAAAGGGTGATCTTGACTTGAATGACTCGATAATAAAATTTATGCAGCATAATTTCACCAGCCAATATGGCTGATTATAGGCACCCAGAACTGTCAAGTCTGTAAATAATAAGTGCTTTATAATACCTGAATTAAATTGTTTGTCTGGTACCGGACAGAGATGCCTCAAACTTTGGATTTGTCACTGAATGTAATGCAAACATGGATGAGTGTGTGTGTGTGTGTGCTGTGTGTGTGTGAGAGAGAGAGAGAGAGAGACAGAGAGAGGGAGAGAGAGACAGACACACAGAGACAGAGACACTGAGAAAAAGAGAGGACACGCTATACCTGGAGTGATGTCTTGGAAAAGATAGGTTCTTTGACTTTATAGCTGGGTTTATAACAGACTTGTTCCAAGTGGGTTTATACTGACTCAGTGATAAACGTGCATTTCTAAGCTCCTGGCTTTTGCATCCCTCCAAAAATGTTTTTGAAAACAAATCTCAGGTTTAGAATTTTTAAGGACAAAATAAAACCGAAGTCTAGCCTTTTCAAGGGACATACACACATTCTCTCATGAGACCATACAGAGTAGTGACTAAGGGTAGAACAAAACTCAACATGAACCATCCACTTAGCGTCAATGGGGTCACTGAGCAAGTGGTACTCTCAGATACTCCTGATGGAAAGTGTGATTGTGTTGTGAATTGCAGTCTGACAATATGTTTTAAAATTAAACATGCATCTACCTTGTGACCATCCCTGGAAACCCACTGCATCAGAATAAGTGTCTGTACAGAAGGACATGTGTATAAGGATGTTTATCGCAGACCAGTGTGCAGTGACCAAGCACTAGGTATGAAAGGAGTGCCTGCAGAGAGGCAAGAGCTAAATGCATCGCACTCAACCCATAGCACAGTATACAGCCATTACACAGCAAGATCTAATTTGAGTATATATCTACGATATATCCTAGAGCTGGGATATATAGGGAAGGTACTGGAAGGAACTGGAGGGAAGCAAACTCGAAAGTAAAAGGAAAAAGCACTGCACTAAAGGTTAAAGCCTATGTGCTTTCAGGCGGCTGGCTGGCTCAGTCAGAAGAACGTGCAACTCTTGACCTCGGGGTTGTGAGTTCGAGCCCCATGTTGGGTGTAGAGGTTACTTAAAAATAAAATCTATTGGTAGCTGGAGTGCTGGGGGGTGGGAGGGATGGGGTGTCTGGGTGATAGACATTGGGCAGGGTATGTGCTATGGTGAGCGCTGTGAATTGTTTAAGACTGTTGAATCACAGACCTGTACCTCTGAAACAAATAATACATTATATGTTAAAAAAAAGAAGATAGTAGGAAGGGAAAAATGAAGGGGGGTGGATATCGGAGGGGAAGACGAACCATGAGGGACTATGGACTCTTGAGAAACAAACTGAGGGCTCTAGAGGGGAGGGGGGTGGGGGATGGGTTAGCCTGGTGATGGGTATTAAAGAGGGCACGTTCTGCATGGAGCACTGGGTGTTACACGCAAACAATGAATCATGGAACACTACATCAAAAACTAATGATGTAATGTATGGTGATTAACATAACATAATAAAATAAAAAATTTTTTAAAAAAAGAAAAAAAAAGAAAATCTATTGGGGCACCTGGGTGGCTCAGTTGTTACGCATCTGCCTTCGGCTCAGGTCGTGATCCCAGGATCCTGGGATTGAGCCCTGCATCGGGCTCCCTGCTCCGCGGGAAGCCTGCTTCTCCCTCTCCCACTCCCCCTGCTTGTGTTCCTGCTCTTGCTATCTCTCTCTCTGTCAAATAAATAAATAAAATCTAAAAAAATAAAAATAAAAAAATCTATTAGAAGAAAGCATATGTGCTTTCATACTTAGTGTTATAAAAAATTGTGTTTAAGGGTAGTAATATGTCTAAGTGAATTAATTAAAAAGCTTTTCTGTACCTAAAAATAGCCAGAACCACAAAACCAAAGAAGAAAATAATGGATCCAAGGTGAATGCCTAATGACCTCAGGGGCAAACACTTTTAAAAATAAAATTGGCCTCAGGGCGCCTGGGTGGCTCAGTCAGTTGAGCATCCAACTCTTGGTTTCAACTTGGGTCGTGGTCCAAGGGTCGTGAGATCAAGCCCCATGTAGGGCTCCACACTTGGTGGGGAGTCTGCTTGGGATTTTCTCTCTCCCTCTTGCCCTACCCCCACCTGTGCTCTCTCTCTAAATAAAATCTTTAAATAAATAAATAAATAAATAAATAAATAAATAAATAAATAAATAAAATCGGCCTTAAACACTTGGGAGTTTTCTAATTAGTCTTTGAATTTAAAAAGTCAACTTTAGGGTAAGTCATCCATAACAATACATTTATCAAGAGATACCTATATCTCAATCAGAGGTGCACCTGTTCATAAGTGACAAAGTTGGAATTTGCCTCTAGGAACACTTACAGTCACCAGTGGCTAGGAAATCGGGACACATGGGTAAAAGTTCTGCCTTGTCCAGAAAGTCCTTATGAGGACTTGAACAAGTAACTAATCTGTTGGGTCTTAGTGTTTACACCTGTAAAATGGGGGGGGGAGGGCAGACAGTCTGGCCCTAACGTTCTATGAATTCTACCTGATCTTCTTTGTTCAAAAAGCCCCAGCAGTATTTGTTAAATGTAATTACACATAAACAAAGTTCACAGAATCTTGTGCTGAGGTTCAGAAATGAACACATTTCAGGGAAAGCGGTCCCTTGTTTTTTTTCTGATGACAAAACCCCAGAAGCCATCATACCTTTAGGAATAGGCTGGCAATGCTTTGCTCCATGGTCCAATTTGAAGTCCAAATATAAGGTTGGTGTGCGAGTATAAATCTTAGACTGAAAAGGAAAAGGAAACCATCAGCATCTTTCCAAAAATAAAGTTCTTCCTCACTTCAGCTGTGCCCTTCTCTGATGGGCCTGGGGCCCTGATGATTATATTAACAATTTCTCCTTGGCAAGTGCTGTTAAAGCAAGGGGATGGGCTACCATACAGCCTCCTCTTAAGGATCTTGGTCTAAAAGTTAGTCCTCCTAGCTTTACAATATGGTTGACAGACTACTTTCAGGATGACAGCTCTCTCCCTAGAATCATTTCTCAAATATGGTCTGAGGTTAATAGTTTATTGGCCTAGAGTTGCTCCAGCTTTCTCATTTCCAATCTTGTACTTGATATAGTAGGTTATCTCATGCCCAAAATGCATGCTTCTTCCCCAGGTCTCAATAAAGCCATGTCCATTTAAAAAAAATTTTAAAGTGGCCAGTAAATATTTTTATTTGTTCTAACTTGACCCTTTTGCAAAAAAAAAGGTCATTCACCACCACTGGCTTGAAAAAGCCACAATTCCAGATGTGAGAAAGGCAAACTTCTGCAGGGTTTTCCACTGTAAACAGTGGCTTTGATTCCATCAACGGTTAAGCAGAGTTTGTAATCCACTATGATACCATTTTGAATCATTGGCACAGACCAAAATCCAAGGGATTATCACTGTTGCTATGAATTATATGATGTCTCATTGTTTATCACAAAGCCCCAGTGGTTCTGTTTGACTTTTTAAAAACTGAAAATACACACAAAAATGAAAAAGCACACAACATCAAATTTGGCAAGGATGTAGAGTAACTGGAACTTTCATACACTGCTGGTGGGACTAGAACTTGGTATAAACACTGCAAAAAACTGCTTGGCAGTATGCAGTAGAGATGAATAGATGCATAACCTATGACCCAGCATTCCATACATAGGTGGATCCCCAACAGAAATGTTTACCTAAAGTCAAGTACATGAATCTTGATAGTGATACTATCAGTAACAGCCAAAACTGGAACTATTGCAGCTATCTTTAACCATAGAAGGGATAAGTGAGTTGTAATTTCCTTATTCAACGAAATCTACTATACAGCAAGAAGAATGAATGAACCCAACTATATACAACAACTCAGATGAATCTCACAATCATAATACTGAGCAAATGAAGGCAGGCACAGAAGACCATATACCATATGATTCCATTTCTATGAAGTTCAAAATAAGGCAAAACTAACCTATGATGTCAGAAGTCAGAAAAGTGGTTACCTTGGGAAGCTCAGTAGCTGAAAGGGGTTAAAAAGGAGATGTCTGAGGCCAAACAGTATCTGTCTCTTGACCTGGCTTTGGTTTCATAGGTGTGTTCACTGGGTGAAAATTCTTCTGAGCATATATACTTGACTTATGGACTTTTCTGTGTCTATATTCTATTTTAATAAAAAGCTTACATTCATTAAAAACATGCACGTGTAAATAGACCAAAAGAGAATCCAGAGCCTAGAATTATTTACTATCCTTGACAAAGGCATCATTTTGCAGAGAGTACTTCTATAAACACTATGAGGACATGTACATTGCTGCCTTTTCACCCAGGGCCAACCCACAGTGCCTGTCACATGGTAGGTATTCAATAAATATTTATCAACTGATTGATTTTCATAATGGAAAAATCCCATGCATAGTAATACATTTATTTACAGTATACATAGGGCATTACTCATCAGTATCTTTACCTACGTGCAGCAAAAGGGCTCTCGTCAGGACAGGTGATTTGATATGATCAAAGTGTATGTCTGTACATTAAATTTTGGAATAGAGAATTGTAAATAATGTTATCAGAAGATTGTTCCCTTTCCTGTGAATATCTCATTTGTGAAGCTTTGGGTTTTAAAAGGTCTGGTAGGTGGTTTAGAAGCCAAGCTGCATCAATACAGCTTCAAAGATTGCAAAAGAAAATTCCCCTATGCATGCATAAGTGAAACCAGAAACACTTATGGCGTTGAGTGCAACCTGAGGCCAAACATTCACAATCAATCTGAAGATGTTGAAACCTACATAAAGCCAGGGCAGCACCCATGGGACACAGGATCTAATTCTCTACGATCCTTAGGTGTATATGGCACCATCTGGAAAGGATCTGTTTTTTTCTGAAGAAGTCTTCTAAAATTACTTCTAAAAAGATCAAGGGTAGAGGCGCCTGGCTGGCTCAGTCGGTGGAGCATGCGACTCTTGATCTCGGGGTCGTGAGTTCGAGCCCCATGTTGACGGTAAAGATTACTTTAAAAATAAATAAAATAAAAAGATCCAGGGTCAACTTCACGTAATATCATTGATTCCTCTGCCTGGGCAATATTTGGTTCTCCTCCACAAAAAGAATCCATTTCATTTAACTGTCTTTCCTAACTTCTGCCTCAGTAGCAGATGCAGTATCTCTGCCTACAGCGAAGGGATTCATCACAAAGAGGCCCTTGGTTTAATTTTTACTCGAATTCTCCCAGAATGTAGCATAAAAATACTCTTGAGCTAGAAACCTGGAGGCTTGAAAAGCTTTTCCCGCTGACTAACAAAGCACGAATCTTCTACTGGGCTTAGTTCACTCATCTGAAAATCTCGTGATAGGACTCACTGATGTTCAAACCCATGTACGGTTCTAAAATTCTGAATCAGAAAATTAATGTTTACCCCCAAGTTCTAATTTTGAAAGTTCCCTTCTGATTTCCGAGACTAGAGCTGTCGAGAAGGGAGAATGTGTCTGGGGCAAGGGAGGGCAACTGGAACAGGAGGGAGTGAGGAGGGAGTAAGTGGGGAGCCACAGGTTAACTTGCTCTACCCTTGCCCTCCACCGTAGGCATCAATCAGTCTTGCCCTCCCGGCTAGCTCTTTTTCTTTTCTTCCTGCCTCAAGCTTCTCAACCTCATCCATACGGTCCATAAAAGAGTAGCCTATCTCACTAAGACTGCCACTACACACACCCACATGTGCACACATAAACACACACAGAATTCTGTATTTCTATACTCATTTACAAAAATCTAAACAGAAACCAATGAGATACATTATAAAGCCACAAATATATCCCATCAACTTGCAGTGTGAAAAGGGCTAAAGGGAAATTTTTAACTCATTCTGGAAGTGTTTTTTACATCTATAGCCTAAAAGAGAATCCCAATTCTAATACCCTTTTTTTTACTGAAAATGGGGGCATTGAAAGTTTTAATATAACTCACGTCTTGAATAATCAACTACCCCAAACCTACATGTATATTATTCTGTTTCAATTAATCCATAATGAGATAAAATCAATTTGGAAGCTGTTCCCATGAGTATGTGTAGGTGTATATATATACATGTTATATACACATAGTTTTTTTTTTAAAGATTTTATTTATTTATTTGACAGAGAGAGACAGAGCGAGAGAGGGAACACAAGCAGGGGGAGTGGGAGAGGGAGAAGCAGGCTTCTGCCGAGCAGGGAGCCTGATGCGGGGCTCGATCCCAGGACGCTGGGATCATGACCTGAGCTGAAGGCAGACGCTTAACAACTGACCCACCCAGGTGCCCCTACACATAGCTTTTGAAAAGCAGATAGCTTTTTTTATAATTTGATCTTCCATGGTAACTCTGTTGAAATAGCAAATGTAAATTATGTTCATTTAACTGAAAGATAATGCCAACCTTGAATGCACTTTGAGCAAACTTAGATTTAATTTTTCTATTACACACACTGTTGATTTGCAACCATAAAGAAAGATCACCATTAGAACATTCTTTCCTGTGTTCTGTTTTATTTTTGTGTGTAGTACTAAACTATTAATATGGTCCTCGAAACAGATTGAGAATTTAATGAAACAAATTATTCTTTCTTGGTTAAAACTTAGCTATCAATGTATATCTAGTTCCACAGAATTAAAACAAATCAGTCCATGACAACCTAAAATAAAATATTATTCTACGAATCCATTTCAGCATCAACAGAAATAACGTACTTAAAGTGCATCAGTGAAATTCTTTTTCCTTTTCCCTGTTTTTGTCCTGATCAATACCTGCCTGAACAGGTACTAAAATCCAAGGCTATTCCTCTTTTGTCTTTCTTCCCATTCACATTTCTGTTAAAAGTATTTAGGAAACTTATCTTTAAAGGTTTTAGTCTGTGTTTGAAAAATCTAATCGCTTAAAATCTTAGAATTCAAATATGTAGGCAAAGCTTCCAGTGGGTAACGTAAAACTCTTCAGAAGAGGTTAAGGGTAAATTCTGGCTAACCTACAACAACAGGGGTGCTACCAAATCCAGATAAGCCTTGTCTCTCTTTCTCCATAAATGTCAGGATTAAACCTTTATAGAACCTAACACACCACTCCGATAATGACCGCAGTGCAAACAAGACCAAACAAGGTCTACAAAACCACTTCCTTCCAAACCCCAGCTACCTTCATCTCAGATCCTTCAAAGACTTCCTGCTTACCCTGGCTTTTGGTAGGATACCCTTGTCAAGCTGGCTTCCTGACTCTGCTTTTATTCGTAAATGTGATCTTAATTAAGGAGATGAAATCATTTCCACATGGAAGCCATGCGGCTTAAAACGTCTTCCCACGAGAAAGGAGAGCGCGCATACACTGGTTGCTGTGTGTGAGCATGGCGCAGGAGGTCTCTTTCATTTCGTCTCTGCTCCTTTCACACGTAACTGCCATCCACTGATTGCTGAATGCTGCTGATTTTGCCACCATGCTGGCTTTCCCTAAAAGCAAGTGGCTGCAATTTGTCACATGTCAGAGCTGTAATAAAAGCATTCCCATTTCTTTGTGGGAAGGATTTCAAAACCCCTTTATGATTTATTTTTCAGAAAATGCACTCAAATGCTCAATCTTACTATATGTTGCTTAAGCAAATTCCTCTAAGTAATTGTACTAACAAGTGCAAACCCTCAAAACCCTAGAAGACAAAGAAACAGAATATCCACCTATTCTGGGACCCTCACCCTCATGTTGGATCATCACCCTACTGTTGGATATTATGTTTTATGGCTTGTTTGGGTCTTTTTTTGGCATCGTTGCTAACTTCTGATAAACATCTTTGCACATAAATCTTTTTTAAATTTAAATTTTAGTTATTGAACATACAGTGCAATATTGGTTTCTGGAGTAGAATTCAGTGATTCATCATTTACATACAACACCCAGTGCTCATCACAAGTGCCCTCCTTAATACCCATCACCCACACACCTCCATCCATCACCCTCAGTTTGTTCTCCATTGTTAATTATCTCTTATGGTTTGTATCCCTCTCTTTTTTTCTTTTCCCCCTTCCCATATATTCATGTTTTCTTTCGTAAATTCCACATATGGGTGAGATCATATGGTATTTGTCTTTCTCTGACTGATTTATTTCGCTTAGCATAATACACTCTAGCTCCATCCACGTTGTTGCAAACGGCAAGATTTCATTCTTTTTGATGGCTGAGTAATATTCCAGCGTACAAACACTCTCACTCACACACACACACACACACACACACACACACACATCTTTCCTATCCATTCATCAGTCGATGGACAATTGGGCTTTCTCCATAGTTTGGCTATTGTTGATAATGTTGCTGCAAACAATGGGGTGCATGTTCCCCCTTTGAATCTATATTTTTATATCTTTTGGGTAAATACCTAGTAGTGCAATTGCTAGATCATAGAGTAGTTCTATTTTTAACTTTTTGAGGAACCTCCATATTGTTCTCCAGAGTAGCTGCACCAGTTTGCATTTCCATCAACAGTGCAAGACAGTTCTCCTTTCTCCACATCCTTGCCAACACCTGTTGTTTCTTGTGTTGTTAAATTTAGCCATTCTGACTGGTGTGAGGTGGTATTTCATTGTGGTTTTGATTTGTATTTCCCTGATGATGAGTGATGTTGAGCATCTTTTTATGTGTCTGTTAGCCAAGTGGATGTCTTCTTTGGAAAACTGTCTATTCATGTCTTGTGCCCATTTCTTAACTGGATTGTTTATTGGGTGTTGAGTTTGAGAAGTTCTTTGTAGATTTTGGATACTAACCATTTATCAGATATGTTTCCAAATATCTTCTATTCTGTAGGCTGCCTTTTAGCTTTGCTGATTGTTTCCATTGCTGTACAGAAGCTTTTTATCTTGATGAAGTCCCAATAGTTCGACGGGTCTAATAAAAAGTTGTTACGGCTGAGATCAAAGAGGTTGCTGCCTGTGTTCTCCTTTAGGATTTTGATGGTTTCCTGTCTCACATTTAGGTCTTTCATTCATTTTCAATCTATTTTTGTGTATGGTATAAGAAAGTGGTCAAGTTTCATTCTTCTGCATGTGTCTGTCTGGTTTTCCCAACACTATTTGTTGAAGAGACTGTCCTTCTTCCATTGGATATTCTTTCCTGCTTTGTCGAAGATTAGTTGACCACAGAGTTGTGGGTTCATTTCTGGGTTCTCTATTCTGTCCCATTGATCTATATGTCTGTTTTTGTGCCAGTACCATACTGTCTTGATGACTACAGCTTTGTAATAGAGCTTGAAATCCAGAATCGTGATGCCTCCAGTTTTTTCTTTTTCAGAATCGTTTTGGCTATTTGGGGTCTTTTGTGGAACCATACCAATTCTTGAAAGATATTGTTCTAGCTCTGTGAAAAATGCTGGTGGTATTTTGACAGGAATTGCATGAAATGTGTAGATTGCTTTAGGTACTATAGACATTTTAACAATGTTTGTTCTTTCAATCCATGAGCATGGAATGCTTTCCCATTTCTTTGTGTCCTCTTCAATTTCTTTCATAAGTGATCTATAGTTTTCAGAGTACAGATCTTTTACCTCTTTAATTAGGTTTATTCCTAGGTATCTTATTGGTTTTGGTGCAATTGCAAATGGGACTGATTCCTTGCTATCTTTTCCTGCTGCTTTGTTATCGGTGTATAATGATGCAACAGATTTCTGCACATTGAGTTTATATCCTGCAACTTTGCTGAATTTATGTATTAGTTCTAACAGTTTTTTGGTGGAGTCTTTCAGGTTTTCTACATAGAGTATCATGTCGTCTGCAAATAGTTAAAGTTTGACTACTTCCTTGCCAGTTTGGATGCCTTTTATTTCTTTTTGTTGTCTGATTGCTGAGGCTTTGACTTCCAGTACTATGTTTAAAAGTAATGGTGGGAGTGGACATGTTGTCTTGTTTCTGACCCTAGGGGAAAGGCTCTTAGTTTTTCCCCAGTGAGGATGAATTAGTTGTGAGTCCTCCATATACGGCCTTTATGATGTTGAGGTAAGTTCCCTCTATCCCTACTTTGTTGAGGGTTTTTTATCAAGAAAGGGTGCTGTATTTTGTCAAATATTTTTTCTGCATCTATTGACCGGATCATATTGTTCTTATCCTTTCTTTTGTTAATGTGGTGTATCACGTTGATTGATTTGCGAATATTGAACCACCCCTGCAGGCCAGGAATAAAGCCCACTTGATCATGGTGAATACTTCTTTTAATGTACTGTTGAATTCGATTTGCTAGATTTTATTGAGAATTTCTGCATCCATGTTCATCAGGGATATTGGTCTGTAATTCTCCTTTTTAGTGGGGTCTTTGTCTGGTTTTGGAGTCAAGGTAATGCTGGCTTCATAAAATGAGTTTGGAAGTTTTCCATTTCTATTTTTTGGAACAGTTTGAGAAGAATAGGTATTAACTCTTCTTTAAATGTCTGGTAGAATTCCCCTGGGAAGACATCGGGCCCAGGACTTTTGTTTATTGGGAGATTTTTGATTACTGATTCAATTTCTTTGCTGATTATAGGTCTGTTCAAATTTTCTACCTCTTCCTGTTTCAGTTTTGGTAGTTCACAGGTTTCTAGGAATTTGCCTATTTCTTCCAGGTTGCCCAGTTTGCTGGCATATAATTTCTCATAGTATTCTCTTATAATTCTTTGTATTTCTGTGGTGTTGGTTGTGATCTCTCTCATTCGTGATTTATTTGGGTCCTTTCTCTTTTCTTTTTGATAAGGCTGGCTTGGGCTTTATCAATTTTATTCATTCTTTCAAAGAACTAGCTCTTAGTTTTGTTAATCAATTCTGGTGTTTTTGATTCTATATTGTTCATTTCTGTTCTAATCTTTATTTTCCCCTCTTCTCCTGGCTCTTGGCTTTACTTTCTGTTCCTTTTCTAGCTCCCTAGGCATAAGGTTAGGTTGTGTCTTTGAAACTTTTCCTGCTTCTTGAGGTAGGCCTGTATCACAATATACTTCCCTCTTAGGACTGCCTTTGCAGCATTCCAAAGGTTTTGGACTGTTGTGTTTTCATTTTCATCTGCTTTCATGTATTTCTTTAGTTCTTTAATTTCCTGGTTAACCCATTCATTAGGGGTTGTAGGATATTCTTTAGTAAGATATTCTCTAATTCCATGTATTTGAGGTCTTTCCAAATTTTTTGTTGTGGTTGACTTCAAGTTTCATAGTGTTGTGGTCTGAAAATAGGCATGGTATGATCTCGATCTTTTTGTACTTGTTGAGGGCTGACTTGTGATCCAGTACGTTATCTATTCTAGAGAACGTTCCATGTGCATTTGAAAAGAATGTGTATACTGCTGCTTTAGGATGAAAGGTTCTGAATATATCTGTTAAGTCCATCTGGTCCAGTGTATCATTCAAAGCCATTGTTTCCTTATTGATTTTCTGCTTAGATTTTCTGCTGTGAGTTCGGTGTTAAAGTCCCCTACTATTATTGTATTATTATCAATGAGTTTCTTTATGGTTATTAGTAATCAATTTATATATTTGGGGTTGAGATATAAATATTTACAATTGTTAGATCTTCTTGATGGATAGACCCTTTAATTATGATACAATGCCCTTCTTCATCTCTTGTTACAGTCTTTGTTTTAAAATCTAGTTTGTCCAGGGGCACCTGGGTAACTTAGTCAGTTGTGTCCAACTCTTGATTTCAGCTCAGGTCATGATCTCAGGGTGGTGAAATCAAGCCCTGCATCAGGCTCTGTGCTCAGTGGGGAATCTGTTTGAGATTCTCTTCCTCTCCCTCTGCCCTTCCCCCTGCTCTAAAAAAATAATAAAATCTTCTTAAAAATTAAATAAAAATAAAATCTAGTTTGTCTGATATAAGTATGGCTACTCCGGCTTTCTTCTGATGTCCATTAGCATGGTAGATGGTTCTCCACCCCCTCACTCTCAATCCGTGGGTATCTTTAATAAAGTCTAAAATGAGTCTCTTGTGGGCAGCAAATAGATGGATCTTGTTTTTTGGTCCATTTTGATACCCTATGTCTTTTGACTGGAGCATTTACATCCAGAGTGATTATTGAAAGATATGAATTTAGTGCCATCATGTTACCATGGAGGTGGTGTTTCTGGTGATGTTCTCTGCTCCTTTCTAGTCTTTGTTGCTTTTGGTCTTTTTTCTCCCCTCAAAGAGACCCCTTAAAAATCTCTTGCAGGGCTGGTCACAAACTCCTTTAGTTTTGTTTGTCTGGGAAATGATTTCTTTTTCTATTTTGAATGACAGCCTTGCTGGATAAAGAATTCTTGGCTGCCTATTTTTCCCATTCAGCACATTGAGTATTTCATGCCACTCTCTTCTGGCCTGCCACATTTCTGTCGACAGATCTGCTCCTAACCTGATCTGACTTCCCTCATAAGTTAAGGGAAAAGTAGGTTAACTTTTTTTCCCTTGCTGCTTTCAAGATTCTTTCCTTGTCTGTGTATTTTGTGAATTAGGATTCTTTCCTTGTCTGTGTATTTTGTGAATTTGACTATGATATGCCTTGGCAATGGTCGGCTTTTGTAGAATTTAATGGGAATTCTCTGTGCTCATTGAATTTTGATGTCTGTGTCCTTCCCCAGATTAGAGACGTTTTCAGGTATAATTTGTTCAAATAAACCTTCTGGCCCTTTTTCTCTCTCTTCATCTTCTGGGACTCCTATGATACGAATGTTATTACATTTTAATAAGTTGCTGAGTTCCCTAAATCTACCTTCATGGTCCATTACACCCTTTCATTCCCTCTTCTTTTCAGCTTCATTATTTTCCACAATTTTATCTTCTATATCACTGACTGATTCGCTCCTCTGCTTTGTCCATCCTCATTTGTATGGTCTCCATTTGGGATTGCATCTCAGTTACAGCATTTTTAATTTAATTTTGGCCTGACTAGATTTTAGTTCTTTTACCTCTGCAGTAAGGGATTCTCTAGTGCCTTCTATGGTTTTTTCAGGCCCAGCCAGTACCCTTATAATCATTGCTGTAAATTCACGTTCAGAAATCTTACTTTTATCTGTATTGATTAAATCTCTGGCCTTTCTACTTCCTATTCTTTATTTTGGGATGAATTTCTCTGTCTCATCATTTTGTCCAGAAGAGAAAAGAAGAAGAAAAACAAAAACACAAAATAAAAGACAAAGAAAAAAAAAAACTAGATCTTGGGTGTGTTTTGGTCTGCTTGTTAAAAGAATCCAGATTCCACCCCCCAAAAAAACCTGAAAATAAACAAAGAAATAAAAATATAAATATATAAAGTGTGTGTGTGTGTACATATATAAGAATTTTTTTAATTAATAAAAAATTTTAAAAGGAAACTGAAAAAAAGAAAATAAATGAAAAAACAATAAAAAAGTCAAGAATAAAAGTAAAAAGGAAGCTAGATCCTATTTTCCCTAGAGCTGAAGCTTTGTAGTACTCTATGATCGGGAGACTTGGTTCAAGCGAGTTGTTTCTGCTGGTTTTCTGGGGGTGGAGCCTGCTGGGCTGATTCTCAGACTGACTTATTTTAGTGGAAATGTGCCTCCAGGGTGCAGGGGGGGCAGAGTTTGGTGTAAGCGGCTCCAGCCTGCACTCGGTGGCGCTGTTTTGCTTCCTGAAGGCTTTCAGTGTCGATGGGAGGGATGAATATAGCAGGATATGGTGGCACTCCACTCTCTTACCCCAGAGTTGAAAGTTCGGGCCCCCCACTCTTCAGTGAGCCCACACAGAAGAGCAATCAATCACCCTACTTGTGTCCCTGGTTTCCATCTGAAACCTGTGTTCACCTGCATATGTCTGAGCTTTTTTATCTCAGGTGAGTGACGGAGTTTCAAAAGTCCAAATTTGGGGATTCCTGCGACATGAATGGGCGCTGTTCCTCTGAGGGAGGGTCTCACTAAGCTTTTGCCATTTCCTGGCTGGTCCCAGGAAAGTGGTCACACGACCTCACAGCGGTTCACAGTTTATGGCAAAATAGAGCAGAAAGCAGGCACCAAGACCCACTGCTATCAGCCGGCTTCCTGGGAACACTGCAGTGGGATAGCACCACCTGTTCTTGTGATCCAGGGGATCCTCAGACCATGCTGTGACTCCTGGGATTCTGCCCTCCTTCACCACCTGAGCACCTTTAAGCCAGGCACGTTCCCCACAGTAGCAGACTTCTAAAAGTTCAGATTTTGTGCTCTGCTGTTTGTAATACTTTGCAGTAGCCTCTGTAAGTAAGCAGGCTCCCTCCCCACTGCCATATCCATAGATTTAACTCCCCGTCAACTCTCTGCACCTCCTACCTTCCAAAAGGTGGTCACTTTTCTACTTGTAGACTTGCAGTTTTTGTTCTCTCAGACCTCCAATTGATTTCTTGGGTGTTCAGAATGATTTGATAACTAGCTGTGTTCGAGGGACAAGACAAGCTTAGGGTCCTCCTAGTCCTCTGCCATCTTAACTCCTCCTTCTACACGTAAACCTTTGACCACATTTCTATTTTTTTCCTTCACAGTGAAATTTTGAGCCTAAAAGTCTAGACACTATAAGGGCTCTTGATATATCTATAGGTTTATGGCTAAATGTGATGTGGCCAAAAGCAAACTGGTCAACACAATCACATGACTGAACAGCAATTTTGCTGAACAAGTCTACTGTTAGTCATTGGTTTTTCTAGTCTTGGTAATTTTTCTACACCACAGGGCAGTTTTTCAACTAGTTACATGGTCTAAATGTTGTTTTTTCCCCCCATTTAACCCCCAATTGTTAGGAAGTTAACACATTCCAACAAATCACCTATTGTTGCATATTTAGATGTTTTTCTCCAATACACCCTTGTCACAAATATAGATTAATTAAGAAGGATTAATTTCTGGGGGGAAAAAAAGGAAAGGAAAAGAAAAAAGTATCCGAAAAATCTCTGAAAAAATAGACAAAAAGAAAAAATAAGGAAAAAAGCTTAATCTACAAAAAAGTTTAAAGGCACCACCTCCATAGTACAAACACCAATATCTGAACAACCAGGGTCTAGCAGCCCTTGTTTTTGAACAAAAAATCATTTTGACCAATTCTTATAGTAACTGAATTGCTTTTCATCCAAATTGTTTCTTTGTCAAATCACTTGGTAACTACCTCTAAAAAGTGCCCATTTTATCAAAATGTTGACTGTCATATATATTTTTAATTTTAGCTAACTTAAGAAGCAGAAATTGTTATCTCCTTGCTCTTTTGATGTTGCTATACCTTTGGGTGATATTACTATTAAGTATTATTAATATAAGAATAACAATAGCGGGGTGCCTGGGTGGCTCAGCCAGTGAAGCGTCTACCTTTGGCTCAGGTCATGATCCCAGGGTCCTGGGATCGAGTCCCGCATCAGGCTCCCTGCTCAGCAGGGAGTCTGCTTCTCTCTCTCCCTCTGCCGCTCCCCCTGCTTATGCACACTTGCTCTCTCTCTCTGTCAAATAAATAAAATCTTTAAAAAAGAGTAACAATAGCTAAATATGTAAGGGCTTAGTATGTACCAGGCACTATTCTAGCTGCTTATGTATTAATTAGGCCATTTGTATATCCCATCTTATAAAATATCTGCTCATTACCTAGTTAAGTTTTCACTCATTTATTAATTAGTTCCCTCATTTAAAGAATACTGATTGAGAACATGTAGTGTGTTAGTCATTGGATATGTATATTGTTGAATAACAGATCTGCTCAGCCTTTGCGGCGTTTCCTTTCTAGTGAGGAAGACAATGTAACAAAATTAAATATAAAATTACACATGCTATAATAGAAATAAATACGGTGTAGAGAGAGAAAATCAGGGGAGCAATGGAAGGCCTTGAATGAACAGAATTGAGGGTAAAAGGTTTCTGGTCAGAGAAAGGAGTACAGCCTGTGCGAAGGCCTTAAGGCAGTAAGAGGAGAGTGATATGCAGACACAGAGACGGCTGCAGAGAATGGTATGGGATGAGTTCAGAGAGTCAGAAAAGACCCGGTCAAGTGCAGGCCATTGTGAGATATCTGGGATTTCTTTAAAAGTACAACAGAAAAAAAAAAGTACAACAGGAACACACTGATCCAATTTTTATCTTAGACAGATATCTTGAGCCACAATTTGGAGAACTGGAAGGGAGTAAGAACAGAAGAGAGGAGCCCCCTGAAGAGGCTGCTGCAGTGGGTCTGTCCAGCACTGGACAGGGGATGGGAGTAAGGTAGATAAATTTAAAATATATTTTAGGGATAGAGAGGTCTTGCTAACGGACTGGATGTGGGTTGGGGAGGAGAAGGAATAAGGATGGCCACGTTTTTTCTTTGAGCAGTGAGTGCCATTCATTTATTAAGATGGAAAAGACTGGAAGGGAAAGGAGTTTTCACTGGTTTGTTGTCAAGACATGTGGGAGTAGGAGGAACAAGAATTCAACTTCTACTATTTTAAATGTGACAGGCCTGGGAACATGAAAAAGGAGATGCCAAGAAGGTGGTTGAATAAATGAGTACACAGAGCTCAGAGGTAAGGCTTGCACTGTGAATATCAGTGTGGGAGTTGTAAGACTATAAATGGCATCTACGTCCATGGGATGGACAAGATCACTTAGGGAGAGGATGTTCGATGAGAGAGGACTCAGGACTGAGATCCAGGGAACTTGAGCATGTAGGGGTCTGATAGAGAAAAGGGGACCTACCCGAGAAAGGAAACTGAAGGAGCAAGGTGCACCGGGAGACAAAAGGACCCATCATCTCAGAGACCAAGGAACGGAGAGGGGGTGTGGAGAAGGAGGAAGCAGTCAACCCATGTATAAAGGAAGAGTCAACGTGAAAAGAAAAGACGACCTCTGGGTTTGGCTACATGGAAGTCAGTGGTGACTCTAGGCACTGATGGGGCTGGACGCCAGGATGAGAGCACTGAGGATGTTGGGAAGCCGACACAACACGTGCAGACAAATCTTCTGTGACTATGACTGAGTGGGAGCCGAGAATGAGGGGGTAAGGGGGCGTCAAGGGAGTTAGGTGCTTCTCTTTATCAATTTCTATGAAAGGTGTTTTTTTTTTTTAAATAAATTAAGGCTACTATGGGCAACTGGGTGGCTCAGTTGGTTAAGCGTCTGCCTTTGGCTCAGGTCATGATCCCAGAGTCCCGGGATCAAGCCCCATATCGGGCTCCCTGCTCAGGCAGGGAGTCTGCTTCTCCCTCTCCCACTCCCCCTGTTTATGTTCCCTCTCTCGCTGTGTCTCTGTCAAATAAATGAATAAAATCTTTTTAAAAATTAATTAATTAATTAAGGCTATTAGACTTTAATAATATTTGCTGTAAAAATCTCCCAGTTTGTTTTTGGCTTTAATTTCATTTACAGCAGTTCTAACATGGGTCGAGCTATCAGTCTTTTCCTTCTGATGCTTTTAAACTTAGAAAGTCTTTCCCCATCCAAAGATCATGTGTCTTCTTACATTTTGCTAGTTCTCAATTTTTAACATTTAATTCTTTATGTTGAATTTATTTTGCTATGAGGTAGGAGATCATGAGCTAAACTGGTATCTTTTTATGAACGGTTAATCAATTGTCCCAGTTGCCTTATCTTTTCCTGATGATTATCTTCTTGGGTCTATTTCAGGTAGGTTCTCTTTCTGTCAATCACAAGGAAGAGACTTAATGAAGAAAACTTCACTAACTAGCTCAGGAGCCCCAACTAACAGAGGGAGATCTATTCCATAAGGAGTTCTTGGCATGATCTAGTACACTTCCCATCGGGTTTCCCAATCTCCTCATCCTACTCTCATGGTCTGCTGGGCTTTGCACAGAGGGGAAAAAACCCACCAGCACAGACCCTTTTTCTCTACCATTAACACCTTCACACACACTCAAGAAACTCACTGCCAGACCCCTCGGCCCCCAAGTGGAGAACCATACCTTACTCTTTCTCCTGGGGATCTTAAGGCTTTGAAGAAGTGAAAAGTACATTTACCACATTATTTAAAGCAAACTTCTGATCTCATTGCTCAGAATAAGCTGATGCCCTTCAATGAAATGGTAAGTTTTCTGTCTCCAATCCAAAGCACTCAGATTTCTGAGTTCTTGATTATTTTAAAGAATTCTGAAAAGGAGTGGGAGAGATTAGTTTCCATCCTCAGTGCCAAAGGTATCGTGGGAGGATTAAAACTTCGTAATCATATTTTGACATATACATGAAGTGCTACATAAAGAAATGAAAAGGAACACTTGGGCAAAACGCCAACAACTCTGTATGGGGTGAGAGAAAGAGCCAGACATTTTTAACTTCTATCAACCATAAAGGATTTCAGGAAATCTTGAGCATCAAGCTGTCCAGCTGACCGAGAATTTTGGACATAGCCACATTAGCCTTCAGTCCAGGGTCTACAGCATCTTATCTTGAGCAGCCCTGTTGTCAACAGTAACAGTAACACCTTCTGTTTAGGAGAGGGGTAGTGAGGAGAGAAGAGCTAAAGAGGAAGGGAATAAAGATGCTGATAGGACTCACGATCCTGATATTTAAGCAGAGGCATGTTAACTGTGAAACTGAACTTGGACTTCTTCACTATTTGAGTCAGCATTATTGCCTGAAGTTGGGCTAGAGATGTTTTAATTTTTTGGAAAATTAAAACCAGAGGAAGAACAAATACCCATCCCTTATATGAATGACCCACCCATAATCTTACAAAGACAACAGTACAGTAAAACCACAACGACCACCAAATATGCCAACAGGGAGCCTTCCTATCCCTTGCCTCCTATCCACGGGTAACGTGTTCCAAGGTTGAGCCAGCAAATCTATTAACTGATGCTAGAATATTCCTCACGGGGCTTTATAATATTTTTAATCTTTATTAGTTACATTTGGTATTTACTAAGATGTTTTTAAGGGTTCTTGCAAGAAAGTGCATCAAGATGGGAAGCTATTTGGCAAAAATAAGATCTCACAGAGCACCGGGACAGATACCTCTGTGCAGATATGATTAAGGGGGAATTTATTATGGCACAGGGCTTCTCCTACATGATCGTTTACAGGACATTCTGACCCAGTCAGGGGTATCTACTTGTACAGTTACATGCCTGAAGGTACCCTTTTGGTGTAGAAAGAGAGAAAGTTTCATTCTGAAGCTGCCTTCCATGAAAAAGAGCTAAGGCATTCCCAAACTGGAAAAAGACACACTCAGCAAGTTTATGCACCAGGGCTGAATGGTACGGCAAGGGAGAGGTGCTGTGCAAATAAAACGGGGCAAAATTCAGGAGACCTGAGTCTGGGCCTAGATTCCTTCCACAATGAGCTGTGTGACCTTGGAAAAGACTGTCACCTAGGTGGGGCTGCAGCCTTCTCCTATACCAAGTGGTGGAAGAGCTGCAGAGCTGAGCTCTCCTGTCTACTGTTGCCTGACATTCTGATTCCAACAGAAGAAAAAGGAAGAGTAGGTCTTGGTTGGCTCTGAAAAGCAACTCATAGTGTCACGAACTCTCAACTCTTGCTGCCCTAAGAACTTCATTCATAGCCTAATACACAATTATAGCAATGAAGGAGGTGAATGAATGGCAAGTTTCTTGTCCAACCATTATGTAAATAGGCCAGAGATGGCCCCTATGTTGTTTAGCCCAAAGTCTGCTGAAGCCAACTTAAATTCTCCTGCATCCAATTGCTTTAAATATATTCCAAATAAACATATTTTTAGCCATTTAGAGCCCACCTACCACACATACCCTACGAAATCGCACCCACGGTCTCCTAGCAATAAACAACACCCTGCAGCTAGAAAAGTCCCCCAAATGCAGCTGCCCTTTGGAGCTCTTTGTCCCAGAGGCCCTCTACCTTGTTGCTGAGCGACATCATCTAGACAGGTAGGCCCCCTCTCTGATTTCCCCTACTCTCCCAGGTAGTCTCTTGTGCTATTCCCCTTTTGGGTGTGGCCTTGTGCCTCTGTCTCTGGAAGGTTCCCAACTGTAAGGCACCTCCCTTCTTACGCAACCTTGTCCATGCACCACCCAAATAAAGCTTTTGTGTTACCGCCTCTCATGAACCTGTCTCTTCCTTGATCAACTTCCAAATCCCCAAACTTACTACACCAACCCATCTAAATAAAGTAAGTATATAAACAGGCTCCAGATGTATTGAATATGGCCTCCGCTCTATCCACAAACAAAAGAGGAGGTTCCCTACTATTCAGCAACAGCTCTGAGAAATTAAAGAGTTGACCAAATCAACTAAAGGGCTGGAGACCCACTCCTACCCCCATCTGGGCAAGTAGGAAGTGGTCAGCTCCTTAGCAAAATTACCGATGGGTCAAGAATCTCCTCTGAACCCTTCAACAATCCATCTCTCCTCATAGGCCTCCCTGTCTTTAAAGTTTCCACAGATAAAAACCTGTTCTCGGCAGAAAATCTGATTTATGCTGGGTTGTGCCAAACTGGTAAGGACCTATGAGCTTGTGGTTTAGAGCACAAACTATGGAGCCAGACATCCAGTCAGAATGCCAGCTCTGTTACTCACTAGACGCATAGCTAACCTCGCTGTGCCTCAGTTCCTTCTCTCGTTATGTTGCTGTGAGAACCCAAGATAAATCACACAACATGGTGCCTCCTCAGAGTCTCTCAGCCTCACCAGCTCCTGAGCCCTTGGCCCCCTCCTCACTGACTGCCCCCACCGTGGTGGGAACCACAGCAGCTCCAGAGCTCCTGGGCCTGAGGTGGACCGACAGACCGACTGAGGCTCTGGAGGCACACCCAGCCTGGAACGATGATCCAAGCCACTGGATGTGGTACGCGCCCTCCTCAGGGGCTGCCTCAAGTGGCCAGGTGACACAGTCCAGAAGGGCATTAGCCCCAATGGGGCGAGCTTTGGCCAAAGAGGGATGGAAGATGTGGAATGACAGAAAAATTCTTCTCTCTTTCCCCATTAGAAAGTCCTGAGGTAGGGTTTTCTGAACAGGCATCCTGTACCACCAAGTATTTGTCTCATTTCCTTTCTCCCTCACACTCGCTGCCCTGGGATCGTAGGGAAGACCTGCCCCAGGCTCTGTTTTCCAAAGAATCCAAGTAAAATTGGTGGGAAAAAATTAAAAAATAATAAAAATAAATAAAATAAAATAAGAAATAAAATAAAATAAAATATTAACCAAAAAAAATCAGGAGAAAAAAACTGATACAAGTAAAGCACTCAGAACTTCACTGTCTAATACAGTTGCCACTAACCATGAGGCTATTAATAAGCACATGAAATGTGCTCGGTGTGAATCGAGATGTGCTGTAAGTGTAAAATGCACATTGGATTTCAAAGACTTAGTACCAAAATGTAAAATACCTCATTATAAACTTACACTAACTACGTGTTGGAATGACAAAATTTTGGATAACTGGGCTTGAATAAACAATTAAAATTAGTTTCACCTGTTTCTTTCTACTTTTTTAAAAAAGATTTAATTTATTTATTTGACAGAGACAGCGAGAGCGCAGGAACACAAGCAGGGCAGATTGGGAGAGGGAGAAGCAGGCTCCCCGCTGAGCAGGGAGCCCGATGCGGGGCTCGATCCCAGGACCCTGGGATCATGACCTGAGCCGAAGGCAGATGCTTAACTGACTGAGCCACCCAGGCGCCCTCTTTTTACTTTTTTTTAAATGTGCCTACTGAATATTTTAAATTACATGTTGCTTCCATTACGTTTTTATTGGACAGCTCTGACTTAGATTTTAGTACCTTGTAAGTCCACAAGAGAGATTAGTTGTTTTCATTTCCCTTCCCAAGAAGTTCTAGAGATTTGCTGTCAATAAAGCCTAATGATAAAAAGAATGTGGGAACAGAAAGGGAGACAGACAGGGAGAAAAGGGAACAAATATTTGTTAAGTACCCTTAATTATATATCATACAAATACTCGAAGTCTATTCATTATTATCCTCATTTGGCAGATAAGGAAGTAAGGGCTCAAAATAATTTTCCCAAGGTCACAGAGGTATTAAACAGACCTGAAAACTGGACCCAGGTCTGCCTGACTCCACAGTCCATGCTCTTTTCAATCTAGCATACTGTCAAAGGATTGGCTCTCATGGTCTGGTATGGTTTCAATAAGTGAGGTTTTTTGACATATGTTAGGGCTTCCTAGAATTCCCTTAAATCACCTACCCAGGAGGTCAACTACACTAACCAAGTTAAAAGCTGCTGCTGAACACAAATCAATCAATCAATATCCCCCTCACCCACCCCTCTCGCTTTGAGTGCAGGAAAGGGAATTCAATTGGTCCATGGCACGTGGTCATCATACATCCACGAGAGCCCCCTTTGTTTTGTATTTTTCCCCATTCAATCCCATTCTCCCACTGGCTCTTACTTGAGCACACATAATGAACAGTCTTTCAATAATACCCTTCATGGGTGCCTGGGTGGCTCAGTTGGTTAAGCGACTGCCTTCGGCTCAGGTCATGATCCTGGAGTCCCAGGATCGAATCCCACATCGGACTCCCTGCTCAGCAGGGAGTCTGCTTCTCCCTCTGACCCTCCCCCCTCTCATGTGCTCTCTCTCTCTCTCTCTCTCTCATTCTCTCTCTCAATAAAATCTTTAAAAAAATAATAATAATAATACCCTTCATATGTTTATTTAGATCTACAGGTGTCCTTGAAAAGTGTTACTGTGTGCAAAACTGCTTTCTTGTTCTGATTTATGCCACACTGTTTCCTAAAATCTAATAATGTAGACATAAGTAAATATAAATCTATTGCCTCTGGCAGCTACATCATGTTCCACCATACGTAACTACCATATCCTACTTATCCGGTCCTTAAGTGGTGACTCCGACATCGTCTCTGAC
This sequence comes from Phoca vitulina, assembly GCF_004348235.1. Lineage (NCBI taxonomy): Eukaryota > Metazoa > Chordata > Mammalia > Carnivora > Phocidae > Phoca > Phoca vitulina. The sequence goes on from NW_022589758.1 coordinate 1,960,828, forward strand.
TCCTTTCCACCACCCGTGATGCTGAGATGATCACTGCCACAGGTCTACTTGTTGAAGTTTTGCTGGAGTAAATATCCAGGAGCAGAAATGCTGGGGCATACTCTCTATATTCTGTGTTAGCTTCACTAAGTAACCAAGCAATGCCGGCTCACTCTCCACAATGAATACAGTTAGTCACCTGCCATGCATGAAGTTTCTAGTTCTTTCCATCCTTGCCACACTTGACAATACCCAACTTCCTAACTTTGGCCAATCTGAAGGGTGTCAAGTGGTAGCATATTATTTGAATGTCCATTTCTCTGCATATTGATTAGAAGAACATCTCTTCATATTCTTATCGGCCTTCCATAGTTGGGTAAAAGATTTTCTGAAGACCTGGTACCTGGAGTTGCCACCAACGCAAGCCTCTGACTTTTCAAGAAGGCAAGAATGTTTCAGCTCAGAGGGTGGAGGACTATGGACACATGGCTTTCTTCTCCCAGCTATAGTAAGGCTCTGGACTGACCATGTCCATCAATTTTCTGCAGATATAAACACTCTAGGGCTTGGAGATTTGGTTGTACAATGAAATCTCATGGAAGCAGGGCTGGTATTGCCATAACTGTGTCTCTTACTACCTTCTGGGACTACTTCTCAAGTGAGATGAAGGAGAAGCGGTGTAGAAAGAATTCAAGTTTGGCATCCTGATGGAGCCACATCCAGTCTGGGTGACACGCCAGGCTGTGGTGCTTATAAAGGACAAGAAATCCTGTACTCCCCCCAAGCAAAGCAGAATTAAAGTTGGGTAAGGAGGCTTTGGGACTTTATTTAGCATGTAATTAGAAATTATAATTTCTTTTGACTCAGTTTATAAAAGCAAGAGGTTTTAGATCAGGGGTTTAGATTTCTTCCTAGAAATCTGATGATGGGAGAAATGTGTGTTCAAGATTGGGACATTTCAATATTTAGGTAACTTTTATGCTACCACTTGGGCTTCTCACACACCTGTCAACATGGTTGGGAATAATTCAACAGGGAACTAGCCTAGAATACAATGCGCCTTGGTATTTATTTAATGAAAATACTCTCTATACTCATTTCAGACCCTTCTGGGGGTAAAATTTATCCCAGAGAGTTGAAGTTAGCTTTGGTGGGAAGAGGTCCACACTGACAAACTTCTGTCCTTCCCTGAGGTGGGGGGGGGGGGGCGGTCACTGCTAAATGTCAACTCCAGTAAGTTAAGAAACAACATGCTGAGGAATACTGGGGGAGCCTCCAGACCCCTCCCTAATGTCCCCATAAGGGGTGGAGGGGAGAGGGAAGGATAGGATCCTGGTGGTAAGGGCAATCCAAGGAACTGAGCATGCTCAGCTAGGCTGTTTGCTCTCTCTCTCTCTGTCTCTTCTGCCATGAGCTAAGAGGCCAGCCTCTGAAAATGCTGCCTATGACTCTAAGCTCTGCCAGGACATGTTTAATGAAGTGCAGGAAGTATTAAAAGCGCAAAAGGTCTCAAGAGACAAGTCATGTGCCTTTATCCAGATTTTACTGGTAATAAAGATGACATTTGGATCCCCATCTGGCTAACTCCTCAGAGTCTATGTCTCAATTCATCCTGAGATTGGGAGGGGAAGAGATGATAATGACCTCTTGGTCCTCTCCTCTACCTCAGCTCCCTCCATTTGACTTCCACCCAATTTGAAGTCCTCTTCTGCTTTTGTCTGGCTGACAGACTCTGGCAGTTAAAACCTATGGAAACACTTAATCACAGCCACCAGAAATCTCGCTCAAAACGTCGTTTGCACTGATCAGTAACAGATGGCCTCGAATCAGTATCTGATGCTGGGAGTCTACTAGCCAAGCCTCGGGAGGGACTCGGAGACACTCAAAATCTCCAAGGCACACAAAGATGTAAGTGGTTCTGACTCCTGACAAGCTGAGCTGGCCAGGACTCAATTCGCAGAACCTCCAATTGATGTCTAGAGACAGAAGAAAATGAAATTGAAAAGTAAAAAAAGAGAGAGAGAGAGGAGAGAGAGGGAGATAAATGACCAGAAAAGTTTTACATGGTAAAGATGATCATTTTTCCCATTTTTGTGCTTAAGACAATGAATATATATGCTTTGAAGGCCTTCTTCAAGCATGGAGCTATTCCACTGGGTCTTTCCCCACCTGGAAGCAGAAACACCTTATGAACACCTCTGGGGCTTCGTGCTGTCTCCTTCGCATTGTCTAGACACTTTCCATCCTTCTTTGTCGGGTCAGGTGGCTCCTATAGACTCGGGCCTGCTTTTCCTGAACCTTCAGATTGGGCTGAGCCTCTTATCTAGTCTGCCTTCCCCTAAAGCTGCCATGTTCACCAGTCCGGTGACTCACCACAGTATACTACTGTTAGCAGTTGATGTGTCTGTCCCTTCAACTGGGCCCTTCCAGCTCCCTGATTTCTGTCATCTTTTCCCCCATACCTTCACAGGGTCTCGCACACAGCTGGCCCTCCATACATACTTGCTGAGCTCCACCAAACTATTTCCCTTTCTGGGAAATCCTTCCAATTCCCCATGGCCAGTATGGAAGTCCTTCCAGGAATGGGAGGATCTGACGGTTTCCTAATCTCATTTTGCGAAGTCAAGGGAATCCTCAACAGCCCAAGGACATGCTGTGGATGATGAAAAGGATTCCCTGTGGTTTTAAGACCACAACACGCTCCTCCTTTAACAGAATAAACCCTATCAGTGATCTAGAGCCCATGTGAGTTGAAATTTAAAAATTCTTGTCCATCTTGGAGTACCTCTACCGATCCACAGGAGCAGAATTCCTAAAGCTTCATGGAATCAGACTGGTATCTGAGAACAAATTTTCTTACCACCTTTCATCCTGAGTTTGGTCAAATTGTTCATAAGCTATGTGATCCTGAGCGTCTGTGCTTTGGGCAAAAGAAAATACTGTGTTTGCAGCTACCTGCAGCATAACTTCATTCATGCCAGTACGGGTCTTTAAAATACTGACATGTACCTTGTTTATATCCACAAGAGCTCAGCTTTCAAGGCAACATGCAAGAGCCTCTGAAACTCTCTGTAGCGGTCCTGTATTTTTCACTCTGCTTAGAAAAAAAATATGTAACGTGTTCCTGGGGAAAGACTTACTATCTCCTGGAAGTCCAACCTTGACAGCCATACAAGTGATTACAATGATCTGTAAAGTGTCCACTCACCTTTATTGAGGGAAACACCTGGGCTCTTTATGGCTTTCGTTACACTCTTATTCTAAATCTCCTGGCTAATCTGTCATCCTGATGACCAAGGGCAACGATGTATGAAGGGCACAGGAAGTAACCTCTGGTTTAAAAGTACACCTACCCATTCTTCACTTATTGCCAGAAAAGGGCTTGTTACCACCACTGGAATGTGCTTCCTAGGTCAGCGGGGACATCGTGAAGGAATAACAACATCTGGCACCCTTTGTGCACACCAAGAATGGTATTTCGGGGGTGAACAGAGCGTCCTGGGCAAGAGCAACCTTTTGTATATCGGATTTGAGCAAATCCTGACCGCTGTTTATGTGAACAATCCTAACTGCAAATGAAGTGCCAACCACGGCTGCCTACCATAGGACAAGTCTTTGAAGTTGCCGGATGCATTTCTTTCGTGTCCTCATCTTTATTCATCAAGACCAACAGACCGAATTGTGCCCATTCTCAACACTGAATCAGAACCAAGTTTTGCACTTGTCTGCGGAATGATGCTGATCATCCGCTCGGGCTCCATGGCCTGTGGGGGGAAGTTCCTATGGAACGGGCGGCTTTCTGAAATTCGAGAGAAGAGAAGGCTGCACGCAGCACTCCACCCTACCTTATCCTCAAACCATGCCTCTGACAACCCTGGGAGAGAGGGAGACGATGGGGGTAGATGCATACAGCCAAGGTCAGCTGTAGGCAAAAATCCAGGAGTAGACAGACCTGGTCTTGGATTTCCCTCCGGCCCCATATTTTACGCCATCTCCTTTTGCCTGGTCACAAGCCCATGAGGATCTGGTTATCCATGCAGCCTGCCATCATGATCCCCAAATAGGTATCACACTCCTACTACCCACGCCTTTTGGCCACACCGTTCTAAAACATGACCCCTGCCCCGTCTCTTTTCTTTCTTTCCCTCGCTTTACAAAGCACACAAGCAAAATCGATGGTCCCTCCTCCAGACTATCACGGAAGCTTCGCGTGCTGCTGGCTTCACCTTTCACGTATCACATGATACCTCTGATGTGTGCCAGTTTCCCTTCCCCCGCTAGACCATGACCTTATTTGAGGACGGTGGTTGTTTCTTAGTCACCTATCTCCAGGGCACTGCGCGATGTGCACACAGCTGGTGCCTAATGACTGAACGAACAGAGCTCACAGAGCAATGGGACACGTGGATTAAATAGCTGTCAGTCCCAAATCCCACGGGATGTGGAAATAGATGGCTGTGTAGATCTAGGGCAGCTGAGAAGGCTTCACTGAAGAGAGGGGACATAGGCTGGACCTTGGTGAATGGCAAGGAGGTGGAGATGGTGAAATCCTCAAGTCCACGTTTCTACAGGACTGCACTTCACCATATCCTTTCCTGACAAATGCTGTTGCCCTCGCCCTGTGTCAAAGGGAGACCAGAGGGGCACCTGGGCAGCTCAGTTGGTTAAATGTCTGCCTTCGGCTCAGGTCATGGTCCTGGGGTCCCGGGATCGAGTCCTGCGTCGGGCTCCCTGCTCTGCGGGAAGCCTGCTTCTCCCTCTCCCTCTGCCTGTCCCCCCCTGCTCATGCTCCCTCGGTCTCTCTCAAATGAATAAATAAAAATTCTTAATAAAATAAAACAAAGGGAGACCACAAGGTTCTCTGCCTTGTGCTGATATTTCCTTTCCTCTTTCCCAACACCCACCTCTTATTTATTTAAGGTCTCAAGAGGGAAATTCGGCCAGAATTCATTTGGGTGACTGAATTTCTTAGGTGGGACTTTAACTTAGCATTCCTCATAGCATCTCATTAAACATGGACCATAACAAAAACAAAAAAAATCAATGGAAATAACAACTAGAGGAAAATAAAGACCGTTATCAGGAAGAAACATAAAATCACATCATTAAAAAGCTTGGGATTCCTAAAGTGGTCAAATCATACTAGGTTTCCAGAAACTGCCTCATAGAGATAATGGCCATCCTTTTTTAAAAATGTCCACTTACTGTTCAATGTAACATTGAATATTACAGTATTTTTCTTAACTCTTTCTTCTTTTTTTTTTTAAAGATTTTATTTATTCGACAGAGAGAGAGACACGGCAAGAGAGGGAACACAAGCAGGGGGAGTGGGAGAGGGAGAAGCACACCTCCCGCCGAGCAGGGAGCCCGATGCGGGGCTCGATCCCAGGACCCTGGGACCATGACCTGAGCTGAAGGCAGATGCTTAACCCAGGCGCCCCTTAGCTCTTTCTTCTATATTTGTATCTATTTTTCTTACACTGAGAATCTTGATTCCCAAAAATATTAACAAGTTAACTCATTGGTTTTTATTTCACAATACACACAAAACTATTTTAAAACTGTAATGCCAATACTAACAATAAATGATGGAGTCAAGTTTAAAATTTTTGTGCTTTTTTTCTTTAGACTACATCCCACTAAAAACGTACTGTCAGAGAACTATGTTTAAAAGTCCTTAAAATAGATACTTTTCTCTGTGTAGTTATGTTGCTGAGAGCTTTATACACATTTTAAGGTCTTCATTTGTTTCTGTTTGTTTTTGATTTTAAGATTTGAGGTTTTTTTCCTTTTCCTTTTCCTTCTCTGGTAACTTGATATTTTAAATATGTAAACATTTACATCTTTCAAAACTGAAAAGAAAGAGACATGGAGAGAAGTGTCAGATCCGTCCTTACCCCCCACCCTCACCCCAAAGGGAACAGTTTTTTAAATACCCAGTTTTTAAGCCTATCACAGAGTGCGCTGACTTAGGAATACAATAAATGAACAGAGAAACCTTTGGAAGGGACGATTCCTTTCTGGGCAGGTGGCATTTCCCCTCTGCTCACTCTCTGGGGCAGCTAGAGCCCGTTCTCTCCAGTCCCCTTCGTCAGGAGCACACAGTGCCACTTACAACCTCTGCCACTGGGAGAATATTCATCATTCTTTTTTGAGCCAGACCCATGAACTTGTCGGCATACCTCAAAGGCAAAAAAGAGGGGGAAAAAAAAGTGTGCCTGCGCTACCTGTTTTCATGATTTAATAGTTTTTTAAATGCTACTTTGAGAAGCTGTTCTTCTGAGCTCGGGAAGGAAAGGGAGGGCTCCCGTGGAGGGGCCAGCTCTCCCCACATCACAAAGTGAATGGGAGCAAACTCAGAAAGGCAGAGGAGCAGGGGAGCTGAGACGTGGGGTGGTCAACTGTAAAGTCTGCAAGATCCGCTTAAAATGTGCCAAACACAGAGTTCAACTCATCCTGGAAATAGAGAAATAGGTACAATGCAAAAATGTTCTAAGCGTACTGTTCAGTATTAGGATTGCCAAAAACCCACTCCTGTTTGGATGTGCTATCAAGGTTACTTCCCTGAAAGCCACACAAACTCTCTATATATTTTAAATCCAACTAAGGTGCAAGGAATACTGACAAAATTGTATACTGGTGATAAAGTGTTGCAAATGACATTCTGCCTTTAAAGTTTCCTGGATGCAAACAGAAGCTCTTTCTAGCTCTGGTATAGGAACAAGTATGTGTGTGCACCAACGGCCTGCTACACAGCCGGAAAACTCCCATCAGCTCTCTGCCTAGGAGGTAACAATCAGACTTGGTTCTAAATCATGTGCCAACCCACAACCAACGCAGGCTGATTAGCGGGCAGGTTGCTTTTTGGTGGAGAGACATGCCCGAGGGACACAGGGTCACCCAGCGCCTGCCGGAGTGAAACCAGAGCGGGGGGGGGGGGGGGAGGGATATCCAACAGGGACGCACTGAAAGCTGGTAAGCACGCCCCCTACTAGAGATCAAGCCACACCTTGAAAACCGACAGGAAAGATGCTAAAGCAGAGAAGATAGCTTCCTGTGGACCCCCAAGCCTCCACATCTCTGCCCATCCCTGTTGTCACTGCTTGAATTTAAGAAACCTGCAGGGAACAATTTGGGTCTTGCAAAACAGCCTAGTATTCACATTTAAAGGAAAAAGATCTTTTTTTAATTTCTCTACTTCGTAATCCCTTAAGTAGTTTAAAAATGCAATTTAGCTAATTTTACTGTTCTCTCAACTTTTTATTTTTTTTTTTAAGATTTTATTTACTTATTTGACAGAGAGAGACACAGCGAGAGAGGGAACACAGCAGGGGGAGTGGGAGAGGGAGAAGCAGGCTCCCCGCAGAGCCGGGAGCCCGATGTGGGACTCGATCCCAGGACCCTGGGATCATGACCTGAGCCGAAGGCAGTCGCTTAACCGACTGAGCCACCCAGGCTCCCATCTCTCAACTTTTTAATTAGCTCATATTAAGCTTATTGCAATCATTCTTAACCCCTAGATTGTCTACCTTCTTACTACTTCACCCGTTTCTCCTATTCCAGCATTCATTTACATTGTAACAATTTCACTTATGCACTTAGGAAATGTTCATGAGTTGTCTGGTATGTATCAGGCACTGTTTCAGGTGTTGAGGCACAGTGGTGAGATCTGAGCGAATGACAGGAGATGCTTGGCCAACACTTTTTGGGAAGTGAATTTTGAAAATGTTGATTATCATCCAACACGTGGATATACAATCCGTCCATCAGAAGGAAGATTCTTTTCATTATGTCTATAGGCCACATGAACAATGTACAAAGCTTCTGCAAAGTAAAAGCAGCAAATACTTAGAGCTTATTCTGCACCAGATACTGTTCTAAGTTCTTTACACGTATTAACCAATTTAATCCTCTCGACCCATTTTACAGATGAGAACACTTGGGCCTGGCAAGCTTAAGTGGCCTTTCTAAAGTTACTCAGTGGTGGAGCTGGCCTTGAACCCAGGCAGCCTGGCTCCAGGTTGCCTTTTTCTGACCCCAGTGGGACTGAGGCCTCCTTAAGGTTTGCTTCTGACACAGTGGAATTTAAAACAGCAGGATACAAATAGAGGCATTATATTCCAGAGAGAACGGCCAAGAAACATTGCTGATTGGTTGCCTGGTAAGGATGGAATGGGCTTTGGAGAATTTCATACTGTCATGAAATAAACATGTGATTTTGACCTTCCAGAAGTGACAGAAACTATGCAAAGTATCCCATTTTTATCCTTTTCTCCTTTCAGCCTTCACTTTAGATCGTGATGTTCTGGCAGAATTTTGCTCAAAATTGGTTGTGGCTTCCCGAGTGCTGAGACATACACAACCTGGGAAGAGGGACATATCTACCTTTCAGACTGAAAAAAAAAAGGACTTTAAACAAGCTTTTAACACCCTGCACAAAACCCCCTCACCTTTTTTATGGATGTCAAAACTAAAATCCAGAAAAGTTAGGTAAGATTTGCCAAAAGCCACAGAGCTGAACCTGAACACCTTCCCTAGGCATGTAATCAACCTGTTCCTCATGACGAGTCAACTCCTGTGTCTTGGATCCCACAGCCATTCATTACACATATGACAAACAGCACGGGCATCATCTGGGAGCTGGTTAAAAATATAGACTTGTTGGGGTGCCTGGGTGGCTCAGTCGTTAAGCGTCTGCCTTGGGCTCAGGTTAGGATCCCAGGGTCCTGGGATAGAGCCCCACATCGGACTCCCTGCTCAGCGGGAAGCCTGCTTCTCCCTCTCTCACTCCCCCTGCTTGTGTTCCCTCTCTCGCTGTGTCTCTATCAAATAAATAAAATAAAATCTTAAAAAAAAAAAATCTTTAAAAAAAAAAAAATACAGACTCGCAGGGCGCCTGGGTGGCTCAGTCATTAAGCATCTGCCTTCGGCTCAGGTCAGGATCCCAGGGTCCTGGGATGGAGCCTCCCCTCGGGCTCCTTGCTCAGTGGAGAGTCTGCTTCTCCTTCTCCCTTTGCCTCTGCCTCTGCCCCTCGCCCTGCTCCTGCTCTCTGGCTCTCGAATAAATAAAATCTTTAAAAAAAAAAAAAAAAAAACAGTCTCGCAGGCCACCTGGGTGGCTCAGTCAGTTAAGCGTCGGACTCTTGATCTCAACTCAGGTCTTGATCTCAGGGTCACGAGTCCAAGCCCACCCAGCGAAGAGCCTAGTTAAAAAATAAATAAATAGGGCGCCTGGGTGGCTCAGTTGGTTAAGCGACTGCCTTCGGCTCAGGTCATGATCCTGGAGTCCGGGGATCGAGTCCCACATCGGGCTCCCTGCTCAGCAGGGGGTCTGCTTCTCCCTCTGCCCTCTTCCTTCTCGTGCTCTCTCTCATTCTCTCTCTCTCAAATAAATAAATAAAATCTTTAAAAAAAAAAAAAAATAAATAAATAAATAAATAAATAAATGCAGACTCAGGCCTCACCCGACAGGCTGAATCAGTCCGCATTTTAACAAGCCTCCTCCCTCCCCCCAGGTAATCCATATGAATAAAGTTGAAGAAGTGCTGGGATGGTCACTAACTCCGTTTTCTAGATATTTTAGTTGCAGGAGGGGAGCAGTCATTGACTCCATATTGGCTAGAAGCACATCCATCTCTTGAAAGGTAGCTTCCCAGCCTCACCTTGTAATTGAACTTAAAATCACCTTCTGATGCAAAACAATCTACAGTTTGATTTAAGGTATGTCTGGGCTTTTAAGTCTCAGTCACTCCTTGGTGAACAGATATTAAGCCTTCAGATGTAAAAAAAAAAAAAAAAACAAAACAAAAAAAAAAACTATGTTTCTTATGAGACCTGGAAAGACATGGCCAATCCCCCATCCTTACAATGACTCCTGCTGGTGTCTTTTCTTCAGAGCAGGTTAAATGCCTTTCCCGAATCCCCGCAAGTCCCTTTAGGACAGACAGCAAACATAAATCTCAGCCCAGCTCCTGCCCAAGTGAACATGAACTAATCAAAATAATAATAGTAACAGCTATCGCTCACGTGGTGCTTACAGCGTGTCTGGTGCTGTCCAGATAGCTTAAACATATCAAAAACTCACTTAATCCTCACAGCAACCCTGTTACGGATGAATACAGTGAAGCACAGAGAGGTTAAGTGGCTTGCCCAAGGCCACACAGCTAATTCAAGGTGGGGATTCTAATCCAGGCCGGCTGTCTTCGGAAGCCATGCTGGTAACCATAGCGCCACACGGCCCCTCAAAAGTCAAAGTGATGCTGCCCAGGGTTCCAAGAGTCTCTCAATAAAATGCTCCCATAATAAAGCCTGATCGTGTACTTAGGAGAATGTAGTTCACTTCAGAGATTTTACTTGACAAAAAGAAAAAGAGAGGCCAGCAACCACTAGGACATTGTTTTACAAAGTTAAAAAACATGACCTCTGGTCTCTCATTCTTGGTTGTGATCGCAAAGACCATGCATGCGGTCCAGGGCGCCTGGGTGGCTCAGTCGTTAAGCGTCTGCCTTCGGCTCAGGTCATGATCCCAGCGCCCTGGGATCGAGTCCCACATAGGGCTCCCTGCTGGGCAGGAAGCCTGCTTCTCCCTCTCCCACTCCCCCTGCTTGTAGTCCCTCTCTCGCTGTGTCTCTCTCTGTCAAATAAATAAATAAAAATCTTTAATAAAAAAAAAAAGACCATGTGGTCTGCTGCTCGGAAGTACTTGAAAATGTCCTTCTGCCTGTAACTGGAACCGGCTCCAACATTAAAACTGCATCGTGTTGTCTATAAATGAGAAGCAGTTGTGAACTCTAAGGATTCGTGATAATGCTGGCTTTGCTCATCTGTTAAATCCATGGTCTCATTTCTCTTTTTAGCTGCAGATAGCTTTTTTTCTAAATGAAATCTTAACGACCATTCCAATATACATGACTGGGCAAAGCCTTGTGCTTTGGTTGGGAGTGAAGAGGGGAAAATCTCTTGACCTCCACGATCAGTATCCCCTGCAGGGAGGTCCCTAGAACCCCAGAGTTCTGGAAACCCAGAATGAAAAATAGCCCAGGAAACAGAATGAGCCGCTTAGCTTCTGCACGAATTCAGCTCTCCTTAGGCCTCCCTGCCTGATCCTTCCTATACACGGCGATGTCCTTCGCCTTGTACCAGGAAGACGCCGCAGGATCTGAATTCTGCTCTGTGGAGCTGAAAGGCAGGACACATTTGCCATACATTTGAAAAGGGCACTACCCAACATTCAGCAAGACAGGAGATATAAATACACACTGGTAAGTCCCAACCAATAACCCTGACCAACCTGTTAACCGTGACACGTATCCCACTGAGCGGTTGGCTAATAGCCACCGCCAAGCCATTATCCCTGTCAGTGCATATGAGCGACATTTAAATTTACAAAAATTAGTGTTTAAAATAGTTTTAGGTGCTGACCGCCCACAGGGAGAATGGCAGAGTGGTTCCCAATATGTTGATGCTCTCCGCCCCAGGTGGCATTTGTGAAACTGTGGATACAGCCCTCCAGATCCCCGAGGAACCCTTGTAACCATTTCCGTGCCCCCAGCCCAAACTCAACGGCCATTAGGTAATGACTTCAAGGAAGAGAACAGGAAAGCCCAGCTCCCTTGCCCGGGGTGGGTCAGGACAACCTGAAGGCAAACTGAGCCTTTTGGAGTCCCTGTCCTCTTTGCGACTTTGCTAGAGAGGACACCCTTGCTTGGCTCCCTTCCCTTCCCTGCCCTGGTTCCTTCTCCTGTTCTCTAGGGGCACTTCCTTTACAATCACCGGCACAGGAATTCCCAGCTCGGGGTCTGCCTCTGGGAAACGCCCCCTAAGAGACTACACAACCCGGCTCACTACCGTGCCACTTCATTGGCACGAATCATTTGGCCAACCCAGTGGCAGTTAATGAACAAGGGACTTGAGCCACACCCTTCTCCTACCACAAATACGTCCATAATCTTTAGCCTCAATTGGTCTTATTTGATCAAAAAGGTGGGACCCTAATCCTAAATATTATAAAGTCTCAGCTGAGAAGAATGTATAGGGCATGGCATGTGTGGGTTAAATCAATGCTCAAGTTAATTAAAAAAAAAACCCTTTCTATGATATAGTAGTGTGCTTTCCTTACTAAGCTGGGCTTAAATGATTTAAATAAATCTTCAGGGAGTGGAGCAGGTTTGGGTTATTTGTCTCTTAAAGGTCACAAACGTGCAGTACCAAGGACCTATAAAACTGTACAATAAGTGAGAGGCTATAATTCGCACACATCCTTAGACCTTGAAAATTGCTTTTGACCATATTTTTTATACGAGCTTGCTTTCTTGAAATTTCCCTAACTCTATGGGTTTGCACGTGGCAAAAAAGGTCTGGGTTCCCTTGGGTTCCACTTCTTCTGACACCTCTGAATCAAGTCCACCCCGTGGGATGTGAACTGTGATCCACCCAGCGAGACCCGGAGACCCCGATGGGGCCAGCCTCACGTGACCGCACACCTCGGCTTTCACAGACCCGTAACAGCGCAGCTCACCTTTATTCCCAGGGCTTCTCCAGAAATGACGGCAACCGTCACACCATCCTTACTGGGTTTGGGGATTTCTTTACTCTTCACCTCCTGGTACTGAGGCTCCACCATCTTCTCTGAGCTTCGCAAATTAACCCACAGTTGGAGGCCATGGGCTGGCTCTTCTGAGCAAGGCATCTCGGCGTGCAGAATGCCCCGGCCTGCGGTCATCCACTGCAAACAGCGGACCAACAAGAAGGAAATGTAACCCAGCCTCTAACAAGTCTGCAGGTGGGGCAACTGTGTCATGGGGACTAAGCCAGGCCCCTTACAAGCGCTGCTTTCGGGGTGGTGAGGAATAACAAAGCAACAATGACAACTGCTGAAGCCATTTCCAGGATTCCTAAAGCTCTGCAAGCTTCCTCATTTGAATTCAAAGCATCAGACCTGAAAGTCACACAAATGGAAGGCTCTTCGCTTGGGCGCCCCGAGTCTTAGATTGAGCTCTGAGACGGGGAGCTGCAGGGGGACAGTATGCCGGGAACCACACTCAGGAGCTACACCTTACGTGAAAAGCACATGACCGGGCTGGGGGAGAAGCCAAGGCGCAGCGCAGTTACAACGGACGCCTCGGCCGGTCCAACACGGAGCTCCAGTGTTGGCTGAACCTTCCGAATTGTCCCAAATTGAGACGAGGTAGCCGAGCTTTCCCATCCCCACATGGGCACGCCGTTAACCGGGACCCAAGCCGCAGCGGGGAGCACAGCCGTGGGAGCCCCGGCAAGCAGAGGCCGCGCCTGCTGCAGAGGGCGGGGCCCAGGACAGGACGCAGCTGAGAGGCGGCGCTAGCCCGTACTGGCGCAGCTGGACGCCATGGGCCTCCGCCTACAGCTCCGCGCGGGGGCCCGCGGCGCCCACTGCCCCGTGCACAGGGGACTTGTCTGTGCTTGCTCGGTTCCGCTAATGGAGCCCTCACTGCCTGGAGCAGTAATTGCCTCCACCGGTGTGCACATTCTGCAAGCATCTGTTTCTGTCTTTATCGAGAGCGTTATCAGGGGCCAGCCCCAGACACTAACCTCGGGACCTAGGGATGGAACATGGCAGACAGGTTCCTCGCCTGTCCTAGCTTGGCTTCGGACACAGAAATCCCGAGACTAGGAGTGAAGGGCAAGTATTTCTTTGGGACGTGCTATAGAAAGCACAGGTGAAGAAGGAAAAAGCAAGCTCGGCAAGGGAGAAAGCCAAAAAGGGGTGGGGACAAGCAGGGGCCATCTGTGGGCCCCCGGGGCTCACAGATGGGTAGCCAACTCCCATCCCTCTCTGACAAGACTTCTTCTGGGGGCGTCCAATCCCGAGCACATCCGGAAGCTGAGAGCGCCCTCGGGCAGAGTAGCTGCGCGTGAGATGGACAGCCGCGCATGCGCGCACACACACGGGGACTGCTGCCACCTGGACTCGGGGGTGGGGCAGAGGGCCAAGAGGCAGGCCACCAACAGCATCCTCCAGCCGGCCCTCGTGCGGAGAAAATCTTTAAACAATGAGACAATCAATTGGCATATGATTGTACTTGGGGGGGGAGCGGGCACCACGGGCTTCTGTGAGAGCGCAGGAACTGGAACAGCTTACCTGAGGGCGGAACCTTCAGGCTGGGACCCAGACAAGGAGTAAGAAGTGACCCGGGAAGGGCGAGAGGAAGGGAGTCCATACAAAGGGAAGAGCAGGTGAAAAGACTCTGAGACCAGAATGGGCAATATCCGTTCCCAGATCTGAAAGAAGGCCACTACATAGTTTAGTTTTCTTTCTGTCACTAAATCTAAATAGATTTCCATCTTCCATTTGACCAGACTGATGACACCTTCTAGTACAGGGGTCTGCAAACGACAGCCCAGGGGCCAAATCCAGCCTGCCACTTGATTCTGTACCTAAGTGTTACTGACACACAGACGTGCCCGTTCAGTGACATGCTGTCTGCTCGCATGCTGCGAAGGTAGGACAGAGTGGTTGCCACATATGGGACTATATGACCCACGAAGCCTAAAATAGGTGCTATCCACTTCTTACAGAAAACATCCGCTAACCACAGCTCTAACACAACATGAAGGAGATCTCAGCACTGCCCCACGCTGCGCTTCTTCCATCTGATGGCAGCTATTGGGGCTCCTCAGAGACTTGGCCTCCCGTGTGTTTTTCTGTTTCGTTCAGTTTATCTCTCCATATTTTCAATCTACTTTTCATACCTTGTTTATCCTTTTTTAGATATAACCTAGTTTGGCAGGAACTTTCTTAATATGTACAGCCCACCGATTAGATTTGGAGGGGGAGAGCAGATTTCTCTTTTCCACCTCGCTATTTACAAGCTCTGAGGCCATGGATGTCTTTTTTCAACATCTTTAAATCCCCACTCTCTCATTTTTTTTAAAGATTTTATTTATTTATTTCACAGAGAGCGAGAGGGATCACAGAGGAAGAAGAAGACTCGCTGCTGAGCAGGGAGCCCGACGCAGGCTTGATCCCAGGACCCCGGGATCATGACCTGAGCCGAAGGCAGACACTTAACCGACTGAGCCACACCCAGGTGCTCCCATTCTCTCATTTTAAAAATGAGGTAAAAAGAATACTTACTTTAGAGAGATTATTCACATGAAAATGCTTTCAATTTCATGTTCATTGAAACACAATTCAAATATTTGCAGTTAAAATTCCACACAATATGTAAATAATCCCAGAAAGTCCTTGACATTGAGTTCAGACTTACAAACCCAGCAAAGAATACCCAAGAGTTGCTGGGGCTTCTAATTCTAACGTGTCTCCAATAAGCCTAGGACGGTGGCAAGATTTGGATCATGGTCTTAAGTGACAACACTTACCCCTGCAAACAAGTTGGAAGACAAAGAGTAAATTGTCACGGGATGCCTGGGTGGCTCAGTCAGTTAATCATCTGACTCTTGCTTTCGTCTCAGGTTGTGATCGCAGGGTGGTGGGACCAAGCCCTGCATCAGGCTCCATGCTCAGCTCGGAATCTGCTTGGGAGTCTCTCTCTGCCCCTCCTCCTGCCCTCACTCTCTCTCTCAAATAAATAAATAAAACCTTTTTTAAAAAAAGAAAAAACTGTCACAAATGCAGTAGAAAGGTCTAGAAAGATGAGGACAGAAAGTGGTACACTGAGTTTGGCCATGTGGACATCATGAGTGACCACTGCCTGAGCAAACCTAGAGGTTTGGGTGGATGTTGAGAGAGGCCAACCCTGATTTCTGTGAGTGAAGCATGAAATGGAAGATGAGTAAGTTAAGACCATTATCCTTGATTATGCTTTTGAGAAATGTAAGAGAAAGACTAGTTGGGAACTAAAAAGTGACTGAGTGGGTCAAGGAAAGCTTGAGTGAATACAAGAAACCAGTGCAGGTTTCTAGGCTGAATGGAAGGATCCACAAAAAGGAAGAGGTCAAAAGTTTAAGAGAGAGAAGGAGGAAAGTGTGAATGTACTGGAACTGGGTGAGAGCAAGCATGCACACCCAAAGGCTATTAAACCATCAGCAATTACTTGTCTTTGGCCACACCTGCAGGTCTCCTGGGTTCATCTGACCAACATGTCCACAGAAGTCTTCATGGGCCATGCTGCCGCCCTCCAGGAGGTAAGATACCTTGGACAAAACAAGCAGAAGAAAAAGTTGGTGTTTGGCAGCTATGAAGAACTGTTCACTTCTTCCACAGAAAATGTGCTGAGGAAAGTGTCAGGGGTGACCAGGACAGTAGCGCAAGCTGAGAGAATGAATCTCTAGTGAAAGGACCATGCTAGTCCATACAATGTCTCTGAGAGAATTCCAAACAGGAGCCCCCTCTTCCATGTAGATGCAGCCCTGAGCATGCCAGAGCTCACAGCCAGGTGACAGAAGCCCCCACTTGTCCCCTCAGCCTACCATGATAGGTCCTAGAGCTCAGGGTGAAAGAGGAGCCTCCCTTTGAAACAGCTGGGCCATGTTACCAAGGCCATGTTCAGCCAGGTGTGTGGGACGACAGATTTCAGGTCTCCACACCTTCCCCTAAAAGCTGACTTGAGAAATCCAAAGGCAATGTATTTCCAACACCAGGCATACAAATTCACTTAGGTGCTCGATAAACCCAAGTGAAACATCAAATGAATTCATATAAATTAAAGCCAACTTTTCCAGAGGCATGTCCATACTAAATCTAAGAATGGAAAGAAATTCTGTGCTGTCCGAGAGTAGCCACTAGCCGCGTGTAGCTATTTAAGTTTAATTAAAGTAGAACAAAATTTAAAATTCAGCTCCTCAGTTACACTAGCCACATTTCAAGTGACAAACCCCTGGTTCTCCCCTTCCTTTTAGGTAATCAGCCTGCCCACAGAAAGCAAGTCCGTCTGGGAGGGGCCAGCCCCCATGGCCGTGGCCTTCACAGGTCCAGCACAGCCGGTGAAATCTGAATAAAGTCTGCCTAAGTTTCGCCCACATACGGTATTTGGAACCTCAGCTACATGCAGGTAGAAGTCACATTCTCCAATATCAGCTTCATCAGAAATAAGGTATTTTTTCGTGTCTGCCATCTTTCTTACTCTTTCATCTTCTCAACTGGCTCAGAATTCATGCTGGGAAAACAGGCCATCATTTACTCTGCCTTCTCATACCCCAACCGTAGGACAATTAAAGACCTGCCTACTGTCAAGCTGTTGAAATCTTATATTGTAGCCTTATACTAAACCACCTTCTTCCTGAGCCAACTTTGTTGGACGCCAGTTCCTGAAACCAAAGACTTACCTAGAGCATTTATGACAGGAGAAATCAGGGCTGGCTGACATGAGGGCCCTCCATGTGTCATCCTGCCAAACAATGACATTGAGGTACACTCTGTACAAAATGGTCTCAGCAGCAACCTTTATCCCAGCAGGTGACAGGCAGACAGCTACGGAAATTGGAGGCTCTAGGTTGGGATGGTTAATTTCCTGTGTCAACTTGACTGAGCTAAGGGATGCCCAGATACACGGTAAAATGGAACTTGCTATACCAATGGCAACAGTGCAACATCGGCCCAGGAAGAGAAGAGACCCACTTGCATGGGGAATTTATATACGATGACAGCAATTCCTGATCAGTGGGGCAAGGACGCATTTTCCGATAAACGGTATTGGAACACAACTGGCCGACCATGTGAGTAAAGAGAGTAAGCCCCCACTATATACGGAAACGTGTTCCAAATGCATAGAAGATTTAAATGTTAAAAACACACTTCTGAGATCTAAATCTACGGAGACAACAAGAATACAAAATGTCAGCACAAACCTATCTTTGCAGTGTGTATTATGATAGCAAAAAGATAGAACAATCCGGATGATGGGTCTACTAGGGTACACTCACCTAATTATGGTACAGCCATACAAGAGAATATTACGCACCTGTTAAAAAGTGACGTAGATCTCGATTCACTGACACGGAAAAATGAAATACTATTTAATCAAAAAAAGCAGGTTACTGAACAGCAATTTTATTTAAAGAGATCACATACAGTGATGAGTTTAAATGGGTTCATTTTAAAAGATTGTATCTTGTCATGTTACGGTGTGCGTGGAGATGCCTGGACGGACACACCAAAATGTGGACAGTGGTCTTCTCTAGAGGGTGGAATTGCAAGTACATTTTATTATATCCTCTTTCCGCTTTTCTGATAGTTTGGTTCTTCTGCAAGGAGTAGTTTACTTTTTTACAACAGAAACAACTTTTGTATCTTGCGAAAATAAAAAGATGCTACCGCTAATCAGCGAATGAAAAGAAGTGATATGCTTTATTCTGCAGAGACGCTGGTGAATATTTGTTCCCTCTTTAGGTGAACGGGGACTGGCCAGGAAGGCTGTGAGACAGAAGGGAAAATACAAAGAATTGGAAGAATAGCGCCATACTATGTGAGAGGACAAAAGTAGTTAGCTCTGACTTTAAGACGTTGCTAGATAGAAAAGACCTAGAATTAGTATAGAGGCCAAAATAGGAATGAAGCACTTAGGACCTCATGCAAAGCTTAAAAATGGAAGAGGACAAATAAAAAGCTTCCAAATCTCAAACAACCAGTCAAACTAGAAGGAGCAGTGTCTAGAATTGGCTTTCCTTTTCCTGTTATGCATGCATTTTTAATTAAAATAACTGCATAATACAGGCAATTTTCATTCTGTTTGGGCTGAAGCTTTGGGTTCTCAAAGGAGTCTCTTTCAAATCGTATTCCTTCCATCCCCAAAGTTTTTTCAATTACCCAAGCCTAGGGACTTTCAAGTTGTTAATCATCTAAAAATATGTCAACTTGAAAAAGTAAATTGTGGTGAGCATGACTCATTTAAAGATGAAAATTTACGCAGACACCAAAAGCGGTTTGCATGCGTGTGTGTGTGTGTGTGTGTGTGTGTGTGTGTGTGTGTGTGTGTGTTGCAAGTTTTATTTTAGAAAGCAATGTCAACGCTGTTTCTAAAAGACAGAAGATAGTTATCTCCACTTTTCCTTTACTTTCTCAGTGTGGCTGTCCTCTTTTCTCTCGTAATACAAAAGTAAACACCATCCTAAATACTATAAAATCTGAATTAGAGAAGTCTGGTCAATGAAGCTTTACAGAGTTCATAATGCCTGCCTTTTACTACTTAAAGCAAAAACCATACTTTTAGCCATTGGGAGGGAAAAAGATCAGAAACCAATGACCCCTTATTTATGACTTTTATTTTATTTATTTATTTTTCTCAAGTGCTATAAATGCTACACTGAGACTTTAAGTATAAATTAATGCCTGCAGCGGATTTTTTTTTTTTTAAAACCCAAGCAGTACTCTGAGTTGACACAATCCAGATGATTTTTCAGGACATTACATAATCGCAAACACCTGGAGAATGGCCGTGGGTGGTTGACTGAATTGGGAGTGTTATGTTTAAACTCGAGAGTTGCGTGTGTCTCATTAAGAAATCTGTAATCTGAAACAGGTGTTTTCTTAAAGGACTTGCCATGCGCCCTGATCCTGCTCAGTCCTTTCTCCTTCTTAGTCCTAAACTTTCCATGCATCTTCACGAAAACACTTTAGCTTCCTTGTCAGTTCTTACTTCTTGTTACATTCATATATTCGGGAGGAGAGAGACACAACACCAAAACAGGAACAAAAGAAAAGTGGCACTTGCGATGTGAAATTTAAGAGCTATCAATTAATTCTGAAGAATTACAGCACAAGACAAAGTAAAGTTTGTTGTTTCTTTCTGGCTGGTATTTAGAAGGACGAGTGTGATGATCTCATTCACTGTTTCTCAATGCAAGACTTTTTCTTTAAAGCAAAACGTTTATATTATAGATAAAACTATGTTTACTTTTAATTTCCACGGGCCCCAAATGGTGGCTTTTTTTTTCTATTGGTAGCTGAGTAAGGAAAAAGAGAAAAACAAAACAAAAACATGGGTTGAGCCCATGGCTGTTGAGAGAAGCCAGCGAGGAACATATTGCATAATAGAAGCGGCTAGCAGGTCTTCGAGGATAGAAAGGTAATGTTCGAATCCATACAATTAAGGACCCACGTTATTTACAAAAATGTTTTAATTACTTGGGCAATCACCGAGACATCTGGAATATTACCCTACTAAATAAGCTCATCCAATCCCGACCCCACATAAACACCTTCACAAGGGCCAAAAGGCGGTTTTAACAAAAAAGGAAAAGATAACCAGCACCATTTAGGTATTCAGCCAAATATTTTAAAGCTCTACTGGGTCCTGCCTTGCCATTTCCTGTCCCAACCCTGCCCCGGGGCCAATGCTGCAGGGACTCCCACCGCACTGCCCCCTGCTGGCGGGCCCCAGTCTTGGAGAACCACTCAGGCTCTGGGGCCCCTGTTGGAATCTCAGGTTTGCCATTTACCAGGTGTGAAAGGTGGAGCCAAGTCCTTTAACTTCTTGGAGGCTCGGTTTCTTCGTGTAAAACCGGGACCTGGGAGAGGAGCTCACCAAGTGTGGTGAGTACTAAATCAAAGTGCCTAGCACATAAGTGTTCAGTAAGTTCTGGAACCAGCACACGTGCCACACTCCTGCTAGCACAGATCCTATTCGTGGGTCTTCCCTCATGCTTCCTGGAAAGTATTTCTCCTGATATTCTCACCGCTCACTTCCTCACTTCATTCCGGCCTCTGTTCACTCATCGTCACTGCCTGAGAGGACACCCCCCAACCAGCCCGTCACATTGGTCCGTCTATTCTTTATCCTCCTGTGCTGACTTGTTTCTTCTTCCTCGATTTTTCCCAAAGGGACACTATACCATACAATTATTTGGTTATTCATTGTCTGTCTTCCCTAAGAGAGCATAACCTCCCTGAAGGTTCCAGCCCAGTGCTGGCACTAAAGAAAGATCTTCCGAACGAACGAATGGATAGCAGCATCTCGTATCTGCATAGCATTTCAGCATGGACAAAGCCCTGGATTCTGAGAATGTATTATCTACATATCAGTGTTGAAAACAGCGTGGCTTAGTGTGCTTAAGTTCACGCCATTAATAAGAGCAGAGCAAGGACTTAAATTAACATTTTGTCTCTGAAAATAAAACCATTTCACCCTCCCATGCCGCCTCGCCATCTTGGCAGCCCCGCATGTGCTATGAGATCTGATGGGAGTTGCAAAATCAGCCAGGACTGGGGCGCCTGGGTCGTTCAGTCGGTTGTGTATCTTGATTTCAGCTCAGGTCATGATCTCAGGGACGTGAGATCAAGCCCCACGTCGGGCTCCCTGCTGGGTGCGGAGCCTACTTAAGATTCTCTCTTTCCTTCTGCCTCTGCCCCTCTCCCCTGTTCATTCTCTCTCTGATGAGAGAGAGAGAGAGAGAGAGAGAGAACGAACCAGCCAGGGCTGCCAACTGCAAGGGCTTTAGGCGAACTGGCCACCTCTGGCAAAGAAAGGTCCTTGTGCTGTTGTATGCAAAGCTGAAAACAGGCCTCAGGAGTCCTGGGTGAGGTGGAGAAGAGGAGGATGGAGGGACAGGCAACCACAGGTTCCTGAGAGGAGGCACTCCCAGGATCCTTCCTTGGTGTGGACATGAAGAGCCCAACAATGTCTAACTACAGAGAAAAGAACTGACTTTATTTAGGCAATTTTCCTTTTATATTTTTCTGTTGCCCCCATTCGCAAATGTCTCCCAAACCTATCCATTTTCCTTTCCCTAGGAGTAAAATATCTGGCATGCACATCAAGGTTCGATAACAATTACATTCCTGAATCCAACTACGCAGGTGAGCTGAATCACGGACTCCCTCAGAACCTTCCAGGTGCTTCTAGAACCCTGGGGCGAGGCCAGGAATGCCCTTTCTCTTCAAACCCCACTCAGGATTCAACCTTTTGTGGAATCTCTTCAGACAAACTCCCGCTGGCTCCTCGTGTAATTATCAGGCTGACAGCACCTACATCTCTTAAAACTGCGGTCAAGGTGTTCACGCGCATTGTGTTATCATTCCTGTGTTATACTGAAGGGGCCGCAAGGGAATGGTTTGCCGACTTCTATGATGACCCGAATTTCCCACATGCAAAAAAAGTGTTGTGTCGGCAGCCAGGGTGAGCAAGTGGATGGTTGGAAGTATTGTTGCTGAAGAGTGCCCTCTGCTGATCCTAACAGTGTGTGCTCGCTGTTTTTGTCCCATCGGACCTCACGCAAAGAGGGCTAGGCCTCACGAATAGAGCCGCTGATAACTAAGCATGTCTTCTAGCACGTGCGTAGGGTCTCTGCTTCAAGACCGTGTGTGGGTGGCAGGTTACCATCTGGACGTCAAGGGACCAGCTCTGTTGTGGTGTAGAGGGAAGGTTTTCTGCCCCCACGGTCTCTAGTTAAAAGCTGTCAAGGCAGACACCTAAGAATGAATGAAGGTTTGGGGCTCACAGGGCTCTTACCGAGATGAGTTTAAGGGGTTTCCCTCTTGTTTTAATATTCTGTTAAGATTTCATTTTAATATTTAATTTCATTAAGTAGCTGACATCTTTAGATGGGTGCATTATTCTTATTCTCTGGTTCAATTCATTGTAAGGATTTAACTTGTCAAACTTTTGGCCAGTGTGTTCCTTGTGCTTGATGTTACTGGGTCACACTTCTCAGGTTTTGGACTTCAAGAAGCAATAAAAACAACAACAAAAAACAACCCCCCAAACAAACAAACAAAAAGAAGCAATGAAAACATTTTATAATAACGGGGCCTGATAGAAGGATGTCAATTTTTTATCTTTTGCCTTTTTTAATAAACTTTAGGGGTAATTTTAAATCTCTTTCTTTTTTTTCCCTTTCTTTGCAGCTTGCACAGGGGAAATGTCATCACAAACTCATAAACAGGAAGTTAGAAATCACCCAAAAGGAACACAATGATCATCCCTTCCCGACCTTCAGGGAGCCACCACTCTAGCAGGGGAAACTCGACTAAAATATGCAGATAAGAGAACTTAATACTAAAAAGAAATACAGGGGGGCCTGGCTGGCTCAGTCAGTGGAGCGTGCGACTCGATCTCGGGGCTGCAAGTTCAAGCCCCACGTTGGCTAGAGATTACTTAAAAATAAAATCTTAAAAAAAAGAAAAAGTACAATTAGTCCCTGTGGAAACACAGGAAAAAAGATTAATTCTAATGAGCAAGAATCTGAAGGGATGGGGGAGTCATTCATGGAGGAGGCAGCCCCCTAGCTGGTCCTTAAAAGATTGCACTACTTGGGGGGGGCGCCTGGGTGGCTCAGTCCGTGGAGTATCTGCCTTAGGCTCGGGTCGTGATCTTGGGGTCCTGGGATCGAGCCCTGCATGGGGCTCCCTGCTCAGCGGGGAGTCTGCTTCTCCCTCTCCCTCCTGCTCATGTGCTCGCACTCTCTCTCAAATAAATAAATAAATAATCTTAAAAAAAAATTGCACTACTGGGGAAAAGCTGGGGTGGATGGGGCAAAAAAGTACAGAGAAGGAGGAAAAGAATTTGTAGGCTGTAGTAGAAGGCCAGAAACAATTAAAGCATGGTTTTGTTAATTATCATGTTATTACTAGGTCAGAAATGGTCTTGTGGCTGCAAGAAGTGAAATGACTATCCTTAAACATCCAGGTGGTGAACCAACCTCATCCACTTCCTCACTGAGGTTCAGAGAAGAGCATTACTTTGCAGTTACAGACAGGAAGTTGGGATCCCTGAACCACAAAAGCACTGGGTCCCACAGTAAGTAACAGAGAGACTCTTGAGGTGTTCACAGCTGGGGATCCGTGTCACAGGTACAATCCCATTTCTAATGGTATTAACTTGACAATGTTTTGAGACAATATCAGATGTATAGAAGGAGAACTCTGTTCCAGAGGGAGTGGTAGCATGGAGAGTGGACAGGTGTGGGCCTGGGATCGGATGGGCCCCCCCACACCCCTACGTGGGCTGTGTGACCTTGACAAGTCATCACTTCTGAGCCTCTGTTTCCTCATATGTAAAATGGCGGGGGGGAACAATTCCTACTTTTCAGCATTGTTGTGAAGCTTGGAGGTAACGTACAGAAGGCATGTGGACCTTCTCATAAAGCTGGTAGCTCATACTGCATGGCAAATTTCCTTCGGGTTTAGTCCCATATGGTCAGGCATTTCATTTTTTTTAAAAGATTTTTATTTATTTATTTGACAGAGAGAGAGAGAGACAGCGAGAGAGGGAACACAAGCAGGGGGAGTGGGAGAGGGAGAAGCAGGCTTCCTGCTGAGCAGGGAGCCCGATGCGGGGCTCGATCCCAGGACCCTGAGATCACGACCTGAGCTGAAGGCAGATGCTTAATGACTGAGCCACCCAAGCGCCCCTCAGGCATTTCATTTTAAGAGAGTCTATTGATGGAGAATTCTGAAGCAGCTTGGCTAATAGTGTTGAAGATTTACAAGGAGTTTAGTTTTTTTCTAAAAGATTTATTTATTTTGGGGGGGCAGAGGGAGAGGGAGAGAGTCATAAGCAGACTCCACACCGAGAGCGGAGCCCGACACGGGGCTCGATCTCACGACCCTGAGATCATGACCTGAGCTGAAACCAAGAGTCGGACGCTTAACCAACGGAGCCACCCAGGCACCCCGGCAAGGAGCTTTGCATCACGTAATGATTTCTGTTCATTTACTCTGGACTTAATTTCAGTCTCACTTCAAAAGTGTTATTTAGCGACATGAAAGGAGGTTTAATGACTGGTTTACGGTCGTTATCACATCCCCTCTTCCAGAAGTGTCTACTTAAGAACTCTAGGAATGTAGTCTCTCAGACATGAGTGGTTTCTGTTTGTAATTGTAATGGGGTGGGGGCGGGGCAGATGGGGAAAGCTGCTGGGAATTTATATGGATTGCTTTTGAAGAACATTTCAGTTCACTGCTACTTTCCCGCGTGTGACCCGTGCTTCTTGACATAGGCCGGGGTTGGATTCTCTGCTGTGGGAACAGGCCCCTGCACTGCAGGATGGTGGGCAGCATTCCTGGCCTCTCCTCACTAGATGGCAGTGGCTCCCTCTGGCTGGTATTAACCAGAAATGTCTCCAGAAACTGCCACACTGACCTCACGGAGGCAGGGTCACCCCTGATTGAGAACCTGACACACACAGTCTCAAATCCCAACTGTTAGACTTAAGATGGCGCTAATTTAGAAGGACAGCGTTAACTTGGGAGTGTCGGGATAGAAAACATTGGCCATCTGTTCGTAACTGGAGGTCAAGCACTGCTGTGAAGACCTTCCCCAATAACAGCCCAACCTATAGCTTTAATCCCACCCCAACCCTACACATCCAATTTTTGAAACATGTATCCCACAGAGCTTTTATTTTATTTATTTTTTTAAGTAAGTTCCATCTAGGCCCAACGTGGGGCTTGAACTCACAACCCTGAGATCAAGAGTCACATGCTCTTTGCCGCTCCCAGTGATTGTGCTCTCCTGCTCTCTCAATCTGTCAAATAAATAAAAATCTTAAAAAAAAAAAAAAGAGTCACATGCTCTACTGAGCCAGCCAGGCTCCCCCCACCCCCTACACATCCAATTTTTAAGTCTGACTCCTTACTCACTATTTCTAGTGTATCCCCATACCATGCCCTCTATCTTTTCCTCCACTGTCCAGAGACTTGTATCTGATTCCTTAAGGCTGTACTAAATGGCCAATTCCCCCCGCCTTGAAACTCTCCCAGACCTTTCTGTGAGAAATGCTAGCTTCTCCCTCAGAATGTGAAACTTCATCAACGGGACTTCTCTTGCTCCTCCTTAAGTGTTTTCTGACAGTCTGGCAAACTAGAAGTCCTCTGCCCCCACCCCTTCTGAACTCACCTTCATGTGTGCGTGCACGCTTGCACACAAGCACGCACACGCACATGTGCACACACACACACATGATTCTAATTTCCTTTTGGCCGAGGAAGTGTTAAAGAGGAGCATGTCATGCTTTTTAATCTGAGGCACTCCTTTACATTTTGTGGGACCCTCTAACGGCACACAAATGTCTCCTAAAGGAAGCTGCCCCTGGGTCACCCTCCCCATTACACACTGGCATACAGTATTAGCTTAACTGGTGGACTGGTTGATTTTATGTGGAGAGGGCAGACCCAAGTTGGAGGCCTGAGCACGAGTTCCCAGAGGGCCAGGGGGCATCAGGATCTTCACCAGCCACGAGAGCACTGTTGATCTTCAAATATGATATGTGAAGAGGGAATTCTGAAAATAGTGATATTTAAGTAACCAACACACGTGGCTCAAAACTGCAAAGGTACCACAAGAAAAAGAGGGTTAGAGTGAAAATGAACTCTTTCTCATCACTCAGTAACCCTCCCTGGAAGGCACAGGCCCGGCTTCCTGGGTGTCCTCTCAGAGGTAATTTAGGCATACCCAAGAATCAAGGCCTAAGTGGGAATCCCCCAAATGTCCATCAACAGATGACTGAATAAACAAAATGTGGCAGATCCATACAGTAGATAATTATTCAGCCATAAAAAGGAATTAAGTTCTGACACATGTTACAACATGGATGAGCCTCGAAAACATTTGCCAAGCGAAAGAAACCAGACACAAGATGCCACATATCATAGCATTCCTTTTATATGAAATGTTCAGAATAGGCAACCCCAGAGAGACAGAAAGCATGGCTGCTAGAGGCTGCGGGGTGTGGGGGTGGGGAGGGACTCTCGGTGAGCATGGGCTTTCTTTGGGGGTTGATGAAAATGTTCTGGAATCAGTGGTGATAGTTGCACAATATTGTGAAAATACTAAAAACCGCTAAATATTTTCAAAAAGCCTCATGAGTATGTATCTGTACCTGTCATTAAGCGTTTATTTTCTAAGCGCCATCTTCTGGACTTGTAACGTGAATTTTTGAATTTTATTTTCTTTGCATTAATGTAGCATGTAGAAATAATCACTTATTAAAATAGCCCAGCTTGCCCATAATACCAATGATAATAAACCATTTTTTAAAAATAAAGGTAGGGGCCCCTGAGTGGCACAGTTGGGAGTCTGTTGAGTGTCTGAGTCTTGATTTTGGCTCAGGTCATGATCTCGGGGTCATGAGATCGAGCCCCAAGTTGGGCTCTGGGCTCAGCTCAAGACGAGTCTGCTTGGGATTCTCAATCTCCCTCGCCCTCTCCCCTTTCCCTGCCCCCCACCAAGCAGGCTTGCGAGCACACCCTCTCTCTCTCTCAAATAAATAAATAAGTCCTTAAAAAAATGCAATAAAAAATTAAAAAGAATAAAGGTATAGTTTTTTGTTTTTTATATAAATCCTACACTATGCCACAATAATTCTGTCACTTTCCAACTATCATGGAGATTATTCTAGATTAGAATGGATCAAGCTGTGACATTCTTCTTAATTACTATGTAGTATGTCATGTATGTCATTGTACGGACACATGTGTTTAAACCACTAGTTCTCATCTGGGGGCCATTGGGTGGCCCCCCTCCCCCAAAGCAGGCAATATCTGGAGATATTTTTTGTTGTCACCACTGGAAGTGGGGGGAGCTGCAGGCCTCTAGTGAGTAGAGCCCGGGGATGCTGCTCAACACCCTACATTGTACAGGACAGCCCCCACAGCAGGTATCCTCTCAAAATATTACTAGTGCCCAGGTTGAGAAGCCCTGATTTAAGCAGCCCATGATCAAGGAAAATGTAAATTATTTCCAATATTTGCTTTTATAAATGATGTTGAATATGCCATCTTCCAAATACAGAACTTCCTTATATGTCATTTCCAGACACATAATGATTCCCCTATTATTTGGGACACTTACTTTGTTCCCCTTTTTTCCAACTTTTTAAAATTGGAATAAACATTTGTACAGTAAGCCTTTGTTCTTACTTTGGTTTTTTTTTTCCCAGAAAATTATTTAGACTTCTAGAAGTAGGATTACTGGGTTAAAGGGGCATAACTTTTTCCTCTGAGATATACGGGGCTCCCATTTCTCCTAGGAAGGGGATATTTCCCCCATTCTATCTGGTTATTGCTTTCATGCAATAAAGTGAGTGATCTTCGCAGAGTGATTTTATATCCAGCCACTTACTAAGAGGTTTTGGTTGATACTCTTAGCACAGAGAGAGGTGAAGGTGGCTTTCGCTTCCTTACTATAATCTGTTGAGCCTCAACTCCAAATCATGCCAAACACACACAGAAGCCAAAACCTACATGCATGCACGGTAAGCACGGCTTCTGGACAAATCCTGTGCCCTCCATCCTCCTTCAATCACATCACCACCCAAAGCTGGATGCGGCCATTGTAGGGTTTGCTTTTAGTACCGTATTACCTACAAATAAATAATTTTTCCTCCTCCTCTCCGATAGCTGTGACTGAGTAGCTCCGAAGCTTCCAGAGCCTTATTAAATCGTAATGGTGCTGGTAGAGAGTCTTGTCTCTTTTTCTCCTCAAATTAGCAGGATTAAGTCTAATATCTCAGTGTTAAGACACAACACGAGAAGTTCACTGAAGAGTCTTCATGATATTGAGAAAGTACCCTTCTTTCCCAGTTTTCCTAGAGTAAGGTTTTGTCTTTGCAAAATGGGTTTTGACTTTAATCAAGTTTTTTGTCCCCCCCACCCCCAGCTTGGCTTCAACAATTGCTATGGCTTGGTTTTGGTGTGGGCTCGAGGTGTGAATCACCAGCACCCTTCCCTTCCTCGCCAGGATATGGTCCAGGCATTGCATGCAAATGCCGCTGGCTGCCATCCAGCGAATAGGAGTGTGGCCTTTCCGATGGGCACACCCTTGCAAACAGGACCGGTCTGTTCTCCCGGGCAAAATCAAAAAGCCTGCTGAGGCTTGTAGGGAAAAACTTGAAAAAACACTCCCAAGCCCAGCTAAGAACATAAGCGACGAGGTCATCCTTAAATGTCCCTGAAGTATGATGGTTTCATAAATGTCCCCACACGGGAGTGACAGACCATGCTGCCTTCCCCGGGACTGAGGGGTTCCCGGGAGCATGGGACTTTCAGTGCTGGAACCAGGAAAGTCCTGAGGCTGTAATTTAAAGAATGATTTTGAAAGGCACAAAACATGTTTCTTCTCAGAACAGGTGAAAAATTCATCAATGGTGCACTGAACTTCAAGCGCTGCTTTTTCAAGCTAAACTAAACTTGGGCAGGGCATGGGTTTTTCAGATCATTATGTTTCTGATTGTTCATAGCTGCCCTAAGCAAATCAAGATATGATGCCTGACCAGAAATAGGTAACTACAAAATTATTCCACCCTTTACCACTCAGGCCTTCTGAAAACAGGGCTCCCCAGAGTCCTAACTCCCGGCAGGAAATACTGAATGCATTTCCCCCCCTTGTCTTGTGACCTCCAGCTGTGCCTCCTTTTCCAGCACATTCCTTCTCCCTCAATTGTCAGGCAAGTTTTTAACAGAA
Source organism: Phoca vitulina (assembly GCF_004348235.1). Classification (NCBI taxonomy): domain Eukaryota; kingdom Metazoa; phylum Chordata; class Mammalia; order Carnivora; family Phocidae; genus Phoca; species Phoca vitulina. The sequence goes on from NW_022589758.1 coordinate 1,990,140, forward strand.
AAGTTATAGTCATCCAAACCATTAAGTTAAAAAGAAACGATTACCCGCTAACTCAGTAAAATCAGGTCCTGGCTCTTATCTTATAGAATTACAGTATTTCTGGTTTCGAAGATTATCTAGATGGGCGCTTCTCCAGTCTTTACTGCGCATATCAATCACTCGAGGATGTTGATGAAATGCAGAATATGCGTCCGCAGATCAGAGGGGGAGCCTGAGGTCCCAGTTTCACAGTTCACACTCAAGGTAATAAGAATTTTGTAGGATGATATTCTCCACGTTTTTTTGATCACATATCACTATTAGTTTAAGTGAGCATGCACCCCTAATGTATATATCTATTTATATTTTATATTCATGTGTTAGTACAACAGAATTGCACTTTTATTTTAAAAAGTTAATGTCCGTCAGCACAGCACTGACTCACGTAGCCCCCAGCCTGTTTTGAGGACCACTGATCCTGAAAATGCACCCATTACGTCAACATTCAGGGAATGCTTGTATTTCTCCAGGCATAAGAAAAGAGAGAAGAGAGAGAGAAACCGCGTGAGCAAGCACAGAGGGACAGTGAGAGGGAGAAGCAGACTCCCCAGTGAGCAGGGAGCCCGATGCGGGCCTTGATTCCAGGACCCTGAGATCATGACCTGAGCCGAAGGCAGACGCTTTACCCACTGAGCCTCCCAGGCGCCCCCTAGCTCCCTTCTTTATACTAATTAGCCTTTTCAAACTTTATACCAAGCCTGTAGAAAATGAGCCAGGAGGAGTTGATGAGAGCCTACAAGTAGGCCCTGTTTTGAACTGCAGACTTTTAACATTCACATTAAGAGACAGAGGAGCCCTCGGCTTACCTACACGCCTGGGAAAAACGGATACAGTTGATTCTAGTTTTTCCCAGTAGTTCTATAAAGTTGCCATGATCATCAGATTCATGAACACCGAACCAAAGCTCTTGGGGAAATACAGGGTCTGGTCCCTTGGAGCCTCTAACCACAACATTTTCATCAACCAATCAATATATAACCTTGTTTTATGTGTGTTTCTGTTTAAAGATACCTCATTTTAAAGGTATCTTTACCTTGACTCATTAGGTCAAGGTAATGACTCATTAACACTGAACTCAGCAAGCAGCCCTCTATCTCAACATGGAGAGGTGTGGGATTATCTCAGCTAAAGCAATTTATAGTCCTCTGGACCATGGGAGGGGAGGTTGAGGCAATTCCTAACCCTAATCCCTGACAGAATATGATCGAGGCCACCATAAATGTCTCATGTGCATGAGACTAGTAAAAACAGAACGCTATGGGGACCCAACGAAGGAGAAAGTACACCCTCTTGAGATTGTCCTATGACACTTGATGGAGACAATGACATCTAAAAAGACTTTGAGGGGTTAGTACAATGGTAACAGAGCTGTGTGAGGAAGTGGCGAGAATGTCCTGATACCAGAAGCAGAGGAGCACTGTGGGGAGACATGTTCTGGGAACCGAGTCAGAATCCAGCATGGCTGTAGGGTAAGTGAAAGGAATGGTCTCCATTACTGTTGTAAGGCAAGACACAACGCCCCCAGAGTGCTAACAGACAAGAGAACTGGAAGGCCAATGGCTATGTGAGAAAGGGAGACCGGTCCAACTACCTTGATCCTTCATATTATTTCCAGAAGCTTCTTGGTTTACTCAACATTTACACTGCAGTGGTTAACTCTTTACTGGTCCACCTTTCACCTCCTTAACCAGATTATGAATTGGAAGCAAGCGCCAAGCCTCCTTCTCCCCTAGGCTCCCTCCCTCCGCAACACACAAACACACACACCCAACCTACAAAAGATCGCCTGACACCAATATCTTCATGTCGCCAGTCTTTAGTAAATATTTACTCATTCAATAATTGGCTTGACAAACACACTGAGCCCTGCTCTGTTTCCTAATACAGGTTTTTCCCACGGAGCAGATGGCTACATTTTCTCATTAACTGTCCCTGCATTTTCCCAGAATATAGGTACACGTGGAGAATGAGAATCTTTTAAAGTGCCACAATATTGCATTATACATTTTTATCTCCTTATCTAAAACTGAAAATAAGTGTTCAGCACAATCGCTACAAATCTTACAGTTAAATTTATAAATGTATTGGCATGACCTTAAAAATCCTAATTTTTAGGCTGTGTTCTATTTCAGCCCTTGAATCTATAATTCCTGAGAACTGACTTTAAATTACTAATAGTGTTCTTTGGATTGTCTTTGGAGTTTAAAATATTATATGAGATTAAACATTTCTGAATATTCTTGAAGAAAAACTAGTTTTCTACGTAAAATTATTTAAATTCCATCTTAAATTGTTTCTTCTCTCAGAAATTATTTTAATTATATAAATATTTTAAAAAGCCCACTCTTTTTTTATTTATTCTTTTTAGAGGTGGGGGAGGGGCAGAAGGAGAGGGAGAAAGTGAATCCCAGGCAGACTCCATGCCCAGCGCATGAGCCCCACATGGGGCTCCATCCCACAACCTTGAGATCATGACCTGAGCCGAAATCAAGAGTCCAATGCCCAACTAACAGAGCCACCCAGGTGGCCCAGAAGCCAATTCTTGTTCTTTACTAACTGCTCAAATAAAAATGTCTCCAGTGGCACAAATTCAAAGAATATTAAAAACAGTAAATATTTAAATTTGAATATACTTCATGTAAAGTATGCGGCTTGCCATAGTAGCTAGTCTATAGCTAAGAACTTATAAATTAATTTAACTATCATTCATTGTTTCTAACTTTGAGTTTTCTATTAGAAGTGATTACTACGGGCACCTGGCTGGCTCAGTCGGAAGACTATGCGACTCTTGATCTCGGGGTCGTGAGTTTGAGCCCTACATTGGGTGTAGCGATTACTTAAATAAATAAATATTTAAAAAAAGAAGTGAGTATTAAATTTTGAGGCGCCTGGGTAGCACAGTCGGTTGAGCGTCCAACTCTTGGTTTTGGCTCAGGTGATCTCAGGGTCATGAGATGGAGCCCCGAGACAGCTCCGTGCTCAGCTCAGAGTCTGGTTAAGAGTTTCTCTCCCTCTGCACCCCCCCACTTGTGCACGCTCTCTCTCTTTCTCTCTCTCTCAGATAGATAAATCTTTACCAAAAAAAGAAATGATTACTAGATGTAATAACAGAGGCAAATTCAAAAATACTCACTTCTGCAGTCAAATTATTTTACTTACTGTCTCAAAACCTCGATGTGGGTGATCAGGAAATCCGCCTGGTCTACCTCCTTTAAATTCATCAAACAGTAAAAATGGATCCAGATTTTTTAACTGAAATAAAAATTAAATCCAGCAGATTAGACATGCCTTTTAAACCACACTAGTAGCGGCTATATTCATGGACAGATCTAGCAAAACTCACTGAAAACGACACAGCTAATGAGAAACTTTTGCAGTGCAAATTACTTTCAGGAAAGAACTACTTACACACACACACACACACACACACTGGCTAAGTTAAAGAGCTGATTTTATAAGAAGTACAAAGAGAGGAAAAACATTTCATGATCATCTAAGATCTAAATGGTTAAGCACAAACAAGATACTGTCTATCCTGAACAGATGCAAAAAATCAGTGATTGCATTATCATAAATGTTCTGGAGGAAGACAATTTAACACATATGTTAGACTACTCCATCTGGGCAAAGATACACATGAAATTATGATGGGAGATGGGCTGAGGATAGAGGCCGAATCTTAGAGGAGTTGGGGTTTTATCCTGAAGGTGACGGGTTTTAATCAGAGGTTAAGAAGATCAGATTTAGAAAGATCACTCAGCATTCAAGTGGGAAGATGGTTGGGAGAAGGAAGAGACAGGAGACAAAGAGTATTCAGAAGGCATTTTCACTAGTCCAGGCAAAAACACAGGTCCACTTAGGCAACAGCAGTAGAGATGGAGAACGAGAAACAGGAAGAGCACTGGATGCCCCCCAGATCTCTAGCTGTGGTGCCTAGGAAGACGGGAGCGGCATCCAGAAGCACAAGGAATCTAACAGAAGCCGCAGCCCTGAAATAGCTATTTTAGGTAGTCATTTTAGGTCACGCTGACTTTGAGATATCTACATAAATGTTAGCTGTTATCTGTTTTAACTATGTATCGTTAGTGTCCAGTATATTGTACAAAAGGTCGAAGGCAACTGAAGATAAATCTCGAGCTCAAATGAGAGGCAGAAACAGATCAGGCAGTCATCAGCGTGTCTTGGTTATTCTTGGCCATTTGTTATTCTATAAAAATTTTATTAAATTTAAAAGCTTATAGAAATAAAAATGTTGGGACTTCTGATTGGAATCACTTTGAGTCTATGGACCAACTGGGAAAGATTGGCCTTTTTTTTGAGAGAGAGAGCGCGCGCACATGAACATGGGGAGAGGGGCAGAGGGAGAGGGCAAGAGAATCTTAAGCAGGCCGGGGCTCCATCCTATGACCCTGAGATCATGACCTGAGCTGAAATCAAGAATGGGATGCTTAACGGACTGATCCACCCAGGTGCCCCTAGGGAAGGTTGATATTCATATAATATTGAGGTTTCCTATACATAAACATAGTTATCTCCATCTATTTGGGGCTTTTAAAATGTCTTTCACTAGGATTTGTAATTTTCTCCATAAAGACTTTGTATATATATATTTTAAAGTTTTTGTAGCTAACAGTTTTAATGACATTGTAAATAGGATTTTTAAATTATGTTCTTGAACAGTATATGCTACTAGGGATTAAAAAATGTGAATAGAACAGTGCTAAGCTCTTATTAATTTTAATAATCTATCTGTAGCTTCTTTTGGGTTTTCTTTGTGGACATTCAGATCACCAGTGTATTTATCAATAAGCTTTTGCCCAGCAGTTCACAAATTACTTTTGCTTGCATTAGATTAAAGCTGTGGCAGGCTGCCATTTTTCTGGGTTTTGCTGGCCTCCACATGGCTTCTCATTCTCCAACCCAAGCTGAAACAGTGGCCACTATCTAGGACATGCTCATAACCAAGGACAGGAGCAAATGGAAGCCAAGCCAATAGTGCGCAATCACATTAACACGTCCCATTGGTCACACCATGTGACATGGCCAAGCCCAAGGCAGGAGGAGGGCACTTAAACCCTGCCTATGGGACTCACAGGTAATGTACCTAAAAGTGGGGGGGAGTGTATAATCCCATGGGGGGTGGGCAGTTAATATTTGGGGATAATATTCCAACTAACACCCATCAGCAAATAATGGGCTTTCCCCTTCATTTTCTTTTCTTTTTTTTAAGATTTTATTTATTTGACAGAGAGACACAGCGAGAGAGGGAACACAAGCAGGGGGAGTGGGAGAGGGAGAAGCAGGCTCCCCGCGGAGCAGGAAGCCCGACGCGGGGCTCGATCCCTGGACCCTGGGATCATGACCCGAGCCGAAGGCAGACGCCTAACAGCTGAGCCACCCAGGTGCCCCTTCATTTTCAATCTTTACACGTCCTGTTTCTTTTTCTTGTTTTTTTGCAAGCTAGCGCGTCTACAACAATGCTGAGTAGAAACGACAGTAATAGATGTCCTTGTTTTCTCCCGGATTTTATATAGATTGCTTTTTCAAGATTGACCAGCACACAGGTTGTTTAATGCAGGCTTTCTGCAGATTCCCTTCATAAGATAAAAGAATTCCCCTTCCATTTCTAGTTTACTAATTTTTTGAATATACACAGTTGTTGAATTTTATTGAATGCTTTTTCTGCACTATTGAGATACCTTTTATTTCCTGTAGTCTCTTAAGGTTGGTAAATTACGTAACTAGATTTTCCAACATTAAAGTAAATTTGCTACATTCCGACAATCCAAACTTTGTGGTGATGTATTATCTTTTTTATACACTGCTGTATCTGAGTGGTTAATATTTTGCTTATGATTCTTGCAAAAATGTGTATAAAAGCGATCCTTTCACTTGCTGTTGTCATCTGCTCCTGACTGCAAGGCAATGTCATTTCATGAAGTGAGGGGGGACTCCTGGGAGCCTCGTGTCCAGGATCTTAAATATTGGGTGAAATCTGTTTGTAAAATCATCTGGACCTGTTGTCTTTGTAACAGGCTTTTAAAATACTGACTCCATTGCCCTAATGGCTATGAAACCATTCAGAGTTTCTTCTTTCTTTCTCACTGTTTTTGGACTCTAAGACTTTCTCCAGCTTCCCAGCAGCTGAGCTAATTACATTTTCAAGTTACGTGTTTGTTTCAGGGTATCTACTGGATCATGCTGCTAGAAATGAGAGTACTAGACCCTCTCTTTGTCCCTGGCTCTGGTTTCTACTCTTATTTTCACTCTCCATGGGAAAACACACACACACACACACACACACACACACACACACACACACCATATACTGTGCACACACATAAATTCAACAAGCTGCTGCAAGTTTTTCACGTAACCAAGTCTCAGTTCCTTCACTTTAAAACGTGGACTGTCACCCATAAAAAGCTGGGCCCCTTTGAAGCCCATCTCAGTCGGTGTTTCATGTAGTGAAATATTAAAAGGTAACTGAAAAGGAAAACATTTACTGAATTCTCCCCCAAATGCCCAAGAGGGCACGTCAACCTCAAGGTCCATTTCAAACCGCCCTCACTGCTCTCCAGCATGTCCCCAATATTTCCATCTCCTCTCACTCAACTCCTCACACCCTCATACCCTCTCACCTTCTGGAATGGACTCTCTCTCCCACCAGGAACCCTCCTACCCCTTCCAGTGAAAATCAATCCTGGATCTTTTCAATTTTATCCTGTCACTCATAACTCCACTTCAGCTCAATGAAAGCCCATGAATGGAACCAGGGCTGGGAGAAGGAGGGTGAAAATTCTCCTCTCATATTTCTTTTTCCTCTCACAGGATAAGACGTAGCTGAAAGGACTGGAAACAATGAACGGCGAGCAGCTGGTCCAATGCCTGGAGTGCAGTAGGTCTGACACAGATGGGTGGGATCTGCTACAGCGCACCGACAAGTCTCTGAGCCACAGTTTCCCCACATGCAAAAAAGGCTTCAGATGGCTTCTTAAGATGGCTTTTCAGTTCTACGCTATTAGGGTTCTATGATATTAAAATGTGGGTAAAGAGGAGATGAATATGTATTGCTTCTTGGTATCAGTTTGGCGTCCAACAGATAGGTGAAGGGCATGAAGAGGTAGAAACTTCCAGTTACAAAATAAGTAAGTCATGGGGGATGGAAAGGACAGCCTAGGGAATACAGTCAATAACACCTGTGACAACGCTGTCTGCTGACAGATGGGGCCCAGGCTTGCGGTGGCGAGCAGTTCATAATGGACATAAATATCAAATCACTGAAGCTAACAGACCATCCACTATACTTCAGCAGAGAAGTAAAAATACTGTAACACACACACACACAAAAAAACTAAAAAAAATGGAAAGAGTTTCACATGAGCAAATATGGCCTGCTGTTAAATAAATCGTGAAAAGCTGAGGTTCCTTCTTGCCAAGCCCACTCTCATCACCACCCACCGCTCACAGGACGATAGTCATCACTTGGCAAGGACTGTTTGTTCTATATCGATCGCACATTTGGACCTTCTGGCTGCCAATCCACGATGCAGGGACAGACACAGGAAGAAAGGTAGCACGAGGAAAAGCCTGCAGAAGCCGGAGGCTGGCTGAGGAGAGCCAGAAGGATGAAGTGTTTACGGCCAAGAGATGGGGCACAAGTGTGAGACACTCTTCCTCCAACAAGCAAGAGTATCTTGCATCAGACTGCTGTACTGAAGTGTGATTTGCAGGGTTGAGTATCAGGCTTTATTAAAGTTTCTAACATTCGAGGGGCGCCTGGGTGGCTCAGTCGGTTAAGCGTCTGTCTTTGGCTCAGGTCATGATCCCAGGGTCCTGGGATCGAGCCCCGTGTTGGGCTCCCTGCCCGGCGGGAAGCCTGCTTCTCCCTCTCCCTCTGCAGCTCCCCCTGCTTGTGCTCTCTCTCTCTGTGTCAAATAAACAAATAAACTCTCAAAAAAAATAATAAATCAAGTTCCTAACATTCAGTAAACATTTAGCAAGTATTCAAGGGCATGTCAAGGGCATGCCTTATGATCTATAGGCAGGATTTGATTGATAGAACTCGGATTTTCTACGTTTTGACGTGGTCACCAACTCATCCACATCTTTCTCTCTCTACATATTAAACTGATGATCTTTTCAAAGTTTTTGAACAATAGGAGAATGTCCTTTCCTTCACACAGTTCCAAATCCTTTAGCGGCCAAATGCAGGTGGCAGCTTCCAAGCTATTTCTTCTGATGTCCTGAGAAGGCCAGTCAAGACCTGTGGCCACCACCCCTCCAGTCTGTGGTACTCCCTTAGTAAAGCTCCAGCTGCCTGGCCTTTTATTTAAATCAGGAAATGCGCATAGCTACCAGGAATGTCAGTTCCTTGCGGATAGGGCCAACATTGTGCTTTTTTATGATGCTGCACTCCATCTAGAATAACTCCGTGTGCGTAGAAAGTACTACAAACATCCCGAGTGGTCCTTAGGTTAGGTCCCTAGGCACCCTCATAGCTGGGTGTGATCACATGACTGAATCTGGCTAATGGGGGGTATGTAGAAGTTGCTGGGTAAGCCTTTTAGAGAAACCCTTTATATATATTAAAAAAAGGATGGGGCGCCTCAGTGGTTCAGTTGTTAAGTGCATGCCTTCGGCTCAGGTCATGATCTCAGGGTCCTGGGATCAAGCCCTGCATTCTCCCTCTCCCACTCCCCCTGCTGTGTTCCCTCTCTCACTGTCTCTCATTGTCTGCCAAATAAATAAATAAAATCTTTTAAAAAATAAAATTAAATTTAAAAAAGTATGGATAGCTGGCACCTTGCTCTTTTCCCTCTTCCTCCTCTCTGCACCCAAGGGCAAATGGTTGCTATTGCCCCAACAGCTGTTTCGGGCCACAAGGTGATGCACTTAAGAAAGTACTAAAAATGATGAACTAAGCATGGGTCTCTGAAAAGTAGGAGGCCTTCAGGCCCACCCTAGACCTTGGGTTTTCGAAAGAGAAACACAAATCCTTACATATGGAAACCACTGGTTTTAGTGGCTACTTTGTTACACAGCTGAACCTAACCCTAACTGAGAGAAAGGCAATAATGCCTTGGCGGCAGCCTGGAACCAAATGAGAGCCTACCCTCCCAACACCCCACAAAACGCCAGCCTATATCAAGGCAACATGGCAGCAGCAGAAGGGAAAGGCCCATTGAAGGCAGACTCCAGCAACTCAGACTACTACCTCCTGGGCCTACTCAGCATCTAGACAGGGGCCCGACAGAAACGATGAAAAGGCAGAAGGAAACTGCCAGTACGTAGTCCAGACTGAGATCTAGATTCAGCCTTGAATGGACTTGAGCTATGACTCTACGCTCCTCCACCTGGACTCAACATCCCGAGACCCTGATAATGGAGAACGTCATCTACAGAGGCTGTATCAGTCAGGACCAAGATTCCTCAAGGTTATTTGATGATATCAAGGGACTCATAATTTTTAAGTGTGTAATGGGATTATAGTTTTATTTTTTAAAGTTCGTATCTTTTAGAGACACAAACTGAAATATTCACAAGTAAAATGAAATGATCCACCTTTAAAATACTTTGAGGGCCGGAACGGACGGGGGATATAGGGGAAATGAGAATGTCCATGAGTTGATCACTATGGAGGTTGGGTACATGGAGATTCATTACACTATTTTCTCTCTTTCTCTAGGTTAGAAATTCTTCGTGATAAAAAAATATGTCTGAGAGTGGTCCCAGGAAAATCACGTTCCACCAAGGAGTGTCTGCTGGAAGGGGGAGTTCCACCAAGCAGTGTCCGCTGGAAGGGGGAGTGGAGGACAGAGGCAAGTACAAATGAGTCGTGGGCTTCCCTCCTTTTGGGGGCACCGTCGAAGAAGCCGCTAACATCACACTATGCAATCATTCACATCCAGCTTGGCTGCCTCGACCCACACAGAATCGTAATAAAAGGTGTGAGCTAACCCCCCTCCGTCTCTTCTTTATTGTTCATCACCAAAAGGCTCAGTGGAAGCTTTGTAAATACTTCTACTTCCTCATTTACACCCATAGGGAACAGGTCACCGAGGGCCACTCATTCCAAACACTGTTGTAAATTCTACACTCAAATAGCTTTGGGCTCCAAAGTGTCAGAGATGTTTCTTCAGAGACAAAGCGTTGGCACAAAAAGTCTCAAACGTACTGCCCTGAAACTAGATCAGTGCTTCCCTTCTCTGCTGATTGGAGGGTGAGGGGTCTACCATTCCAACAAGCTGATAAGAGTGCAGGGCGCTGAAAAAATATGGTGACAATTTTAATGGTCAAGGTAGGTCCATGAGTAAGACAATAATGGTATGCTGTACATGGGAACACGTCACAGCTATTTAAATGATGTTCGTGAAGGGGGCACCTGGGTGGCTCAGTCGGTTAAGTGTCGGACTCCTGATTTCAGCTCAGGTCGTGATCTCAGGGTGGTGAGATCGAGCCCCGAGTTGGGCTCCACACTGGGCATGGAGCCTGCTTAAGATTCTCTGTCTCCCCCTGCCCCTCCAGGCCTCGCATGTGTGTGCGCTCGCTCTCTCTCTCAAAAGAGAAAAAAAAGATGTGCATGAACAATTTATAATACCATGGGAAGTGCTTATGTTACTCTGTTAAATGAAAAAATAAGGACACAAAATTGTTTATTTTATATAATCACCATGATGTAAAATATACGGCTACATGGAGACAAAAGGAAACACCCTCTGTCTTAATCGTGATTAAACCAGGGTGATGGCATTAGGAATGATTCTGATCCACATATTTTTCCTTAGGGTAGAGGCATACACAGGAGACCCTCTATATTAGTAGAATGTGGGGGTCTTTAAAGCATAGGTTTTCAGCCAGGGACTCTTAACTGGGTACCATGGATAGAATTCAGGGCAGCTATAAACTTGGCTGGGAAAAAAATTACATCTTTCTTTTCACTAACCTCTAACTGAAAATTGTTTTCCTTTTGGATTTTTTTTTTGTAGTACAATGTACATAATAGAATTTACCAGTTACCATTAAGTACATTGACACTGGTGAACAACAGTCACCACCAGCCATCTCCAGGCTGAAATTTAATACTTTAATCATGAATACAGTCAAAGAAGCAGAGTAAATTTCCAGTATCTGTGACTCTGTCACCACTAGAAATCAAAGCTGTTTTCATATCACATGACAGTTGTTGCAAGTATACTGAACTACTTTTTCAAAGATTTATTTATTTGTTGGGGGGGGGAGGAGCAGAGGGAGAAGGAGAGAGAGAATCCTCGAGCAGACTCCGCACTGAGTGCGGAGACCAATGCGGGGCTCGATCTCAGGACCCTGAGATCACAACCTGAGCCGAAATCAAGAGTTGGATGCTTACCAGACTGAGCCACCCAGGTGCCCCGGTATACGGAACTATTCTTGTTCATGCTCCTCACAGCTTTGAAATTAGATAGTTATATGACCTGCCACCAAGTCTTGTTATTTAACGCAAAATTACTAGGTTACAAATTCCTTTTGTAATACTGCGTTCACCATATTTCGGTATGTTTTCCTTTGTAATCCTATGTGTTTTATTTCCTGCATTTAAAAAATACTATTCTGGGGCGCCTGGGTGGCTCAGTCAGTTAAGCACCTGCCTTCGGCTCAGGTCATGATCTCATGTCCCTCTCCCTCTGCCACTCCCCGTTAGTGCTCTCTCACTCTCCCTCTCTGTCAAATAAATAAATAAAATCTTTAAAAAAAAACAAAAAATATTATTCTGAGAAGAAACGTGTTGTTTTCATCAGACCGCCAAAGAGGTTCACGAGACAAAAAAAAATTAAGAAACCTTCAGCAGATGTGTTCTGGCAGATGGAGTAATTAAAGTATTAGCTACCCTCGACATACAATAATGGCTTTACTGATGCGTGTCCAAATTCTTTGTAATTTTTCTGTGGTGATGTGGCCTAGTACAATATGATACCACATCCATCTGTGTCTCCCCAACATCCACTGTGCATTTAGCCCTTAGAATAATCCTGTCTGTGTGTATCCCTTTGGAAAACAATGTCTGAGGGACCCCAAAAGACATTCACAGATGAAAAGGAAGCTAATGGCAGAAAGAGTATGAAAATATCAGAGCAGCTTTTAAGAAGAGGAACAAACTGACCTCATTTTTAAAAAAGAATCCATTTCCCTAATATACTTCTTCTTTTATTCAAAAATATTTTTGGGGGGGGGGAAGATGCTCAACACCACCAATCATCAGGGAAATGCAAATCCAAACCACACTGAGGGATCACCTCACACCTGTCAGAATGGCTAGCGTCAAAAAGACAAGAAATAACAAGTATAGGAAAGGGTGTGGAGAAAAGGGAACCCTTGTACACTGTCCGTAGGAATGTAAATTGGTGCGGCCACTATGGAAAACAGTAGGAGGTTCCCCGAAAAATATGATCCAGCGATCCCACTTCTGGGTGTTCACCCAAAGGAAACGAAAACACTGACTTGAAAAGTGATCTGTACCCCCATGTTCATTGCAACATTATTCACAATAGCCAAGACATGGAAACCACCTAAACGCCCACTGAATGGAAAAAGAAAACGTAATATATATGTGTGTATACACACACACACACACACACACACAAAATGAGATATTACTCAGCCATAAAAAAATGAGATCTTGTCATGTGCAACAACGTGGGTAGATCTTGAGGGCATTATGCTAAGTGAAATAGAGAAAGCCAAATACCGTATGAGCTCACTTACGTGCGGAATCAAAAAATAAATGAACAAAGCTCACAGACACAGAGAACAGCTTAATGGTTGTTGCCAGAGGCGAGGGGTGGGGGGTGGGTGAAAAACATCAAGGTGTTCAAAAAGTACAAACTTTCAGTTATAAGATAAATAAGTTATAAGATCAATAAGCCCTGGGGATGTCATGTACAGCATGGTGACTGTAATTAACATTGTTTTGCATATTTAGAAGTTGCTAAGAGAGTAAATCTTAAAAGTTCTCATCACAAGAAAAAAAAGTTGTCTATGTATGGTGACAGATGTTAACTAGACTGATTGTGGTGACTGTTTCGCAATATATGCAAATACCAAATCGCTATGTTGTCCACCCGAAACTAAGACAATGTCATATGTCAGTCACACTTCAATCAAAAAATCTTTTTGGAATCGGGGATGGCGATGAGCACTGTATTCCCTGGGCTATAACCACCATTTGATACCTTTCTGTGCAAATAAGATGTTCTTTTCTGCAAGTCCCACGTCCTCTGTAATTTTCAAATAAAACTGCTCTCATGCTGAGAGAGGTCTACCTAACCTAAAATCACCTCCTATGAGAGAAGATTTCATGCACCCCCGTCCCCACAGGAGGTCCACAAAGTCGGGTCTCAGTGGTTTTTCCATGAACCCAAATCCCTGGCGAGGCTGACTGGCCAAGGGGGAGGCAAGTGTGTGACCCTGGGAATTTGGAACTGGAACCTAAAGTTACTCCCTGATGCTTTGAACCACGGGCGAGTCAACTTGGGGCTATAAGGTGGGCGTGTTTGGAGATGAGCACGCTCAGGCTGGTAGATCAACCCAGGATAGGACAAGGGAATGTGGAGAGGGGTGAAGATGCTTCAGCTGCACCTTCTGCGCCGGACCTCTGTACCCATGTTAGCGAAACCCCCTTCGGGCTAGGACTGGTCCAGTGGGGACCCTAACTGCTGAGTTTAGAGTTGGCCCCTACGGCACCCCCACAAGGCAGCTCATGATTTTCCCGGGCCCTCTCTTCCCAAGTTAAGCCTCAGTGTGTCCCCCCCACCCCCCGTGCCTTTTGCAGGAAAGCACGAAACAGCCACCCAAGCAGCATACCTCGGGTCTGCCAATGCTTCTGCGGACCCTGGCTCCAACCCCTTCCGACTGCTCCCGGCTCAGCACTGACAGGGTAACCTTCTTGGAGGATGCCATGTCGAAGTCTAAAGAGAGGGTTCCGATGCTAAGCTGTAGAGGTTAGAGGGCCAAAAGAGGAGCAACAAAAAAGAAAAATCATAAGGCGGGCACATCCAAAGACTATGAAATAAAGGATATTAAATTCAGACCTGCCCGAAATATTAACAGCTACAATATATTGACTCCTTACTCTGTACAAGACCTGGATTAGGAAATTTTAAACAATAATGCTGGTGAATATGTGTGAGTACTAATGTATCAGTACCACTAATTATTTGCAATCTCATATAATCCCACAGCCATCTTTTACAAGACTTAGCAATAACAGCTCTGCTGGGCACTTACCACTAATGAGCAATTTATCCGCTTTCCTTTTTTTTTTTTAAGTAGGCTCCACGCCCATCGTGGGGCTGGCACTCATGACCTCAAGGTCAAGAGTCGCATGCTCTACTAACTGGGCCAGCCAGGCGCCCCTTTATCTGCTTTATCTCATTGAAATTTCTCAACCTCCCCAACCCCACATTGCCCCCACGAGGTAGGTGCTACCATGAGGCTGAGATTTACGTGGTGACTAAGGGAACACGAAGGAAATCCATGAGGTCTGTGACTCTCACCAGAACATGTCGAAGATCTCGGCACTGAAAGGATCTTCGAGGGTCACCAAATTCAAAGATCCATCTATCCCTAAAGTTCAGGGCCAAGTTTAGTGGCAAGAATCTGAGCTTTGTCAGGAAGTCTTCAAGAGCGCCGGAAACTGAAGAGGAGGTGCCCTTGACGATGCATCCTGTATTTGAGGACCAGTCTACACCCCGCCTTTATTATTCAAAAGAGTTTTCTCTTTGTGGGCCTGAGTTCTACCGAATGGAGTATCCCAGAACAAACACAATCCATATCTTTTCCACTTCAAATGCTTGAAGATGGTACCACCAAATCTCTAAAACTCTTCAAGCGAAATACAATCCATTCCTTCAAAGATTCCTACTCAAACCAAGAGAGATGCTTTAGCAAGAAGCATAGACCCTAGAGCCCGAGAGCCTGGGTTTGCATCCCGGCGTCACCGGGTACCAGCTGTGTGACCTGAGGCCACTTGCTAAGCCTCTCTGTTCCTCAGTTTTTCCATCTGTGAAATAGGGGTACTAAGGCTGCCTACCTCAAAGAAGTGTAGTGAGCCTTCTAAGAACGTTAACTCCTGTTATTGAGAGCACTCTACTCCGCAAGTCCCGGCCCGTCCGTCAAAATGTGTCCTCCTGGCGGCAGGCCATCAATCAATCAATACTTACTGGGTGCTGGACAGTGGGGCTCAGAAGTGAATTCAGTCCTCAAAGCGGTACAGAACCGTCAGCACCTACCTACAAGCAACTAGGAAGGGTTTTCCCCCTCCATGCGCCACTTCTAGGTCCTTCCAGACTCCCGCCCGTAAATGCTGTGCACGCGGACAAGTGACGAGGTGCTTACCAGATCGCAGTGCTTGGCGGACAGGAAAGCCGCCTACCACCTCCGCCCAGTGTCAGAGACCTACTGAAGCATCTCCCGTCCCCTCCCAGGAGCTTCCCCCGGGAGTCGACGGCGGGCTGGGGAAGGCGGGGTCCCGCGCCGTGAGCCCAGCACCCCCGCGGGCCTGCGGTCCCCACGCGGCGGCGGCGGCTGGGGCGGCGACGTGGGGCGTGGGGCGCGGGCGCTGCGCGCAGGGCGGGGAGGGCGCCGGGCCCGCCGTCTCACCGTGACTCAGCGTTTCGCCGCCCGCGGCCGCCGGGTGGGCGGGAGGCGGGAGTCTGCGGGTCTCCGGGGATTTGGGGGGGTGGGGGGGAACGCGCCACTGTTTCCGGGCAGCCGGGCTCCTGTCGCGCCGCCCTCTGCCCCTCCCCTGCGGGCTCTGCTGCCCAGCGACCTCTGCGCCCCTCCCGCCCGGGAGAGATGCGACCCCCCCCCCCAGGGTCTGGGGGCTCCCTGGGCCGGGCAGGTGCTCCGATCAGGGCGCTGTGGGTTCCATTTGTGCCTCCATCGCTTGTTAGCAGCGCGAGCTGGGGCCGGTGGCTCAGCCTCTCTGTGCCCCCAGGTCTTCCACTGTGAAATGGGGAGGGGGATAATAGAACCCCCCCTGGTAGGGTTGTAGTGAGAATTCAATGACCTTGGTATGCCCTCAGTACTACACGAAAGTTTGGCGCTTAGAACGGGGGTGGGGGGGCAGGGAGGAAGATGGGGGGAGTCTCAGAGCCCAGACTTTTTTGCTCCTGCCTAAAAAAGAGACTCACTCTAGTGGGGAGCCAGTTGGTTAAGAGCTTGGTTGCTGTGGAGGGCAGTGGGCAGGCGCTGGAGAGTTTTCCCAGAGCAGTGCGGACTTGCAGGAGCCAGTGAGCCGATCTAGTTCATTGCTGGGATGCTTAGCCAAGGCTATAGGCATGGCTGCCGGTCTCTGTCCTCTAAATACTAGAAAGCTCATTGTGTGGTTTGGAGAAAGGAAAGAAAGTGGCGTTTCTAAAACAGGGGCCAGAAAACTCTGTAAAGGGCCAGAAGGTAATGTTTTCAACTTTGCAGGCCACATACATTCTCTGTGAAGACTGCTCCAGGTGGCCTTGGTAGCAACAAACCAGCCATAGACAGCACGTAAATAAATGGGTGTGGCTGTTTTGATTAAACTTTAATTATGGTTACTGTTGGGGAGGAAGGATTTCCTCTGCCCTTCAAGATCCTTCTAGCTGGACTAAGAATCACATTGACATGAGACAGATGAACAGGAGAAAATTAAATTTAATTTCGTAAATGCAGGGAATCCACACAGCCTGAAATTCCAAAGACACTGAGGCACCATGAGGTTTATCTGGCGTCCAGAGCTCAGGGGAGGGGGCGGGGCGGAGGAAAACAAAGGGAAGGAAGACCCATTTGCAGGAAGGTGCGAGATGTTTGTAAAACGACGGTTGCCCTGCTCTGCACACAAGTTTCTTAAGTAAAGAGGAACCTCTGTTAATAGCTCTCTTCTTCATACAGGCTCTCCTTTCCAATGTAAATGTAGGCAGTTGAGGGGGAAGTAAAGCGCTTTTCCTGAATCTGCTGGGTTTTGATCTCTTTTAACTCAAAAGAATCTTCTTGCCAAAGTGGCCCATGGGGGGGGGGGGGGGGGGATGCCTGCGTGGCTCAGTCAGTTAAGCGTTTGCCTTAGGCTCAGGTCATGATCCTGGGGTCCTGGGATCGAGTCCCTGCTGAGCGGTAAGCCTGCTTCTCCCTCTCCCTCTGCCCTTCCACCTGCTCCTGTTTTCTCTCTCTCAAATAAATAAATAAAATCTTTAAAAAAAAAAAAAGTGGCCTATCTTGAGGTGACCTGCCCTTGCCCCTACTATACTGAAATTTGAATTTCATATAACTTTCACTTGTCATGAAATATTCTTTTGATTTTTTTTTAGTTTCAACCACTTAAAAATGTAAAAACTGCTCTCAGCTCACAGACTGTAAAAAGTAGGTAGTGGGCCAGGCTTGCCTGCAGGCCTGGTTTGCAGACCCCTGCTCTAAAAGAACAAGGTAGTAGAGGAACAAGGACTTTCCCCTGGACTCTTTATATGTCAGTGGGACTCAAATCCTTCCTCTCTACCTTACTGTGATTCAAGGCTAATTGAGCTAATACATGTGAATATTAAAAGTGCCATGAAATAACACAGTATTGTTACTTATCATCATTATGCTGACTTCTGAAACTCTCTCCAAATAAAATAGAAATATGGACTCTCGGTCAGGCTCTTTGCAATCTTTAGTAAATGATTCTGCATTTGCTACCAAAAATGTCAACATTTAGCCAATTGCCTGGGCCTGAAACTCAAGCTATCCCCATCACTCTTCCACCTTGAAATCCTGTGGATTCCACGCCTAATGTCTCTTAAATCCGATTGCCACCGGTCATCTTATCTGATAGCCGCGCCCCTCTTCCTGCCTTCAGGCTGGCCACTGGCCAATCCACTCTCCATGTCCCAGGGAAATCTAATAAAGGCCGAAAACCTTCAGGGCCCTCAAGAGAAGGTCTTGTGATGTCTCTAATCTGGCCTCACCCTCAACAGGCTGACACTTGCTCAAGGATACACGCGCACACAGAGGCACTCCACTCCCTCTTTCCACCAGGCTGACTTCTTTTAGGCTCTGGAACGTGTATTTTCCCACTCGCTGGCTTGCTGTGCCTCTGTCTGCAACTTTCTCTCTCCTTGATCTGGCTTATCCCCATTCGTCTTTTAGCTCAGTTTCCATGTCACTGCTGGTGGGAAACCTTCCCCTCAAATCTAGGTGAGATGTTTAACATGGCCATCGTTGTGAAACAGGGAAGCTGAAGGGGCTCCATGGGAAAAAAACTGCCTTTTTTCTCCTTTTCCTGCTTCTGTTCTTGCTAGGACCTGCACCCCCGCCTTATGTCCCCCTTCTAAAGGTCAGGGACTTAACGATTTCTTTGGAGTCTTCCAGCGCAATAGATAACACCTACAGAGTGACCAGGCGGGCCATCGTGAACTTTTCCCAAGACCTCTGACTCCAGACACCTTGACGCCAAGACCCCTGGCTCCAGGGCATAAGTGACTTATGGAGGACATCAGAGCACTGGTCCTTGTTCTGACCAGTTCCTGGGTGCCTGAGAGGACGCGGACACCAGACCATCGTCTTCTATAAAAACTCCAGACCCCGAGCAAAGACGAGACTCACTCCCCTTCTTTTCTGGGTCTCCCAGCCACTCAGTATGTGCTCTCTCTCTCTGTCTTCAATAAACTCTGCTCTCCCTTCCTCCTGGCTCGCTGTTGATTTCTATCCCGCACGCAGCCGGGCCCCTCTTGGCTGGTCCTGTGAGAACCCTCTGGGTCTTTGAGCCCAGGCCAGCCTGCGACAATCACAACCACCCCCTGTTGATCAGACTCATTGTTTATCATCTTGGGGTAGAAGATTCTCTTTTCCTATAACAGCTGCAACAGTATGTCCCATGAGACATGTCTTCTGCCATGTGACTTCGATACTCCCTCCATTGCAAGTGGCGTTTACTTCTCTTCTTCCCGAGTCTAAGCAGGGCTTGTGGTTGCTTTGACCAGTGCAATACAGTGCAAGCGACACTGTGCCAGTTGTGGGCGTGGCTCTGAGACGGCCTGGTGGCTTCTGCTTCCTCCTCCTGGGAGTAGCTGGCCTGTGAGCAGAGCCGTGGCTCTGAGACCACCATCCGGGGAGAAGCCCGTGCCACGTGGATACGACAGGAGCACCCCCTGCGTCCTTCCCCACTGCCAGACCCGCAGAACTGTGCGCAAATAAAAACGGTTGTTTTAAGCCACTCGGTTTCTAGATCATTTGTTTGGTGATGATAGACAACTGGAAAATATACTTTTGTGCAAGAGGAGACGAGGTGGGTTTTCAAAGCTCCCTGGGCTAAAGAAACGCTCTTACAAATATTGACCCTTTTAGAAAGTGGATGTGTCCATTTAAATGTTATTACCAAGGTGACCAGCCATCCGGCAAGATAAACAATTCTTTTTTTTTTTTAAGATTTTATTTATTTATTTGACAGAGAAAGACACAGTGAGAGAGGGAACACAAGCAGGGGGAGTGGGAGAGGGAGAAGCAGGCTTCCCGCCCGGCAGGGATCATGACCTGAGCCGAAGGCAGACGCTTAAAGACTGAGCCACCCAGGCACCCCGAGATAAACAATTCTTAAACTTGACTTGAGAGCTGAAGCGCTGCATGCCACGGGCCACAGCACTGAAGTCTGGAGTTCAGGGGTCCTGGAAGGCTCCTCTGTTATAAGCAGCATTTGCAAGGAGAGCTTTGCGTTAAAAGGAAGCAGAAAAGAACGTCTTCACTGTACATCATTGCCCACTTCTCTAGCAGATTTGCAAGGTTCTTGGGGGTGCTTTCAGTTGACCACCTTTTCTTTTTTTTTTTTTTTAAGATTTTATTTATTTGACAGAGAGAGAGATAGCGAGAGCAGGAACACAAGCAGGGGGAGTGGGAGAGCGAGAAGCAGGCTTCCTGCCGAGCAGGGAGCCCGATGTGGGACTCGATCCCAGGACCCTGGGATCATGACCTGAGCCGAAGGCAGACGCTTAACACTGAGCCACCCAGGCACCCTTGACCACCTTTTCAAAGTCTCCTCTGGGCCTCAGAACCCCCTCCACCTTCGAAACGGTACCAGGAGTGAGAGCTTCCCTTTTTTCTTGTCTTTGAGAGGCCAGTCATGGGGGCAAACTAAGTCCGAGGGCCTGCCTGGTCAGGGCAAGGCAGGGAGCTCTCTTTGCAGACCCCGTGGAGGAAAAGAATGGGGCTGAAAAGCTAGAAGACCGAAACCAAGGACAAAGCAAGGTCAGAGAGGGGCAAACGTTTACAGATGGAATACAGGGCATGGAACTGTTCACTGGCGGGGCCCACTTTGGAGATGAGCAGCGTGACCCTGTACGTGGAGCCTGGCACACTTTTCACACTGTCATCTGCCATCCAGATGGAGATGTCCAATGTGTGTGGATATCCGAGTGTGTAGCTACATCATCAACGGCCCTCAGGCTCCTGGGAAGCATAAAGAAAACTCTGTGCCAATGTGACAACGAAGAACCTTCCCTAAATGATTCTAAATAACACCCTTACAATCTTTAAAGACCCACACATTGTCGACATATTTTATTTGACCTTTTTTTCTCAAAAATTGTATTTTCCTCTTTTGTCTGACTTACTGATTTTCTTCTTCAAGATGTATGTTATAGAAATACATGGATGTCTTCCATATTTCCTCATGTCCAATTTTTGTCTCCTTCTAGCACGCAGCTCAAAAATGCTTTCTCGCAGATTGGTCAGGTTTTAGTAACTTGCCTCCCAGAGCACTACTGCGGCTCTTCGGGAAATGACAAATGTCTCTGGAATATTCCAAATTAGGCATTCAGACTCACCGAAGCCAGGAAATCGACTGGCTCCAAATCAGACACTGATTGTTTTGTAAACATTAGTTTATGAAGGTCATTAATGGGCTGCTGGTTGAGGACATCCAAATACATCCATCAGAGAGGGGTATCTGTGACTCCCACTTCCACCCTCGTGAGGGCAATCTGCACAACCCCGGGTCTCTTCAATCACCCAGCCTTCTGACCCTGAAGTTACATGGGATCCACCATTGCGTGAAACGCATAATGTGTTCCTATCTTTCCCATGGGTTTTTGGCAGCATTCCAGAAAAGAACAGCTCATGACCCTCTCTTTTGAGCCACAGAAATTTCCTAGAATTCACCACAAGTAAAATGTTCTTGGCCCTGAAAGGCTGATCCATCTCTGAACCAAGGAAGTGGAGAAATTTAGGTGAATGATTCCCCTGATACTTACCTCAGTCACCCTGATAACCTTTCTCACTTTCAGCTTTTATATGGTGGTGTCTTCTGGCTAAATGGAGGCTGCTTTCAAGATCACAGTATTGGAGTTCAAATAAAAGGCTAATTTGAATTAACCTCTATCTAGGTAATGTTTGAGGTGGACCGATGTCTGCAACTTACTCTGAATGCACCAGAAAATAACAACAATGGTAAGAATAGTAATAGCAGTAGAAACAGTAAGACCAATAATGTGGATCGATGGATGGATAGAGAGATGGATACACAGATATATGACAAAGCCAGTTTAGCAAAATCTAATTGCAGAATCTAGATGGTGGTGTATAGGTACTCACGGTACAAATTCTTTTAACTTTTCTGTATTTTGAAATTTCCCATGATAAACTTTTGGGAAAGACCATTTGAATTAAAGTGGGAATCGTGGCCGGAAGGGTTCCATAAAGATACCTCCTTTGATATGTTGGAGAAATGTGTGTTTTACTCTAGTTTAACTTTTATAGGATTTGTTCCTACCATACTAATCAAATAAAACTTGAAAATGTCAAAAAAAAAAAAAAAGATACCTCCTTTGCCTACTTTCTTCACTTCCAACTCTGGCATCTGGTACGCAGTCCAGTTCAGTGAATGTCTGTTGAATTGAGCTGTTGAACTTAATTCCAAGCTACCAGGTCACTTCCACAGCTGGCAAGATTCTTCTAGAGCATGAGTTGTCAAATTTTTTTCTGTGAAGGCCAGATAGTAAATATTTGAGACTTTGCGGGCATAAGGTCTCTGGTACAAGGGCTCTGCTAAGCAGCCACGCACAATACATCACGAATGGTCGTGGCTGTGTTCCCATAAATTTGATTTACAAAAACAGGTGGTGGTCATAGTTTGCCAACCCCATCTTTGCCCCCAAATCCTTACCTTCCACTAAAAAGTGAGAGTAAAATTGACAGCATGCCAACAGGCTCTGTAAAGATTTCATTCGTATCGGTAAAGGGGCTAACAAAAAGAAACAACAAACCTTTTCATGTCCACCTCCACCCCCCACTTACCCATTTCCTCTCATAAGGACCAAGTCTAACTGTTCCACCATTGAGCCCGAGGTTTAATAGGCAAGCATTTCTAGGAGAGGCGATACATTAACGTTCCAGCCCCATAAGCATAGACTCTTCACATCTGATCCCAACCTCCAAGTAGATCATCTTAGCACCAGGGGAATAAATGCAGAAGGTTACAGAGGGACACCCCCAGGGAAGAGACGCCCATGGAAAAACCTCAGGCCGTAGAGAGAGACGCCCTTGGGGCTTACTCTTTAGTAAAAGCAGAAAGGTAATAAATAAATGAATCGTGCAGCAGGTTTTAAGGTGTTAAGCACCGTGGAGAAAGACAAAATAGAGCAGAGTAAGGGCCATTGGCAGGCTGGGTGGAATGAGGTGGTAGGACGAAACAAGGTGGTCCAGGGAGGGCTCATTAGGAAGATGCCATTTGAAGCAGAGCCCCAAGATGAGCCAATGAACCAGGCAGATATCTGTGACAGTCTGCCAAGCAGAGGAAACCACCAATGCAAAGGCCCTGGGGCAGACAGTGCTCCGAATATTGTAGGAGGAGCAAGGAGGCCAGCTTTCAGAGCGGCAATGTGAGGTAGAAGAATCACGAGATAAGGTTAGAGACAGTACTGGTGGACCAGAAGAGGGGGGACCAAGGGAGAGTTCAGACTGGAGGAGTGGCAGGACTCGAGTTACATTGAAAAGAATCACTCCGGCTAGCCCGTGGCCAACAGACCTCCAGGAGCAAGAGCAGAAGCAGGGAGAGAAGTCAGGAGCAAGGGCAACATTGCAGGTGAGGGACGGTGGCGATTTAGACCAGCAAGTAGCAGAAGAGGCGGTGAAAAGTGGCCACATTTGGGATATATTCTGAAGAGAGAGCTCACCATATCGTGTGAAGGACTGGATGCTGGGTGCAAAGGAAGGGGGAAAAGGCAAGGATGATTCCACATTCTTTGGCCTGAGCAGCGGGAAAATTTGTGTTGCTGTTACCTGAGAGGGGACGACAATGGGAGAAGGTAGTGTGGGGGGGGCGGGGGCGGGTCAGCCGGGAGGTCGGCACTGGGCATGGTGAGTTAGACACATTTATTAGACATTCCAAGTAGAGATGGACAAGGTGACAGTCGAATGAAAGTCTGGAATTCAGGGGAGAGGAGCCGGCTGAAATTTGGAATCATAAGCATATAGATGGCGTTTTAAAGCCATGAGTCAAATGCATTTTTTAAAGTGAGAAAACACAAAGGTCAGCCAGAAGCCAGAAGAGGCTCTTTCGTGCTCTCTCTCTCTCCCTCTTTCTCTCTCTCTCTCGCACACAAAATGGATCCCATCAGGTTCTTTCTTGTGCTAAAGACAAGCGCTAGGTCTCCCAAGCGAACAAGCTTGCTTACGTCATGAAGTCAAATTATCTCACGCATCCCGGCAGAAGCTTGTTGCCTGCTAAAGGCTTGCAGGAACAAGCTTTAGAGCACGTTCCTAAGGGTCTCACCGGGCACAGGTGACAATGTAGACTATCATTTGAACAAATTAAATCATGTAATCGACATAGCAGGTTGCTACAACAAGTTAGAATGAAACTGAAGACATGGAAAATACAGAGCCGAAGAAAGGTCCGGGAGAGGTGGCAGAGGAAGTGATGAATAGAATAAGTCAGTAAATCTGTGGCATTTGACTCAGAGGAAACCACTCCTCCCAGCTGCCCTTGAGTGTTTCAAGGCACAAGAAGGGATGGGAATCCTAAGATTGTGCCCAGGTGTTTCCAGGGTTCTACCGCTTCCTTCTCCGCCTCCCCGAAATTTACTCTTTATTCTAGAATTGACCTTCTGCCATGCTACCATGTTTAAACGGTGGAGTAAATACAAATCGCCGTGTGGGAAAGGGAGTTAATTAGCAGAGTGTGGAATTCATTTATTTGGCCAAGTCACTGTGCCACGGGTACTCTGGTTCACCCTGAGTTTCTTGAATGATTGCCTACTTTATTCCCAGAGACCGAAGAGCTATTTGGGGTCCATCAGTGGCTCATTTGCTATCAGGGTGTAAGCTCCCCTCTTGGGAATTCTTCTGAGGGACTCTTTGCCCCTTCCCAAATTCCAGTTTCAAACAGAAACATTGACAATAGCTCTGTAAGCTATTTTTCACACACTCTACTGTAATTAAACCTTTCCTTGGGGTTCTGCCTCCACTAGACATAAGGCCCCTGAAGATGTGGGCAGCCCCTGTTCTGTTGACTTCTGTCTCCGGCCCCTAACAGAATGCTTAGCACATGGTCGGTGCTCAAGAACACTTGACTGAATGACGAGAAAATAGAAGTGATGCTAGTCCTGTGTCTACTCAAGAGGAGACCTCTTTGAAAGTCGGTAGCTTCGCTCTCCTCTGCCAACCCGAGATTTTGTCACACCATGGATGTTGCCAAGTAAGTTAAAGTAGCCGACCGTGTATGAGGTAATACGGTGTGTCGCTGCATACCAAAAGGATGATTGAGGCTTTCGGCTGTGGATAGCAGAGCCTCAACGAATTCGTCAGGTTCATCACATAGGACGAGTCCGTGCACCCCAGAGAAGAGGGTGGCATGAGGAAAGCCGAAAGTTGCGATCCTGTCATAATGACGTCGAGTGACAATCACACTTTTTCCTTGCAAGCGTGGTGCCTGCTCCCGGAGCCAAAGCGATCTCTTTTCCACTTCTGGATTTCTTAATAACGTAAGGTGTGGACATGTGCTCCTTCTCGGTCATATTAACTGTCCTTCTCTGCCACATTTCCTGCAGCGTCCCTTCGTCCAGTGTTGAGTTGAAGCTTTCATTGCTTATTCTCTGCGCTCTTCGGCGTTACCTCATGGTTTCCTGATTCGTGAGAGAAGCCAGCGTCAGAAGTGGGGTTTTGCCGAGCTATTTTCTGGTCCTTTGCAGCCCAGAGCTCTATAAACAAAGGCAGGGTTATCACATGTCCCCGAGGGCTGCCTGGGAAAAACAGGAGCTGTGGTTATCAAAATTGGAACCTTTATGAAATAGGCTTTTGTCTCCGTTTTTGTTGCATTCAATCAGATCAACAAGTGTTGGCTAAGTGCTGAGCGTGGTTTCCTGTGGGATTGCGTAAGGCCCTTGCAGGACAATAAACGTTTTGGGGGCACTGAGTAATGTAGCCATTTCTGACCCAGCAGCCGGGGAAAATGTGAGACATTCGCTGCTGCGGCTGGCAGGAGGGCAGCTGGGGCTTGCGCTCGGGCAAGGGTGGAGGAACGGCACCGCGGCGGACCCCGGCGGCGGACAGAGCCAGAATGGTGCGTTGCGGCGGCAGGTGGCCACACGATGTCATATCCTCCAGGCAAATGGGTTCAGAATGACGAATATGAAATAGCTGGGGCTCCTCCGGGGACTTTGGATGAGACCATGTAATTTGGAGGCCTGCGACGGTCTTACTGCCGAGTCCTCCCCCAGCTCAGCAGCCTCGCTCAGGCAGGCTGTCAGGTTGTGTGTCCGTATGGCCGGCCGCTCGGGCGGGCTCAGCGCGGTTCCTCTGCGGCTTCTCCCGTCCTCGTCCGCGGGCATTGCCCTTCCGCGGCTTTGCATGCTGGCTTCCTGACTGCTTCCAAAAAGACCGAGATGTTCCTCTTACCCGCTTTTATTTAACCTGTGTTTTTATGGTGTTACTTTAACTGCAAATATTTGTTCTCAGGTTTCGGAAGGCTTCCAACGTCTGGGGTTTGGGGGGATTTTAGGTGGCGATGGAAAGACGGGGGAGGTGAAGCTTTCAGGAACAGCCACCGCCAGAGAATGCTGAGAGCTCTCGCGGACCAGGACAAGGTCACTGGATTTAAGAAGGAGTGCGCGTGCATCGCGGTCTAGGTCAGGGCTTTCCAAACTCTCATGAGCACACGAGGCACCTGGGGATCTCGCTAAAATGCAGATTCTCAGGGTCTGGGGTGGGAACTGAGCGTCTGCATTTCTCACAAGCTCCCGGGCTACGCGGATACCGTCAGTCCGTGGACCACACCCGCAGTGACATCCACGCATTGATTTGTAAGAAAGCCAGGGGCACAAGAACACAGTCCAGGGGCTGGCTCACCCTGAATCTCAGGTGAGCCAGCCCAGGACTGCAAGCTCGAAACCCACGTACAGGGCAGGTGCTTGCGGACAAGACCATGCACCCGGCGTCTTCCTGCCACACCCCCCCACCCCCACCCCGCCCCCTGCTGGGAAGGGGGATGAGAACTGAGATCGTATCATCAAGGCTCGTTTCATTCTCTTCAGTTTTTAACCTTTCCTATGGTCTTTTTTTTTTTTTTTTTTAACTTTACCTAGGGAGTGATGAGGGGAAGGGGTACAGAATTGGGGAGTATCTGCGAGCGTGCTAGGCATCATACTGCCGTTTTCTCTCGACTCCTACTGACCCTTCGAGGCGGTTACTGTTTTACTCCCTTTACGGATGGGGAAGATGGGCTTTTGCAAGGTTAAGTAACACGCCAGGTTGCACAGAGCTGGAGCAGAGATTTGAACCCACCAGCTGGGTGCTTCTCCCCTGACCAACCTCTATCACCTAAGCAGTGCTGTGTGTTACTAATTCAGCATAAGGTATTAGGACATGGCTTTACCACCTTTTGCTTTTTTCCTAACCACTCCATAAGGTGACTGAATTAGGACATACCCCATAGGATGGGGGGGTTAGGCCTACCCCACAGAGTAAAGGAATGCATATTTTTTTTCTTTTCAAAGGTTTTATTTATTTGCTAGAGAGAGAGAGAGCACAGGCAGGGGGAGCGGCAGGCAGAGGGAGAAGCAGGCTCCCCACTGAGCAGGGAGCCCAAGGTGGGACTTGGGATCCCAGGACCCTGGGATCATGACCTGAGACAAAGGCAGCTGCTTAACCAACTGAGCCACCCAGGCATCCCACGAATGCATATTTTTAAGGTGCTTTAAATAGTGCCTGGCATAATGCAAGCCCCCTTTAAATGTTAGCTAGGATTATTATTGCTACAATCACTCATATCCTTCAAGGTCCAGTTTTAATGTCCTCCCTTCCATAACGTCTTTCTTGATTATCTTAAGAAAAAGAAACAACTTTCCTTCCTTGGGCCATTCAGAGCAAAGAGAACATGGGCTCTGCTCTAGCATTTCAGTTGTTCCTTTCCCCCCTTTTCTTTTTCAGTCGTGGTTCAGTGCCCATGGTGTGCCCAGAACTTTGACATAAGCTTTCTCATTCGTGTCCCGTAAAGTTGAGAGAGCTATATAACCCATCTCATATATCCGGATCAGAAAACTGAAGCTTAGCGCAGGGAAAGGGCTCGGTCAGGGTGACCCAGCTCATAAATGACAGCCCTGTAACCTCCTCCATGCCTTCTGAGTCCACTGCCGTCCGGCCACCTCGCACGTTAATTAGCTATGAAACCTATCTCTCAAGTCTGCTCCTTGTCACTTGGGCAGTGGAAAGCTGATCCTCGTTTCTGGAACCACTCACTCGAGGTCCGGCACGCTGCAGGCTCAAAATCAAGTGTGCTGGAGAGAACTGCAGAGCTGAACTCCCTACTCTCCTGATAACATTTCCTTACAAATGCTAAGTAACCATGGAGAGTCCAAGTCATGTTAATTTAGCATTCACCTCTTACGCATGTTATGGGTTACATGACAATTGCTGGCTTCCCTAGAGAAAACGCTATATTGGTCTCTAACAGTATTTTTGGTTTTGTTTTTTGTTTTTGCCTCCCCTGCACTTTAATCTCTCTCTAGTTTCTTGTGCTTATGGAAATAGGCAGCCTGGGCTATTTGGTAAGCAAATTGACGTATCTATTCCATGTAGGTGGTAATATGAGAGCCCAGCCAAATTCTGCCGGCTCTTCTATGGAAATAGATCTCTGGCTAATACTAACTAGCTTTAGGATCCCATTTCATTTTTTTTTTTTTAATATTTTAAAGATTTTATTTATTTACTCATGAGAGAGAGAGAGAGAGAAAGAGAGAGGCAGAGGCAGAGGGAGAAGCAGGCTCCCCACCCAGCAGGGAGCCCGACACGGGACTCGATCCCAAGACCCTGGGACCATGACCCGAGCCGAAGGCAGACGCTCAACCATCTGAGCCACCCAGGCGCCCCTCTCATTTCATTTTAAGTGTTTTTTTAACCTTCCCAACTGAATATACCTTAAATATGGGCAGGCAGAGCCGAATTTGTTAGCCGTCGGGCAGGCGTTTGAGTCAACAGTGGTACCTGAGCCTGTCGACTTATCGTCCTGATACAGGGAGGCAATATTACATTTCTAAAAATTAGTCATCACTCATCATCTCTTCCTATACCAAGGGAGACCATAGAAATGCCTTCATTTTAGAATCTAGGCTAATGTAGGAGAAGAGTACAAGGAAGCGATAGAAGCAAATAGAAGTAGAAAGGCAGGTCCAAACTGGAGCAGGAACCAGGTACTGTCCTAGAAGAAACTGATCTGGATGAGACCAAAGCGTGAGTCATCAAAACGGGGTTCCTCAAGTTCGTTAGGAAGCTCCGGGGGCCAGCTGAGGGAATAGAACTCTGAAGGTCTCCAAAGACATGTGTCCCCAGGTGTGTGTTACATGAGAACAACAGATTACAGACCTATCTGCACAGAGTGTGAGCTCATGTTTGTGAAAATAGACACATGCACAAGTATATTCGGAAAAATCTAGAGGTACGTTCACCAAGATGTTAACAGGTTTTTTTTTCTTTTGCTTGTTGGTAGTTCTTAATTTTGTAGAATAAACACACATCACGTCTGATTTTAGAAATGAAAGCCAAAAAATTCACAAAAGGCAGAGCTTTGGAATGAACAATTTTGTCGAAATTTGACAAATTATATTGCATCAGATGCAACAACAGGAATGAAGCCCTGGAGATTGACAAGAGAATGTGCTCGAGGACTTGGTACCCTCCTTTCTAGCCAATGTTCTTCTTCCCTTCAATATACAGAAGCAACCTTGTGAATTTCATTTGTCAATGGTGTCTGTGACTCGCCATATTAATCTTTTAGATAAAATCTCCCCCCAAATCTTTAATGTAATGAATGTAAATTTCTATAAACAGAAAAGTGTGTGTATGGTCATGCAGTACCGGGAAAGGCTGCTTCCTGCCTGGGATGTTGGGATTTGCCTTTTTAAAACAGTGCTTTTAATGTTACAAGTTCATTCAGCAACTGAAAAAGTTTTGAAAAGTAAACTTTTTTTTTTTTTTGAAAAGTAAAAATTTTGTATTCAACTAACCAGATCTATTTAACTAGCATTCCGCTTTAAGGAGTCATGTTTTAGCTGTGGATCTAAAAGACGTTTGACAAAAGTTTTCACAGTTTTCTTTGTATGCTTTGTTAGTAAAATTTTAGAACGCAGGAATGTAAAAGGCAAAAGTGCCTTTAAACTATGCCCAGTGTGGTATGGCTCCCCCAAAGGGGAATGCACCTCCAAAAAACTAGATCCTCCACAGTTTCAGTAAGTCTTCAAGGAAATTCTCTTCCGGCCATAGACTTTGGGTGTAGAAAATCATCTTATCTGAACAGCTGCATGTGTAGAGTTTCTAACAAAGGCTGGGTTTACTGCCACCAACCTCTGCCCCATCTTTGAGTCCGGGGGCCAAGAAACCAGTGACCATGACAAATAGCACCCACTGTGCTCAAAAGAAACCCACTCTACTTTCCCAAAGGAATTAGACTCCCCCCGCCCCGCTAAAACAATATTCAAAACAGAAAGTAACCAATGGATAAGATTTGTAATGGATAAGATTTCCATTACTTCTGCCTCTAAACCAAACGATGCCCTTAGAGAACATTTGAGGGATTAATAAATAGCCACTTCATCTGTATAAATAATGAACATAGGCTGATTTTCTTGATTCCCGTTTCTAGAGTGGTGTGGTCTATGTCAGGAGGGAAGCTGGCTGGACCTGACTGTGGTTTATTCAATGTGCCTCCCTTCCCTCCCACTTCCTTGCCATAGTGGGCCCATTATGCTCAGGGCCAGTGAGGAGTGGCCTTTAGTGATTGGACAGGTTCACTTGGCAACCCCCCCCCCCATCCACACAGAGCAATGCCTATGTGGGTGCTTCCTGATGGAGAGTGATAAATAGGATGCAAATATTTTCTTTGTAATGCATGATCCTGGCATAGCCAGAGGGAATATGAGTGTCCCAGAGCAGCAAGGTTTTGCTTAGAGCTCGAGGGTTGAAGTTAAGGACCCACAAGCGCACCCCGGCTGATCGAATGCAAGGTGAGTAAAGGTAATGACGTTCAGATTATCAGTAAACAAAGGAAGATAGAAACTATTGAACATCTGACGGCTAGTATTCATGTGATTTCGCAAAGCAAAGAAGAACATAAGAAAGTTGATCTCTCGTGGCCTACTGCTTAACATTACTTTTTTTTTTTAACATTACTTTTCATCACCAGACCTGATATCGGACTGAGGGTTGAAGCAACAGTCTTAGTAGAACCAGAAAATCAATGGATTTATTTTCTAGAATTACCTTAAGCTTTAATGTTCTCCATGGCTTTGGAAGGAAAAGCAAGAGTGTTTTTAGTTTGTAAGGTACCAATTTTGTTCAGTTCTTTTAGATTGATTTTGATGGCATTTTTAAATGTTTTGTTCTCAGAAATATTGAAAAGTAGACCCCTGTCCTTTATGTTAAAGATCGGATCATGATCGGGAACTGTGGGGATCACTTACAATGATATCAGAGTCTCACAGTGGCCTGGATGATCGGGTCAAACAGCCAGCCACAGTGTTGGAGAGAAATGTGTTGATCAGTCACTTTAGATATGGTGAGCTGTCTGGAGTTCAAATATTTCAAAGTTTGATCATAGCCAATTCGATTCCACAAATGCCTACAGAATGCTTAAGAAATAAGGAGAAATTTGATAAGGTGGTCTGGAGGGTAGTACAAAGACAGTGCATTTATGATCTGGAGTGGGAGGCGAGTAAAACACATGAAATGTTGTAAACAAATCAACATATTTATAAAAGTCAGGGCCAAGGCCGTAGGAATGAAGGGCAGGTGTATGTGTTTTTGAGTCTGCTTAGTTAAAATTTCTTCGCTAATCCTAAACCTGATTTGTAAAAACTGTATTATTTATATTATCCCTGAATGAGAAACAGTTGACTCAAAATTCTGAAGGCTAAAAGAGAATGTAGCTAGGTGCTGCAAACACTCATTTTCATCATTTTATTTTACTTAGGACGACAATATGGACACAAAATCCATTCTAGAAGAACTTCTTCTCAAAAGGTCACAGCAAAAAAAGAAAATGTCGCCAAGTAATTACAAAGAGAGGCTTTTTGTTTTAACCAAAACAGATCTCTCCTACTATGAATATGACAAAATGGTGAGACCCTGCTTATTCGATTGTGTTTATACTATTTATATATCTTGAGTCTCCACAAAGTGCTTAATTATAATGAAACAATGTCCCGTTTCTTAGCTCACACAGCCAAGATCAACTTGCCTTCACTTATCACATTGTCTTTTCTTAACCAAGGTATGATTAAACCAAGATCAAGGGTTTTAAAATATTGGCTAATTTTACTAAGGCAAATTGTAACTTTAGAACACTGGTCCTTGACTGAGGGTGATTTTTGGCCCCCAGGGGACATTTTTGGTTATAATTTGGAGAGGGGTGTCTAGTGGGCTACTGGCATCTAGTGGGTAGAGGCCAGGAATGCTGCTGAATATCCTATAATGTACAGAACAGCCCCCATCACAAAGAATTCTCTGGCCCCAAATAGTGCTGAAGATAAGAAACACCGTGCTGGAAATCAGACTAATTCTATTCAGCTAAGAAGTCTATCAGAGTAGAAATCCTAAAATACTGTCCTAAAATTGAAACAAAATTAAGACACTCTCTGGGCGGGGGGTGCCCAAGTGGCTCAGTCGGTTCAGCCTCGGACTCTCGATTTAGGCTTGGGTGGTGATCTCAGGGTCGTGAGATCAAGCCCCATATCTAGCTTCGTGCTGGGCGTGGAGCCTGCTTAGGATTCTCTCTCTCCCTCTCTCCACCCCCCCCCCCCCCCCCGCCAAATTTTAAAAGATGCTTTCTGGAGTTAAATCTTGATCTTCCATAGATTAAGCACATGGCAGATGATGGAAATATGTTTCAAGATTATTAAACAAAATTAAGGGCTGCTTCTAGACTTGCTTTTGGAGGAGTATATGAGTTTGTGCCCACACTCGAAAATATATTCTGTTGCCACTGGATTTTGACTATGATGGAACAATTGGAAAAATTCTCACATACCCGTCCCATCTCTCAATCTCCCGCCTAGGATAACCTTCACTTTATGCTTTTCTTTGTGTCCCATTGTTTATCGCATGACACATCTTATATTTTGGTTTTCAAATCAGAGAAGAGGCAGCAGAAAAGGATCAATTGAGATTAAGAAAATCAGATGTGTGGAGAAAGTAAATCTTGAGGAGCAGACCCCTGTGGAGAGACAGTACCCTTTTCAGGTAAGAGGGACCACATTCTATTACAAACTCCATATATTGGCAATAACAAAAGATGTTGCAAAATAGCCAAGACAATGACAAGGCTTGGAACTTCCCCAGATGGGAGCTGGGCACTTTGTTGAAATTCGACCTACCAATCTGCTTTCCCTAGAGTGAGAGAAAGAAAGAGGAGCAAGTAAGCCACAGGGGGCTGACTTGCCTTGGGGCCTGACAGTCTCTTTCATTAAAAGTTGCTGAGCATTTCTAAGGGGCTCCAAGGTACTAGGCACACTACAAGGAATCAAATGCCATCCTCGTCCCCAGGGCATTTGCAGATCATTATAATGAGGGTGAGTGTTAAGTTGAAGGAGCTGTGGTGTCCTGGGAAGCGGAAGATTCACTCCTCACTCTCCAATTGGAAGAAACCAGGGGGGTTTCTTGGAAGATGCTTCAAATTTGTATCACAGAGGCATGGGACGCTCAAAAGGGCACAGGGTTCGGAGGTTCCCAGAGCTCCTAACCCCACAGTTTGTCCTGGCGTTCCCATAGGCAATGCACTCAACCCTCTATCCAAGTTCGTTTCTTCATTCGCCAAGCGGGCATAATCATCCACATTTCACAGAGCCGAGACAGGATTAAGATCTTAAAGTGTCTAGGAAAGAGCCCAGAAACTAGTAGCTATTTAATAAAGGATCTGTATCATTTACTCATAAAAACTGAATGAATAAACGAGAGAGGGATATGGGGAAGACATTATAATGTTCTGACATTTAAACAAGCATCTTAAAGAAGAGACAATGATTTCTGCTGGGGATTCCTTGGGGAGGGACCTGACCCAAGGGAATGAAGTAACAGGGAGACCTATTTTTACTCAATATAAGTATGAACTATATAATGATCAGAATATATGGAAATTGCCAAGGATGGCTTAGCAAAAGTAAAGGACATTTCGTCCCTGAAGATATTTTTAAGGATAGAGCAGGTAAACATTTTCCAATGGGCTATAAAGAGAGTCATGCACTGGGTCGGTGGATGGACCAGAACATTCCTAAGACACCTGTAATATCTAACATTTTAGACTTTTATAATTCTGTCTAAATTATAAAATTTATATGGTCCAGGGCACCCATGCCGAGACCTCAATGTTCACTGATGTCAGATGCATCGTTGCTGTGATTTTTCCCAAGTGTAGAAGTGTCTGGGATAAAACAAACTGAGAGGCGGAGGATAAAAATAACTAGATTTTTTTCCATCTAATTCCAGAGCAAATGCCTATTTTATAAGCAAACTCAACTTTTCTTTGGGATACCAGGAAATGTGCAGTCGCGCCGGAATGAACCATGCAGGCAATTGTATCTAAATGCATCCAATCTTTTCCTTTCCAGATTGTCTATAAAGATGGGCTTCTCTATGTCTACGCATCAAACGAAGAGAGCCGAAGTCAGTGGCTGAAAGCATTACAAAAAGGTAATGTTAAAAAGTCATTAAAGGGAGTCCTCCATGGAGTTCTGTTGAGGCTTGGAGGGGAGAGATATGGCAGTAGAAGGACCCATGGCCAAGAGAGAATCTGCTGATTTTCCCAGGAACCTCGGAGAACGTGCCAGGCTCACTGTCATTTTGCATTCTCATTGTTACATGGAGCAAACCTGTGGCTCGCATTCCCTTTCCTGCCCTGCTCAGAGCGAGCTATTGTGCCTTCCCAGCAGGCAGCTGGAGGAAGCCAGACCACCTGCTCCCCACCCACTGTGCTTCCCTTTCCCAGGGCAGTCTCCATTCTCCCGGGGCTGTGTCAAGGCCTGTGGCTACCGGACTTTGGCTGTTTACAGAAAGTTCTATCCTACGACTTATCATCTGCCAACTGCTATGCCAAGTACTTTGTAAAGCATTTCCTTAAGTAATCTTCTTGACAAGTCCATGGAAAGGGGTGATCTTATTCTCCCTTTTCCAGATAAGTGAAGTTAAAGAGACATGGCGGGGGTCACGTACCTAATAATGGAGAACTCACAATTCGACTACCCCAACCCGGCCTTTTAACCAGTGTGGTATCAACCCTAGGCAAAACTGGGGATTTAATGGAGCTTTTGCTCAGGGATTCTCAGGTTGCTGTGGTGACAGCCCGCGGTAGAAGAGAGAACACTGTTGGTAATTTGGCGCTGTGATGTTTCTCCCCGTGATATTCTTATTTGAAAGGTAGGTGATAGTATGAGGACAGTATATAACTCGAATGAATGACTCTACTGGTGGAATTTCAGATATTAAGTCCCCAGATCAGGTGAGGTTTTGTTTTCTTTCGATTAGGGTTCTTTCGCAGTGTACTTCAAAGTATATCACGTTAGACAACCCCCTACTCCACTTTGGTGCAAAAACATTTTTTTTTTTTTTTTTTTTTTACACATAGGGCTTCATTTTTCCTCTGCATGAAAGGGTTTAGCAACCTATCCTGTAGGATAGTCAGGTGGTCCAGTGAGGGGAGAAGCCTCCCTCTCCCTGCTCCCAGCTTGTTGAAGTGAGAAGGGCATCTGTCTTAGAGACAGACAAATCTACATCCAACTCCTGCTTTGCTGTGTTACCTAATGAAACCTCTCTCACATCTCACATCTCTGGATCTCAGTTTCCTAACCTATAAAACGGGAGGTCACGTTGCTTCTTTCCTCGAGTGATCTTGAGCCACAAATGAATGACTCACATATATATTAAAGCATCCGACACACAAACGTGAATCGCTGTGGTTAGAGTGGGGCCTCCAGGACGAGCCCTAAGAGGCTGCTTCCCATTCAGTCTCCTCCGGGGGGACTTCCTGGGAGCAGTTGCTGTGTGGACACCTCCGGTGTGCAGCTTCGAGTCATGCCCTAGGGTCTTTTGTGGGTCTTTCTGGAACTATGTACGGCAGGCAGGTTTGGGTGGGCCCTGGAGAGCTCAGGTAAAGGCATATGGAGCATAAAGGAGAGCAGAGAGAAAAAGCGAAGGTGAATCTCTTGGCCCCTCGTAAAACTTCAAAGGGACCCTATCACTAGGGCTGCCATGTGCACAGGAAGCCGCGTGTATCAGTTAATGATGCTTTGGGATGCAGGTAAAAAGACGCCAAGCAGCTGTTGAAACAAATGCACGTCGGTTCCTCTCACACAGTTAACAAGTCCGGAGGTAGACGGTCTAGGGCAGGGGCAGCAGCTCAGGGAAGTCAGTGGGGACCCAGGCTCCTGCGAGCTTTCTGCTCTGCCACCCTTAGAGGCGCTCGGAAAGGCTCTGAGCTTTTCCAGAAGCGTCCCCTGCCAACTTCTGTAGATGTTTTACTGGCCGGAACTCTGTCTCATGACCACCTCTATACGCAAGGGAGGCTGGAAGTCAGTATCTGGTTTTTCTAGCCTTCCTGCTGGTAAATAGCACGAGAGAAGGTGGGTGAGATTGGCTGTCAGCTTGAAGGAAACAAGAGAGGAGGACGGTCGGCTGTCAGCCTGGCCAACCAACCCACCGCCACCCACCGCAGGAAAACAAAGGAGTTTCCTCACTTAAGTCCTCTCCCCTGTGAAGTCTTTTTGTCTGCTATTTAGCTCGGGCATTATAAACTGAGGGGGCGTCGGAGACACGGCATTTTCCAGACGGGAACCAATACCCAGGAGGTTTGGGCCGACTGAGTGCGGACTCAGGCGTGTCAGCTACCATGGTTCTGAGTTCAGAAGACCAGATGGGGATAAAGCGTGTCCTTCTTTCCAAAAACGAAAACTGAAGGGGGTTCTACAGGGAAGCTGGCATCTGTGCATCGGATTATAGTAGAAAAAGCTTGGGGCTGAGTCTCAGATATGCTACTCACTAGAGGTCTGTGAACTTGAGCAAGGAACTCTGCACCTCAGTTTACCTAGCTCTGTAAGTGCCACGAAGACAGTAACAACTCCCCGCAAGGCTGTTGAGTAGATCAAACGAGATGATACATGTGAAGGGAAATATGTAAACTCCTATACACACACATTAATATATACGAGTTCCTCTTATTGTCATTATTAAATGGTGGGAGTGTCGCAATGTGGACTTTTGGACGTGGTTGGAAAAGAAATAGTTACCCAGGAAACGAAATTCATGTAGTAGGAAATAACAGGAATCCTGGCACATGGGGAGCAAGATCTCGGAGAGCAGGAAGGCAAGTCATGTGCCCAAGGAATGGCAATGACCATTTGGGACCAGTTTCTAGTCAGAAACTTGTGTTTTATAATCGTAACTCCTCTTGCTTTTTGTGACTTCTGTAATAATTTCCCTTTAGTTCCCATTAATATTTAGTAAAGGTGTTTTGTTTTTTTTTTTTAATACCAGTGCTTTCAGCCAAGCTGAGCTGAGCTAAACTAAGGGAATGATAACACCTAAAGCCCACTGTTCGTTGAACACATGCTCTGAGCCAAATGCTGTGCTGGATGCTTTACATAATTATGGTTTGTTATGATCTGATGACCCAGCAAAGCACTTATTATCTCCAAACACTTCCTTGAATTGGGGTTGGAAAGGAGGAGCAGAACTCTCCTGGGATTAAAATAAGGAAGCCTTAAGATGAATATAAAATCAAGAAGAAAAGAATTGAAGTCACACATAGAATCAGCCCTCCCCACCTAGAGACTCTTCTTGAACTATTCTCTACTAAACCTTGTAGGTTTCTCTGCTGTATTTTGAGAGAGGCTCATGCGGTGTAGAAACAGTATTCTACTCCAGTATTAGAATTTCATTTCTTTGGCGGCACCTCGCCTGGGTGGTACAGTTGGTTGAGTGTCTGACTGTTGGTTTCGGCTTGGGTCGTGGTCTTGGAGTCATGGGATCAAGCCCCACATCGGGCTCTGCGCTTGGTGCGGAGTCTGCTTGGGATTCTCTCTCCCTCTCCCTCTGCCCCTCCTGCGCTCCCCCTCTCTAAAGTGACTGAATAAATCTTTAAAAAATAACAGCATATTTGAAAAAAAAAGAATTTCATTTCTTTAAACATTGTCCTATTCCCATTATTTTTTTAAAATAGGCACATATTCCTAGAAAAGTTGCCCCACAAATGATCCATTCCTTAGTGTAAACAAGTCAAAGTTATGAAAGACAAAGCAGAGATGAGGGACGATTCCAGATCAAGGGAAACTAGAAAACTAAAGGCCATATGTGATTCTGGATTGGATCCCCAATCAGAAACAGTGAATGATTATAAAGGGAATTACTGGAACAGTTGGGAAAATTTTAAATATAAAATACTCAGCAGTAGTGTTGTATCCGTGTCAAAGTTCCTGAATTTGATAATTGTATTATGGTTATGTAAGGGTCCGTCCCTACTAACAGAAGTCACATGCTGATGTATTTATGGGTGACATTATTTAGGTCATGATACCTGCAACTTACTTTCAAATGGTTAACAAAACACAATAATTTAAAAATTTTTAATAATAACAGTATGTATGTACAGAGAGAAAGAGAAAAAGCAAATACGGCAAATAATTAAAAATTGGTGAGTCTGGGTGAAGTGTATACGGACATTCATTGTACTAGTCTTGAAACTCATCTGTGCCTTTGAAATGTTTCAAAATGAAGAGCGGAGGGGAATACATGTTCATTAGAACCTTCTTCTCATCTTGCTGAGATCTAGGACTTCAGCCTCCTGAACCCCACGTGCCCTAACCCACTTGCTTCCTTTATAGATGTATTTCTAAAACCCTAGATCACCAAGTTAATCTGTATATACATTTTCTAGGTTTTTTTTTTTGTAAGACTGATAGAAGTTACTGTGTTGTTCTCACTCTATACCTGGGTAGACTTTTAAAAAAAATTTTTTTTTGGCTTATTAACTTCTGAGTGAAAGACTTATATCCTTCGGGAACCATTTTCTCTTACCCTGGTTGCTGGCAAAATAAGGTTTTCATTGTTCTGTGATAACAGCGCTTACTGAATGTGTTTCTTCTCTCGGGCCAGTATTTGCTCATGCTGTGTTTTCTTCCTGCCTGTTCCCCAGAGATAAGGGGCAACCCGCACCTGCTGATCAAGTACCACAGTGGGTTCTTCGTGGATGGAAAGTTCCTGTGCTGCCAGCAGAGCTGCAAAGCAGCCCCAGGATGTACCCTCTGGGAAGCATGTAAGGTGACCCCCCCCACTGGGCTGGGCCCGGGGAGGACGGTGCCCCATGAGGCAAACCTGCTAAATTCCAGAACAGTTCACCAGCTTGGGAAAACAAGATGTGCCACTTCGGTTGACATCATGAAAACCCAGCCTCAAAAAATGCTATCGGGCAGATGAAGTCCAATTATAGGGTCAACTGAGTCATAAAATAATAACAATATTAACCTTCGCCGTTCTTTCATTTCGTGAGAAATGTTTTTTTAAATTGGAATCATGAATCGAGCAAGGCGCTGTTTATTTCCTCCCATAATTCTCCCTGGTTTAAGATAAACTCCAAATGGGTAGAATGTGGAGAACATATCACCATGGCTCATAACCTAAAATAATAAACTAAAAAAAAAAAATTCTTTTTAAAAATATGTCAAAGGTTTTGGTTTTAGAGGGGAGGGGGGAGGGGGGATTGGTTAGCCCGGTGATGGGTATTAAGGAGGGCACGTACTGCATGGAGCACTG
The DNA here is from genome assembly GCF_004348235.1 of Phoca vitulina. Lineage (NCBI taxonomy): Eukaryota > Metazoa > Chordata > Mammalia > Carnivora > Phocidae > Phoca > Phoca vitulina. The sequence continues at coordinate 2,029,434 of NW_022589758.1, forward strand.
GGTGTTATACGAAAACAATGGATCGTGGATCACCACATCAAAAACCAATGATGTATTATATGGTGACCAACATAACATAATAAAATTAAAAAAAATATGTCAAAAGATAATATTTAAGTAACACTTTGAATCACCATATATACCACAGTGATGGATGACCAAGTTTTAAAAGCCCATATTTAAAGGGCTTACCATTCTGTACATGTTTACTGATTTCTTAATAACACCACAGAAGGTAGTGAAGGGTCTGCTTTAAGCGCAATCAGATTCTACCCAGAGTTATATTCCTAAGAAAATCTGGCTGAGACTTTATCTGGGGACAGAGAAGAAGGTCCACTGAGTGGCTTTGAAGGGGCAAGGGAGGGAAAGAATTAGATTGTTTTCTGTTTGTGCCCCTATAGGGTCTCATCCTATCTTCAGGATATTTACATGGGGCAGTCTTTTTTTCTTTTTGAAGATTTTTAAAAAATATTTTATTTATTTACTTGAGAGAGAGAGAGCATCTGTGAGTGAGCAGGGAGGAGCCCGAGGCGGGGCTTGATCCCACAGTCCTGAGATCCTGAGATCCCAACCTGAGCCAAAATCTATAGTCCGAAACTTAACTGACTGAGCCACCCAGGCAGCTCATGAGGCAGTCTTATATATTTTAGGAGTTTGTCACTGTTTAACAACAGTAAGTTGTGAATAAATTAAAAAGGAGAACTTATTCTGATGACAGTTTTACCAGCCTGAACAAAATATGCTTGGATTACAACTTTAATGAATTGAGTAAGATCAGTGGTGACTTTATGAACTGTAAAACCCACAGGGACATGAGCTATTATTCAAATTCACTCCATTATAGTATTGACACCCGACATTCACATTAATGGTATTACTAGTAATTTGACAACAAAAATCAATGAATAAATGTTCATTGTGTTTTCTATCTTAATTAGACTACACAGTGAATATTTATTCATCCTAAGTATATCACATTGCCCTTTATACTTGGGAATTATCGTGATTTAATGAACTATAGAGAAACTAGTGTATATGGATCCTCCCTCCACTGTAAGGGGCTGAGGAATAATGTTTCCTTAGAACATTATTTCTTTCCCCCAATTATTCTGTCCACGATCTGGCATCATTACCCAGCAGGCCAGATTCTAGCTCTGACCCTACCTCCCTGGGAAGAAGCAGGAAAAAAGGCCAGAGAGAGCACTCCCTTGGGATTATCTTCCTAGGCTCGGTCTGGATGGCATCTACCGTATGTTCTGGGTACAACAGGCTCTTTTCCAGCCTCTGAGGAAAACGACAGAATTTGGAGGAGCCGTGGCCCATGAGCAGCTATGATATCACTTACTCCTCTGCTGGGTTACAGGGCTGCCCAAGGGTACAGTTACTAGGAAGGAAATAGTTGAGAGCCTTGCTTCCTTCCGTCTCCAAAATGCCCTGGACCATTCCTTTTCCAGGGTACGTGGCCTACAAGTAAGTTTGCCATACACCCCAGCTTGTTTGGAGCACTCTCATTCTGCAGCTGGTGACCCGGCACAATTATTAAAAGCTTACCTATCCCTGTAAGAAATGTTCCAGGCTGGTTAGTATATTGTATGGCCACTCTGCTTAGAAGGCACGTAACGGCTTTACACCCATAGCCTGGGCATCTATCTACATGTGGAAGTGGAAAGAGAAACCAACAATTATCACAAGAAATGGAAAAAAAGTATGGGATAGTTTTTGTTCACTTATAAATCAGCTACTTGGGGATGCCTGGGTGGCTCAGTTGGTTAAGTGTCTGCCTTCAGCTCAGGTCATGATCCCGGAGTCCCAGGATCAAGCCCCGTTTTGGGCTCTCTGCTCAGCAAGGAGTCTGCTTCTCCCTCTGACCGTCCCCCCCCACTTCTTGTGTTGTCACTCTCTCTCAAATAAATAAATAAAATCTAAAAAAAAATCAACTACTTATAAGCATCTCATATGAGCCAATCAAAGAGGAATCAGACATGGATTCTGAACCCTAGCGTCATAGGTACTTCCCAACGAGATTAGATATCTGTATTTCAAATACAAGGTGGAAATGCAGTATAAATTAATAGTTCACAGGATTTGGAGGAACTCGAATTTTTTTATCCATTTGGGGGAGGATATTGCTAATCAAAAGTGGAGGAGTGGTGTTTGAGTTGAGCGTTACACAGGAAAACAACAAAATCACTCCAGATGCTGCGTCTAAATTCACGTCATCTGAAGCATTGATCCCATAAGCTAGTTCAATCTTTTGATTCTTAACATTGGGTGTTTGCTTTGTTTTGTTTGAAGTCCCTGCTGATATTACCTGGTTTTTCTTTTCAGATGCTGATCTGCACATTACAACCCATGAAGAGAAACACAGGGTTCCCATCTTCCCAGACGGAGTGGTAAGTCGATATTTAAAATTTTTTGCATAGCCAGGATATATTAAAATAAACCAAGAGTTGCCAGATTCAAGACTAGAAAATATGGGCTGCATTCAGGCTGCTGAGCAAAGAGAGGACAAAGGTGAGCTGTCACCGATAGCAGTGGCAGTATCGAAGGCCAAGGTCAAATATTGAACCATTTTACCATTTTATATTGTTATACTTAATAACTGGGCCTTTTCTGACCTGTAAGCACATAAATAGTCGCCAAGAAATGGGTGCATGTGGGAGATGTCCTTACGATGGCCTCACACATGAGTTATTAGCTGTCATTCCTCCCCCGGCAGCAGCCTGGCCAAGACTGCCTCATGTGAGTATCCTGGCGAAGGATGGGACTCCATAGGGCACAAGCAGAAAATAACCTAATTCTTTCTCTCTGTTATCCCTTCAAAGCCACTTGATGGGCTTTCTTCTCTGTCCCTGAATGGAATGGAATTCCAGCTGCTTGCCAATGAAACAGAATGTCCCAATTACTAGTAGTCATGAGAAGAACCTCTCAATTGTCCCATCCAATGCTATAATCATACGACTCCAAACATCATTCCAAGTTACAACTTCTCCCCTTCACATAGCTCAGGTGTGCATCAGCTGGCAGCCTGCTTTGGGGAGAGGGCCATGGAGAAGCTGAGATTTCTGACTCTGTCATGGTTGGGGCCCAGGAAGAGGGGGTCTAATAAAAAGCAGTCATTTGTGGCTGATCCCATCATGATTTTGGTAGGGGTGGCTCCTGGGTGAGACAGTTTCCTAATGCTGATTCTTTAGCTTATGGGAAACTTTCGTGGGTTCACCACGAGTGTGCAGATCCAAATGTAGTTTTATGACAGAGGGGTAGTCTTGACCCTTAGCTCTTGAGTTTCTAGTCCTCATATTTCTGCTGGGTCGATTCACCCATCTTGGACAGAGTTTCTTTCAAGGTGGCTCCCAGAACCCTCTCCCAAGGGTGGAGTTGGCCTACAGTACGACAAACAAAACCTTGACTGCTCTGCTTAGTACAACTGTATGTGACTCTCACAGTACAGGCTGTTGCTCTGGTTTTGCTCTGCTTTCCTGGGGTTGTAGCCGTAGCCTCCTGCTTTTAGGCTTCCGAGGCAGGTGTCAGCCTCCTCAAATGCGAGGGGACATATAAAATGGCCTCCCCATGATGCTCTAGAAGCTTTCCTAAAAGTAAAGGAGTGTCTCTGCCCATCCATTAGCTCTATGGTGTCTTGGGCACTTATTTTCAGCTGCACACTATCACACACACCTCTCTCTAAGTAAAAAAATATAATCTTTATGAACCACCATGAAGGACAAAAGGAAATCCATTATTGGAGTAGGTTACATTGTCTCCCAAATTTCATGTTCACCTAGAACCTCAAAATGTGACCTTATCTGGAAACAGGTCTTTACAGATGTAATTAATTAAGGACTGAGGTGAGATCATACTGGATTAGAATGTGTCCTTATAAGAAGAGGAGAGGACACAGGGAGATACACAGTGAAGAAGGCCATTTAGAGACCTGGGCAAACCAAAAACCAAATAATCCAGTTTAAAAAAGGGCGGAAGACATGAATAGACACTTTTCAAAGAAGACATCTAGATGGCTAATAGACACATGAAAAGATGCTCAACATCACTCATCATCAGGGCAATGCAAATCAAAACCACAATGAGATACCACCTCACACCTGTCAGGATGGCTAAAATGAACAAGTCAGGAAATGACAGATGTTGGCGAGGATGCAGAGAAAGGGGAACCCTCCTATACTGGTGGTGGGAATGCAAACTGGTGCAGCCATTCTGGAGAACAGTATGGAGGTTCCTTAGAAAGTTGAAAACAGAACTACCCTATGACCGAGCAATTGCACTAGTGGGTATTTACCCAAAGGATATAAAAATACAGATGTGAAGGGGTACATGCACCCCGATGTTTATAGCAGCATTCTCAACAATAGCCAAACTATGGAGAGAGCTGAAATGTCCCTTGCTGATGAATGCATAAAGAAGATGTGGTGTATCTGTACAATGGAATGTTGCTCAGCCAACAAAAAGAATGAAATCTTGCCATTTGCAGTGACGTGGATGGAGCTAGAGAGTATAACTGCTAAGCGAAATAAGTCAGAGAAAGACAAATACCATATGATCTCACTCATGTGGAATTTAAGAAAGAAAACAGATGAACATATGGCAAGGATGGGGGAAAGGGAGAGAGGGAAACAAACCTTAAGAGACTCTTAACGATAGAGAACAAACTGAGGGTTGATGGAGGGAGGTGGGTGGGGAATGGGCTAAGTGGGTGACGGGTACTAAGGAGAGCACTTGTTGTGATGAGCACTGGGTGTTGTATGTAAGTGATGAATCACTGAATTCTACTCCAGAAACCAATATCGCACTGTATGTTAACTACCTAGAATTTAAATTAAATAAATAAATAAATAAACACCTAGGCAGGAGATTCGAGTTATGCTGCCACAAGTCAAAGAATGCTAGAACCACCAGGAGTTGGAAGAAGCAATCGAACATTCTTCCATAGAGCTTTTAAAGGGAGCACGGCCATAGAAAAGCCTTGATTTTGAACTTGAGGCCTCCAGAAACGCAAGAGAACAAATCTCTGTTGTTTCAATCCACCAAGCATGTACTGATTTGTCATGGCAGTCCAAGGAAACTAATACAATTATTAAGGTTGGAGGGCTTTCTTTTGTTCTCAGCAACATTGCTATTTTAGTTTGGGTACATGCTCCAGTCCTGAAGCTTGAAAATTATGGCCTTATTAGACACCTAAGAGCAATGTCCAGAATAAGCAAATCTACAAGGACAAAGGGTTGATTAGCGGTTGCCCGGGGCCAGGATGGGAACGGGTGACCGCTAACGGTCACAGGGGCCTTATGGGAGTGACGGCAATGTGCTCAGACCGGACTGTGGTGATGGTTGCCCAACTTGATAAATTTACCAAAAGTCACCAAATTCTATACCTTCTATATGGTATGCAAATTATAATCCAGTAAAATTTGTTTTAAACAAATCTAAGAGCAGAGGATCATTTAGGAGCCAGAAACCATTGCATCTAATCTCTGGCAAGGAATTCTTGGGGAAATGTGCTGAAAATTATCAGTCAGGCAGATCATTGGCCAAGGGTTTCTAAGTCTGTTTTGATTGTAAGCTGCCCGAAGGGATCAGGGATCAGCGAGAGTATCATGAAAAACATGTTTCCCTTTGTTTTGTTTTTACCAGAACATTCAGTAGAGGACTTACTTTGCAGAGCTGAGGAAATTAAAAATCCACTTTCTAGCCCTTCTGTTCAGACTTCCGTGTAGGGAACTTTCCACAGCATTTATCTCTGGACAGAACCACCGCATAGCTCATAAACAGCAGTGTCCTGCAGAGCGAAAATTTCCAGGACGTCGTCAATCCCTGCAAAAAAGTAAAAATACGAGTATGAAAAATTAAATGCAGAGCTTATATCTTTTTATGTGAATTTTCAATTGAAGTATAACATGCATTTGGACAAGTATACGAGCCCGAAGTGTTCAGCTTGATGAATTTTCACAAACAGAACACACCCGTATAACTCTCACTCAAATCAAGGAACAGAACATCACAGAACCCCAGGGGTACCATCATGTTCCTTTTTGGTCACTACATCCCACTGAGAGTAATCACTAGCCTGACTTATAACATCATAGCTCACTTGCTTGGTTTTGACCTTTATGTAAATGGAATCATAAAGTATATCGTCACATATTATCTGTCTTCCTCTGAGACTGACCCACACTTTAGTGTGTGGTTGTCATTTCCTCTCACTGCTGTATAGGATTCCACCGTGTGAATATACCCTTATATTCATTTTATTGCTGCTGTAACAAATTACCACAAATTGAGTGACTTGAAGCAACACACATTTATTCTCTTGAAGTTCTGAAGGTCAGAAGTCTAAAATAAAATGGGTCCACACGGCAGTATTCCTTCTGGAAGCCTTAGGGGGGGAAAATCTATCTCCTTGCCTTTTCCAACTTCTAGAGGCAACCTACATTCTTCAGTGTCTGGCCCCCTCCTCCATCTTCGGGGCCAGAAGGGTAGCGCCTTATGTTTAGTATCAAATAGGTTTATTATTTTACCCTTTAAATGGGCATTTAGGTCATTTCCAGTTCTTATCGAATTGAAATAATTCTGCTACGAACATTCTTATATGTGTCTTTTGATTTCACTGCTGGGTGTGCATATAGACTTTCTGGATCATAGGGTATGTGCGCGCCTGACTTGAGTAGATTCTGCAAACAGCTCTTCAATGTGGTTATATACTCTGAACTCCAACCAGCCAAGTATGAGAGTTCCAGTTGCTCCAGACCTTTGCCAATACTTAGTACTGCCCTTGTTGCCCTTCTCTTTCTTTCCTTTCCTTTCCTTTCCTCTTCTTTCTTTCTTTCTTTCTTTTTTTCTCCTTCCTTCCTTCCCTCCTTCCTCCCTCCCTCCTTCCTTCTTTCTTTCCTAAGAGCTGATGTACTTAGCTTGTTAGCTCCCACTACCTGAATCTGTGCCTCACTGTGATATATTAAAATCTCTTGTCCTCCAAAGCTGAAGATTCCTCGAGCAGTTCCTATTTTCAGAATGAATGAACAATCCTCAAGTACCACCGTGGCCCAGTATGACAGTGACTCAAAGAGAAACTACGGCTCCCAGCTAACTGTCAACATGCAGCATATTCCAAGAGAAGATTGCCCTGACTGGTGGCAAGTAAGGAAACTGAAGAGGTAAACTTCAGCTTTTAGTCGGGCTGCCCAGCACGTAGGGTAGCCATCAGCCCCCTGCCTTGGACGTCAGCCTCAAAGCTGTCCACGCAGGCCCTAGCTGAGAAGGGCTGCCCTCTCCGAAAAGGCTCAGTGCTTGAGCGAGAAGCCTGGGCGAGCAGTGGCCCACTGGGACCGAATGGCATGGACTTCCCATCTAGATGATCTGATCTATGATCTAAGAAATACTTGCGCATTTTATTTCCTCCCCTTCCTCTCCCCCTTTTCCCCAAATAACACTATGTGCCAGAACTTAGAAGCTTGAAAATATATTCTTTACATGTTTCGGGTGGGCTTCCTTTTGTCCTGTGCTTACAAATGCCAAATAACACTCCCAGCGAGGCCTCGGCTGCCTTCTCAGGATGGACACCTTCAGCTCTCCTGATGTGATCAGTCTTCACACGTTTTTTAAGCCAAAATGAAAACTACCTGGAAGGCAGTACCTAAACTGTGTATCTCTCCAGGGTCTCTGGGACCGAGCCGGCCCCATACTTGATGCTCACTAAAGATTGAACTGAATCACAAGACGACAATAGAAAAAGGGTCAAGTGACTGTCCTTCCCTCTTTGGTGCCTCAGCCTTCCTCCCCATCACATTCTTCACTGTCTGATGTCTCCTCACCCAGTCATTAGCCTCCCTGCAGGGCACCGGGGTCTGTCTTTCCCCACAATGGATGCAGAACATCTCTCTGACTCCTCAGGCATCTCCTTTGTTTTCTCCCTCGTGCTCTTATTTTTTTATTCTTTCCATCCTCATCATTTTTACCTAAAGCAAATGCCTCCCTGTACCAATGACACAACCACAGGGCCACACGGAACTTGAAAGAATGTAAGTGTATTCTTGTTGTTGCTTCTGGCATAACAAACTGTGGTGCTTTTCATTTCAAAGTGGAGCTAGAGTCCAAGTGTATTCATCTGTACCTGGCACCACAGGGGACATGTCGCATTTATTTGCTGCAACCCAGTGTTCTTGTGGAAGGAGACCATCGATAGACGCAGGTCCTAGGAGAGCGGGTGTCATGTCAGCTTTGTGCCGGGGCCCGCTCTCTACCGGAAGCCCCAGGGATTCATTGAGGGAAACGTGCAGTGAAACTGATCAGTATTCAAATAAGTAGTCAGCACTATTAATTCATGGGGGGGGGGGGGGGGACAACCACCAATGCCTGAATGGCTAGATCCTATCTTTTTTTTTTTAAGATTTTATTTATTTATTTATTTATTTATTTATTTATTTATTTGACAGAGAGACACAGCAAGAGAGGGAACACAAGCAGGGGGAGTGGGAGAGGGAGAAGCAGGCTTCCTGCCGAGCAGGGAGCCTGATGCAGGGCTCGATCCCAGGACTCTGGGATCATGACCTGAGCCGAAGGCAGTCGCCCAACTGACTGAGCCACCCAGGCGCCCCATAAATCCTATATTTATTGAAAATATTGACTTTTTTTCATCTTGGATTTTTTGCATTAATTTTTATTTTAAAAATATCATTAACACGTTATTTACCTTGACTACTGAGTTTTTCTGACACCCCCTTAGATTTTGCACCCAAGATTCAGTCCTGACCTTGGATTCTTCCCTAGAACTCGAGAAAGCTAGTTATCTGAACAAAGAACCGATGAATCACTTCTTAGCCTGAGTAGCATTACATCAGTGAGTGAATGATGATGATTGCTAAAAGATCTTTGTGGATTGAATTTTTTTTTTTTTAAAGATTTTATTTATTTATTTGACAGAGAGAGACACAGCGAGAGAGGGAATACAAGCAGGGGGAGTGGAAGAGGGAGAAGCAGGCCTCCCGCCGAGCAGGGAGCCCGATGCGGGGCTCGATCCCAGGACCCTGGGATCATGACCTGAGCCGAAGGCAGACGCTTAACAACTGAGCCACCCAGGCGCCCCTGTGGATTGAATTTTAAAAATGCAGTCATGAGTCTCAGCTCACATAAGGAGATAATACTTTTTATCAACTATCCTTACTTGAGCTGCTTTTTAATTTTTTCTGAGTAGTAAGATAACGGCATGCTTCCATTAAAGCATTCAAGTGTTGCAGAATATCCAGGGTACCCTCTTCTAGAACTATGCACACGTTATTTTCTATGCACACATTATGACGTGTAGAGAATTAAAAAATCAGATTCTCACCACGTACTCTTCTGTGCCACTCTCTCTCTTCACTTCACATCTTGGACATTTTTTCCCATTTAAGTACATGAGGCTACATTTCAGTTTTAATGTGGAAAAAATATTGAATGGTGGTAAAACATAGCATACGTTTTGCCATCTTAGTAATTTTTAAGCGTACAGTTGAGAGGTGTTAGGGACATTTACAATGTTGTGCAAGCTACCTGATTATTCTGAATGTCTAGATAGTGTTCCATCATATGGATAAACCTAAGAGATGCACCACTGATGGGCATTCTCTGTGTGTTCTTAAAAAAACATAAAAGCTAAATAAATTGCTTAGCGTTTTAAAATAAGAATTTTCTTTTGAAGAGATGAAGTAAAAAAGCCATGCTAGTGAGCAAGGCTCTTCAGAAGGCAGCGCTGAGGGCTTTCTCCAGTCATTCCTTGAAATGGAGCCAGAGAAGCATTTCCTTGTTAAGGAAGCTTGTTGCTACGAAGGGTGGTTTTGAAAAAGGGCCTGAGATAGGAAGGCGAGCAGGAAATAGGTCCTACATTCCAAGCAAAACAGCCTTTGGACTTGGAGAGGCAGGCACTTCCTCATGCTCTGCCTACCACCCAAAACGGAAGAGGGAAAATGACGGGTGGCAGGGGGTGATGAAGACCTTGAGGATCCCTTAACCCCACGTGGAGTTAAAAGTTCAGTATTTTCCAGACTTTTCATTGCAATTGCAACAGCCAAGAGGGAAATAACATGTTAAAATATATAAGTGACCGAATGCTTGCATAGCGACAAAAAAATCAGGAGTCAAGATGATCTATTCATCCAACTTTTCTATTCTCACTTCTCTTTTGTTTAGGAACACTGTCAAGCTGCCTCTGGTTATTGGGGTCCCTGCAAGGATGAAAATGTGAAAAGGACTCATTAGCTTAAATTCCCAAACCAAGTGAAATACGATGGTCAAAATGTTAAATGAAGCCAAAAGATACCTAACAAAACTATTTTTCTCCTTTAACATTTATAAATAAATGTAAGTTTACAAAAATGTATCTTTTTGTCGCAGCAGTGAAGATTTTGCAGCCAGCGACCAAAGGGAAAGGACTGTTGCAAATCACAGCACCTCAAAGATGTCATGGTAAATCAAATGCAGATATTCCTTTACGTCTAGGATTTGCTTCCATTTGCAGGAAAACTAACCACATTTGCAATCATTTTGCATCTAGACTTCATGTTTAGGGTAAAGACGAACCAAAAAAATTCACGTAGTTTGCCTCTCTGAACCCTTCAGTTGGTCTAAATCGATGACTTGTGGGTTACAGTTTTCCTCGCACTGATATTTCCCGTCCATCATTCAGGAGATGCACTGCTGTTAGCACGATCAGTAATATACCTGGGTCGGGCAGCTCTAGCAGGAGGAAGAACCACCTCAAGTCGAGTTACTCTTCTCTAAGAATTGCTCTATACACAACCTGAATTTTTTTTTTTTAACCTCCTACTACAGCTGCTCCCGAAGGTATTCACCTATTTCATGAGGCTGCTCTTCCAAGAGTCAAACAAATCCACGTTCCCGGGGGCCTCCTGTGGCAAAGAGCCATTTTCTCATTAAACTGGGCACGAACTCGACTTTTGAGTGATTCTCTCTTCACTTTGCCGATACCTTCTCAGGTGCAAAGAGGGAACCCTGACAGTCTAAATTTTATTTGTGGAGGTGAAAGCAGGGTGGGATTCGACCTTGCACTGCTAGGTAATTGCATTATTTCTTGGTGGTTTTTTGCATTCATGTCGTTTCCTCTCTTCTTAAGGGGATTCCCCGAGTCAAGTTCATCTGAAGAAGAGGAAAACCTGGATGACTATGAGTGAGTCTGAAAGTCTTCTGTGTTCCTCTAAAACTAACATAGATGTTTCTATTCCATTCTTCCCCAAAGGCATTAGAGCAGATGTCTCAGACTTGCTTGGGAGGCTGTATTTACTTGGGGAAACTCATATGAGGTGCTGGGCCATTTATCTGGATGACGGGTGATAATGAGCTGGGTTGTTACTAAGGGAAATATTTTTCCTCAGTCTGGATTATCTAAACTGGCTGTACATATTCATCGGATTTATCATATACCTGGTGTCCCCTTCACTTGACTTTGTCTTCGTAGATGCAGCATATGACATTTCTGCCGAGTATTTCTGTCCTGGAGGTCTCTGGACAGGGTGACCTTTGAAGGCTCTTATTAGCACTTATTAGTCCCGTTTTTGAAGTTATTTATGATACAGCAACAAGGTAGCGCAACTGAGACTTGAACTTGACCGCATTTATGTTGGGAGAGTCCTATTTCTAGGGCAACCTTATCATTTAACATCCAGATTAGGATATTTTAGAAAGAGAGAAAGAGTGCACTATTAAATATTACACCTGGACATCAGGCATGAATTGGACTCTTCTGGGTGAATAAAAATGTAGGATCACCCCAATTATACTGAGACAGGTTGGCCTAAGGGGCCCTTAAGGTCCTTTCCAAAATCTAAGACTGTATCCTTCTACAAATAGGGACAAATAAGTCTCCGGAACTTTATTTAAAGTTGGCATTAAGGAGAGGTGGGAGTGATAGGGCAGACTGCATCTCCCGGACACCTGCTCCGCAATGGTGGCCAACTCACTTGAACACCGGGATTATACATCTTTTCAGTTCTATTTTTCTATGAGTGTGGTCACTGATATATTGGCTCTAGGTACAGTGAGAGGTTTTATAAAGTACATGTCACGGTTTCGACTCTTTGTCTTACCTCTAAGCCAGCATGGCCCTAGGCGTTCCCGCCACATCAGGGAAGACGTGCTATATAGGCCCCGCCCTTCCACAGCATGGCTTTTTCACCACCATCTAGCTTCCCGTGATCCCTATCTTCTTCCCCAGTATCCACCCTCAGGAAAGCCTCTGATGGAATAATTCAAACTAAGACATAAACGCTGAGAAACACCAGCACCAAAATTATCCAAAGATAATAGCACTTTGACGGATGACAAAGACTTAAACCCATGGCAATGAGCCTCTAATTGTGGATGTTAATCTCGAGCATTTCAATGAATTGGAAGTCTCTCTTCGATTTGGAAAGCCCAGATCTGACCATATGGACGATCTCTATCTCCATCATTTCTAAATTCAAATGGTGCCTGAGAGGTGTGCACTGGGGAAACACTCAGGAGAGACCTGCCCTCTTCCAAGTCAAAGAGGTGCCGAAGGGCAATCGGGAGCAGAGGGCTGCGTGATCCGGGGCTTAGCCTCTCGCACCACGCTCGGTGCCCCCAGCTTCTACCTCTCTCAGTGGCACCGAAGCATTTGTTTGGTGGGGCAGAACTTCATGAAGATTTCTACTGTGTTCTATTGAAAGCTAAGGCACTGAAGTTTAGATGGAAAATCATACCTTAGGAGCAGGCTTAAGAATCTGGTCCTCTGGCAATGACATGCTGAAATCTTTTTTAAAACAGAGCCAGATCTCAAGTAAAGTGTGTGTGTGTGTGTGTGTGTGTGTGTGTGTGTGTGTGTTGGGGGGAGGGATTTATTCACAATCCCACCTTTCTTCTCCACGCCTCTGTCCTTATTCCCGATCATCTCTTTCTTCTCTCTCTGGTATTCTGGTTCGTATTCCCTGAGGAGTCTTTTGATTAGCTGTGATTAGCTTAAAATATTAACTCAGAGGAAAATGATCAGTTCATACCTCAAGTATTAATTATATCATATCTATAAAGGTAGAACTAGAAGAGACTTTTAAACTTACATTCAACCCTCATCCTCATTTTGCAGATGGGTAATTCCAAGGTCAAAAAAGGTCAAGTGGTTTGTCCAGAGCCATACAGCTACTCATTAGGAAGTTATGTCTAGAATTCAGACCTCCAAGCTGGCTGGTGGCTCTTTCCACTCCACTGGCCTGCCCACCAGCTGACACGCCCCCCGCCCCACCTAATACATCCTCACCCTCGGGTTCTTTTTTCCTCTTCGGGTGTTATCCTCTAGCCAGAGGGTCCTCGTAAGCTCCCAAACCCATGCTCCATCCCACCTCACACCCTGTTCATTTCCCTAGTATGACATTCTAGCCAAAGCCAAAAGACTGCAGACACTGTTGATCTCACGTGAGAAACAACTCTGGAGCCTGTTGAGCTCTACAAGGAAGTAAGATGTGATGCTCTTGGCTCACTTAGTGAAAAAGGTAATATTTAAAGATCATGCCTGGCTGCCCCACATCATCTCTTCTCAGGTTGCCGTACCTGTTACTGGCTTACTATAGCCATAGAGGCTTATCTACTAAATAAAAAAATATTCATTAGAAAAGCATTTGCTTTGAAAATAGATGCTATAAGGTGTGCTTCTATCAGATTATTAAAAGAAAAATATAGGGTTGAAAGACAGGCAACCCCAACTTTCCCGTTGGAATATTCTCTCATTCGTCTCATCTCTGGCTCTCGCCTGAAACAGTGACACACAGAACTCACGGGCCTGCCCGAAAGAGGCCAAAGGTTCTTAAGTGCCAGCCCGCGGGGAAACAGGATCACACGGAGGTGGTGCAGACTCGCGAGTCCGTAGTTTTGAAAAGCCCCTGGGGGGATTCTCTAGAGCAGTCGGGTTGGGAAATCCCTGATCGAAGCTGATGCCTCATTGTACGGGGTAGAAAGTGGAGTGATCAGGCACGCGGTTACAAATTATTAACTCGCAAATATCCGATTCTTTCTCCTTGTAGCTGGTTTGCAGGTAACATCTCCAGGGCCCAATCGGAGCAGTTACTGAGACAAAAGGTAAATTTTCTAGTCTTTAAAGTAGCCTTTAAGGATCTTTCTTGTTGGGCCCAGAGGGTCCCTTACTTCTCAGAGAAACCGGATGGCTAATTACACAGGCAAGTGGTCATAGAGGCTGCAGTCCAGCCCCTGGGTCCCTGGGCCCTTTGCATGTAGCCACTTCCTCGGTTTTTCATTATCTCCTGCTGGGTAATAAACCACTTCCAAATTTGGCAGTTTGAAACAAGATTTAGGAGTTCTCGCCATTCTGTCCACAGGGTGCCATGGTTCTGCTCTGTGTGGCTGACGTGGGCTTCCTCACAGCCCAGCGATCCCAAGGCAGGGGTAGATGAGGACAAGCCCCATGGTTCAGCACAAGCACTGACGGAATTTCGGCTTTTGTCAGGCCTGCTAATGCCCTATTAGCCAAAGCAAGTCTGCTGGCCTAGCCCGGACTCAGTGTGGGAGGGGACTGCCCAGGGCAAGAATACAGAGACATGATGTCCCTGCCCAGGAACACCTAAACCGGAGGACGGCAGGTGTAATAGGGAATACCTCTACCTGATTTTGTTACAAAATTGGCACGGAATTAACAGACGCAAACTCTTTCCACCTGCCAAACTGATGCTGTGATACAGTTCGACCTAGTAAAACACACCAGGGATTCCTTTGAGGGGTACTAGTGAGAACGTGATGACGTCACCACCTAACCCGGTATCTCGTCAATGTTGTCGCATTCACAGCTTATTGTCTGCTCTTTCTGAATCTGGATCTGCTTGGAATTAGCACAAGCCATAAAGAAAGACAGGTTGAGCATGAAACTTTAACAAATGATTTGTTCTGCGTCTTTGGCTTTCTAATACCTTCCGAGGTATTCTATTCCGTGGTGATAGGTGGTTTTAAGTGTTATTTCTGAAAGATTAAAATATCAGGTTTCCACAAACACAAAACAGAGAACATTATCAGAGAGGGTTAAAAACTAAGTGGAGACGGAGAGTCAAAGCACAGGGTAGGTCTCTCAAGGAACTGAGAGAGAAAAGGAGGAAAGCTGAACCGTGGGTCCCCTTCTGTGCCAGTTGTTGGGTGATCTGGGCCGTCAATGACATTTAAAGTCGATTGAAAAGATCCATTTCCCTACCACCTACCAGGGAAAATAGTTTTCAAGAATAATGAAAATGTTTTCCATTCCTTCCACTCTTTCCTTCCTTTCCAGGGAAAAGAAGGTGCATTTATGGTTAGAAATTCCCGCCAGGTGGGAATGTACACAGTGTCCTTATTTAGCAAGGCTATGAAGTAAGTATGACATGGATTTCTCTCTTTTATCTTGTGTGTATGTTCTTTGAATACGTTGGCCATTTAGTCACATTTGGGGATAAGACACCATCTTTAAACTCCGGCGTTTTGGCTCAAAGGATTTCTATCGAATGCAACCTTGCCCACCCAGCCCCGACTCTGAGCGCTTTTTCTCTGGGGGAGCCTCTTCTGCCCATCCCAGGCGACAGCAAAGTGCCCAGCGCACAGCACGCCTCAGTAAACACTTGTTAAGGGAATCTGGGGTTGTTCCCCTTGACTTGGTCCTAAGCCTAGAAAGAGAGAAAAAGTGCAATGGAGTCTGTCCACTCTTGGCCCGAGCCACCTGGTGAGTTGAGGAACCTTCCCCAGTGTCTGGTTTTTAGTCAGTCTCTCCATTAGGGGCAGGGCTAGCAGAAAGTTGAATCAGTGTATCTGTGTTCCCCAGATAGCTCCTTTCTGGGGTGCTGTCCTCTTTGTGTGGTGAAGCTGCACCTCGGGGTCCAACTCCCGACTCCACCATTTCAAGGCTTTTGGACCCTGAGCAAGTTTCTTAACCTCTGTGCCTCGGCTTCCCCATTTGAAAAGACAAAATAACAATGACTATTATGTTCTATGGATGAAGTGAGTTAATTCACGTGGTGGATCACAACAGTGCCTGGCACAGAGTAAGCGCTTAATACATGAATAGCGATTACTACGATAGTTGTTATTGTGAAGGAGCGAATCTAGGTGCTCCACTCCCCTGCCCCAACACCCAGGCTCATACGACACCCCCAGTCACCACCTGCAAGTCACCGTCACCGACATCAGGATCCTCTGCCAGAGTTTTACAAGCCACTGTCCCATTGGCTGTTAGCTCTTTTGTTCCTTCTAATCATTCTGTGAAGCAAACAGGAAAGCTGCATTCACTGGCACCATTTTACAGATGAGAGGTTTGGGGTTCCACAAGCGCTCACGAAGACCCACCCACCACGTTAATAAGTGACCGACTTGAAGTTGGGCCTTCCACAGCGGAGTTCGTGTTCCTTCAACCGCACTCCTGCGTCTACGTCGAGACCCCCAGGGTTCTGAGATAACAATCTGGCCAAATCTTGACTAGGACCATTTGAAAATATATATATATTTAAAAAATATATGTATTTCTAAGAAAAATATTTCTTTTACTGGTTGGATGGCACGACCCTGCACTTTGCTGCTGCCCCCATGTATACCCTGCCCTTGGCACCTATAGGTTTTTTGGTGATAACGAGTGATTAAAAGGTTATTTTATTTTGAGAAATGTTTTTATGGAGTATCTACCTCCAGTTTGAGAGACTAGGATGTGCCCTAAGCAGTGACCCGGCATTTTCCAATGCAGGAAGCCACCTCCCCGGTGCATCTCATGGACCAGGTTGCACACCTAGATGCTGGCTAAAGCCAACCCAGTAAGAACCAGGGAAAAAGATTTGCTTCACTGAATATTAAGAGCTCTGTGACCCTCTGGCCCTGCAGTTTCAGCCAAAGCTGATAGCAGAAGTCTTCCTAGTCAAGATCCTTGACACCAGGTTTATTTTTGAAGGCGGCCAGGTAGAAAAAACAGCAAATAGATAAGGAGTCAAGTGAAAATAATCCACATTCATGACTACGGAAGCCTTCTTTTATGAAACATCATCAACAGGCTTGAATGAATTTCATGCTAAGACCAAGAGCAAAGTAGCCATTTGCAACAAGAAGACACCCCTTTCCCTTTTTATAGTTGCAATTTTAACTAGGCTGGTATTACAGCGACAACAACTTATCAATAGTTTCTTATGCGCCAAGCATAGTGCGAATTGCTAGATATAAAATCGCATCCGATCTCTGTAACAACCAAATGAGGTTAGCTAGCAAGCAGAAGACGAGGACGCAAAGCCCAGTTCTTGACTGCTAGGCCATACCCTAAAATCGGACACAGGCACATTATTTCTGATTAGCCCAAATCGATGTGCATCAATTCACCACTATCTTCCAAAAGGAGAGCAACGGGAAAAATATGTTTTATGTGGAAAAGGTACAAGTTCATGTGAGGAATTAAAGGACATCCCCACCCATTTCATCTTGCATGCTCCACTCCCCAAAGAGCCTCCCACCCCTGCTCTGGGTGAAACACCCACAGCCTAATCACCTTTGTCTCCCACATTTTAATATTCATTATTATCCTAAAAGAGAATTGGTGTTCAGAATAATGATCTTGAAGAACTGCACAGCTCTCAATCATCAAAGGAAGATTCTAGTTTTAGACTGGCTAAGGGAGGAACAGTGCAGAAAGTTGGAATTTTATTGTACATGAATTCTGTATGTGCACAAAGGTGATGCTGAGTTCAGAGAGGAGCCCTCTTCCATAATTACCAATTGTCATGGGTAGCTCTAGAAAAACATCAGCTGTCAAGACTGAGAAACCCTCTCTGCCTTCCCTCTCCAAAATTTGCAAATGCATCTAAATTATTATTTAACCATTGTTGAATCAAGCTTCAATCAATAATTAAAAACATTTTAGGGGCACCTGGGTGGCTCAGTTGGTTAAGCATCCAACTCTTGATTTCGACTCAGTCATGATCTCAGGGTCCTGGGGGGATCAAGCCCCATGTCGGGCTCTGTGCTCAACGGGAAGTCTGCTTCAGAATTCTCTCTCCCCTTCTCCCTCTGCCCTTCCCCCTGCTCCCTCTCTCTCTCAAATAAATAAATCTTTAAAAAAAAATTCTAACATTCTGTCTTCCTTACTAGTGATAAAAAAGGAACTGTCAAGCATTACCATGTGCATACAAATGCTGAGAACAAATTGTACCTGGCAGAAAACTACTGTTTTGATTCTATTCCAAAGCTTATTCACTATCATCAACACAATTCAGCAGGTAATTTCAGTTTTTCTTTTATGGGTCCTTGTTGTTAAATAGCAATTTTCTTGGATACTACCAATCCTCCTAATATTCCTAATATTATCGGGAACCATGAAAATCGGAATAAAAATGCTCTCAAGCCACACACCTGCTGTGATTTTTGGCCTACGTTTCCTGGAATATAATATTATATGCTCTAAAATGCCAGAAAAATGGAGTAAGCTGAGTGACTTAGAAGTAGAGATTCTCTTTATAAAAATATTTGCAGTCTTTTTCTGCCCATAGAAATAAGTTGATTACAAAATTCACACATTATAGAATTGTTTACCATTGGAGAGAGAGAACCTCCACGGACAAGTTGGTGTCTATCCTGACAGAATTTTTTCCTGTGCTGATACTAACACTTATTTATTATATATATTAATGAATTATATATGTGTATGTATGCACATTATATTTTTACCGAGATGAGATCATTCCACACATACTACTTTTCAGCTTGCTTTCTACATTCAACATGTCTTAGTGGTCTTTCCACGCAAATACATATAGCTTACGGTCTATTTAGGAGCTACATAGAATTCTATTGTAGAATGCTCCATAATTTATTCACCTAACCCTGTATTGATTAGCAGGTGGATCGCATACAGTATTTTCACTTTATAATCGATGTTTCTATGCACAGGCCTGTGCACGTGGCTCTGTATGAGTGTTTCTGTAGCCAGATTCCCTAGAAGTGGAATTTCTAAGATAATGTTAAGAAGATTTAAAACGGGGCGCCTGGGTGGCTCAGTTGGTTAAGCGACTGCCTTCGGCTCAGGTCATGATCCTGGAGTCCCTGGATCGAGTCCCGCATCGGGCTCCCTGCTCGGCGGGGAGTCTGCTTCTCCCTCTGACCCTCCCCCCTCTCATGTGCTCTCTCATTCTCTCTCTCAAATAAATAAATCTTTAAAAAAAAAAAAAAAAAGAAGATTTAAAACGTAGACATTTTCAAATGCTTTTCAGAGACGTGCACTCCCGCCAACAGCAATCTCCTTCATCCTCACCAACACTGGGTACTATTACTCTCTTTAGATTTTGCCTAATTGACCCGTGAAACTGTATATAGAAATCCCTTCCAATGGAAGCGGGAACTCACCTGGTGTGGTGATCACTTCACGGTATATACATCTGTCAAATCATCACGCTGTTTACCTTTAAAATTACATATGGCCATAACATCTCAATAAACTTAGAGAAAAAGAAATTTTAAAAAAGGAAATCTCCTCTAAGTGCCTTTTCTAGACGAGTGCCGCTTATGGGCAATGCCTGGACGGATTTCCAACAGCAAGTAAACATAAGCTGTGGGCTATCAAATTTGTGCAAGTCTGTCTGACGTGATTACATGCACATAGTGGAAATAGCCTTACTCCTGGCTTTGATTTTGGTCCTTACTTGTGTTCTTCCTTTGTCCCAATTTCCTCAATTGTGTATTTTAACCTCTAGCACCTCAAAAGTACCCTCAACAGGTATTGTATAAACAAACATCTCCAAGTAGAATGATTCCACTCCAGAGGATGCACGAGAAACTTTACAGGGTATAGAAAGAAAACATTAGAATCTTTCTTTAGATTTTTCTCAAAATCTCCTTAAGTTTTCTATTGTGAGTGTATTTTATGATTCACATAATGTATCAATACAGCAGCCATTTTGGAGGAGTGAGCTTTTTTTTTTTTTTTTTTTTTTTGACTGATTAAAGGTTTGGGATTTAAAACATTTGGAGACCACTCATATAAAAAGTAAAGCAATATATAGAAAAAGGAAGGAGAGAAAAAGGACACATGTGACACTTCCCAGGACTTGGAAAATATCACACGTTTAAGCAAGAAACATTTTTTTCAATGAGTTCTTTCAAACCACTATAAATACTAATTATTTTAATCCAGCTTTACCATAACTTGATGTAAGCAATGAAAATGACTTGACCGTTTAATGCAACCTAGTAATAGGTTCAATGTTTAAAAATCGAGCGGTTTGCTTTTTATTTTGTGCCCTTCTGTACCGTTTGGTTTTTTTTTTTTTTAACCAGATGTATGTGCTGTGTGTATATGTATTTAAATATGGGACTACAAAAAGATAGAACAAAAATGGGAAAATTTTTTAAATGAAAGATTCCATCGAGCAACTAATTTGATCGATTTTTAAAAATCACATGAAGTTGTTCTACTCTTTTAATTTTTGCTTTACATTGAGCTCATTAGTCAAGCCAAGCAAATCAATACACCTACAGGATGAATGGGGCCAGAATGGATCTCCTGTCTCCATCACGACATCCTGAACTCTGTGCTTTTGCGGCTACTCTGGAGAGAGCACAAGCAGAGGTGTGACCTGGTGTGATATTATGTGATGTCATGTGAGGTGACATGTTGTGATGATATGGTGCTGATTCCATTGCAGGCATGATCACACGACTCCGCCACCCTGTGTCGACCAAGGCCAACAAGGTTCCCATCTCCGTGTCCTTGGGAAGTGGTATGGACATACACCTGGGCTCTTAAACTCCCTTTCTCATCCATTTCTGGTTAAAAAATTATATATATATTATATTTTTATTATATATATAAAATATGTAATATATATTTATTTAAAATATATTATATATATATATTTACTTAAAAAAAAGAAGGAAGACAGGAAGAAGGTCCCTATTTAGATTGTGCCCGGGAAGGCTTCAGCAATAATATGTTTGTTCATTTTAAGAAAAAAAACCCAAACATCTTTTTTGTCCTCCCGACCTAACTCTCTAATCTCCTCAGCCTTACCAAAAAGATTGTCCAATTTGGCCTCTTATTAGACCCAATCATCAGCTTCTAGAACCCCATTGCCTGTCCTTTCTTCTTCCGGGCTTCTGTGCTTGCTCAGGAGAGCCCATTTTCAACCTTGTGTATTTAGGATCATGACATCCACCCAGATCACAGTTTAGTTTGCTTTATAAGAAAACGCTAGTGATTTTTTTTTACCAAGCTAAGAGCATCGAGCGCGTCTTGACACCAGACGTTTCTAAGATGCCTCTGCGTGGCAGAGTGTTCTAAGCCTTTTGTCAAGAACTATAGCTGCTTCAAGAACTATATTGTCCTGGTGGCATTATCGTGTGGTCAAACAGGTCATAAGACCATGTCACTAAGGATTTTTTTAAGTGATCAACTTAAAATAAAAAGTCTTACTGTTCTTTATATTGTCAATATGAAACTCATTGGAGAAGAAATCACTTGGGAAGCTGTCAGCCCCAAAGCCTTCTATTCTCATCCTAAAGAGTGTCTATCTTGCCTTATTAGGAATATGGGAACTGAAAAGAGAAGAGCTTACCCTCCTGAAGGAGCTGGGAAGTGGTCAGTTTGGAGTGGTCCATCTGGGCAAGTGGAAGGGACGGTATGATGTTGCCATTAAGATGATCAAGGAGGGCTCCATGTCAGAAGATGAATTCTTCCAGGAGGCCCAGACCATGATGTAAGTTTCTTCTGAGGAATGGCAGTTTGGCCCCTACAGTGGAGGGACATTCATGCTAACAGGTCTGTCCC
Organism: Phoca vitulina; assembly: GCF_004348235.1. NCBI lineage: Eukaryota > Metazoa > Chordata > Mammalia > Carnivora > Phocidae > Phoca > Phoca vitulina. The sequence continues at coordinate 2,051,203 of NW_022589758.1, forward strand.
TAACATTTGCAAGGCCTAGAGCAAGAGCCCATGTATCACAGGTATACTTAGAAGTTATAAATCAAGCTGACACATTAAATAAAATCAGTTCTATGCTCCTACTCTGACAAGTATACCTCCGTAACAACCTGAGAGGCCATATTCAAGTTTAGAATTCTCAAGAGTCTTTAGAGAAACCAGCCTCTGGCCCATGTGACCCCCACTCCCACACCAACTCTACCCCTCTCCTTTCTCCTCCCACCCCCTGCTCTGTCCTGCAATGTGCTCAGTAATTATGTGTACACATAGCATTCAGTGCATCCAAGCTCCCTCTGTGTCCCTCACAAACAGCTCTGTATCAGTTAAGGATCTTGGTTGGGGGTAGACACACCAATAGCATGGTTCACTCTTAGGGGAACTGGCCCAGGAAGGGCCCACCCGGGTCCTGGAAGAGGGCTCAGGACTATGTGGACGGGGGATTCCAGAGTCCTGGTACCCCAAGGGTGACCAAGAAAAAGAGATGCATGGATTCTGAGTAGGCATGTCCTTGCCCTTTGGGGAGGTGCATGGTGGGATGAAGAACAGAGTGGGGCCCTGTAGAGCACATGCCCAAGAGCAGGAGCCTCTGGTGGCCAGGGCTAAGGCAATACTGAAAACCAGTGTCCTATGGACAACATCCTTTTCCTTCCTGGTACCTTCAGCAAGTCTGACAGAATCCCTTTCTCACCGCTTCTTTCCTCATCTGATAAATGAAGATACCCTTCCTAACAGGCCTTAGCTCCAAACACAGTCCGCAATGCTGATGTGTTCTTTCTCTCTCTCAGCTTGCTCACTCGCATGTGCTCACTTTCTCTCTCCCTCTTCTGGCCCCCTCTTATCTATGTAAGTACAAAGAATTATTTTAATGATTCTACCTCTTCTTATAAACATGGTGAATCAGACTTTGAAAGGTGACCGACCATCCAGGTTTGCCTGAGACTTTCCTGCTTTAGCAATGAAAGTCCTGTGATCCAGGGACCCCTCAGTCCCAGGCAAACTGGGACAGCTGGTCATCCTGCCTTTAGGGAACTAATCAACATGATATGAAAAACAATGCCATAGCAGGATTTTGAGCAAAGATAGTTGAAATCACAAATCCTAGCCTGCTGCAGAGTAATGGCACTTTAAAAATTTTTTAAACACTTATATAGTGCTTACAGGCATCTCTCTGAGCACTTTATAAATATTAATGCATTCAATCCTCCTAAGAAGCCTAGGAGGGATGTGCCATTATTATTTGTGTTTTATAGGAAACTGAAGCAGAGAAATGTTAAGTAACGGGCCCAAGGTCAGCAAGCTAGTAAAAGTTGCAGAGCAGAGATGCAAACCCAGGCAGACATTCCAGTCCATTTCCTTAGTCATTCTTTTGTGAAGACCAGAGGTACCAGGAGAGTCCGAAAAATCGCTTTGACCACAATTGCAGAATTGTCTGGAAGCAGAGGTACTATGTGAACATAAGCCTGGTTTCACGGGCAAGCAACCTGCACCATTCTTGAGGGCCCCCACACTTAGGAGGGCTCTGCACTTGCTTTACTGCTGTGATGTCACAGCTTGAAATTCTTTTAAGACTTATTTACTTATTTTGAGAGAGAGAGAGAGAGTGGGGGGAGGGACAGAGGGAGGAGGAGAGAGAATCTCAATCAGACTCCCTTCTGAGCGTGGAGCCTGATACAGGGCTTGATCTCATGACCCTGAGTTCAGGACCTGAGCCAAAATCACGAGTCAGATGCTCAACCGACTGAGCCACCCAGGCCCCCACCATTTTGAAATTCTTACTAATTCTCAAATAAGGATCCCTGCATTTGCATTTCATACCGGCCCCTGCAAATTATGTAGCCTGTCCTGCCTTGGTAATTATACTGTCATAAAACTGGGGAGGAGACCTGTGATGTCCTGCTTTTGCAGGACAGAAAAATCTAGCCGAAACTCCTGTAGGCTTACGGTGTAACCCCTGGTCAGTGACTGAATTTACTCAAGGAACAGCTTTTTTTGGGTGAGGGATCTTTGTCCAACCACTAGCCTTCCCTCTGCAGGGAGCAATGCTGAGTTCCAGGCCATTCTCTAAAATAGCTGATAGAGGCATAACCGAGCTCATAGCCTTGAGCAACCTGATAAGGCCTGTCCCTAAAGTAAGAAGTAGGAAAATAATGATTTAATTAATTTTAACTATTTAACTATAACTATATAAAATAACTATTTAATAAATGCTCATTAAAAAATTCTAAAATTGACATGTTGGCTTTAAATTTACTTTACACATCAGAACATTAAAGAATCAACCTGTAAATTGATCAATTACACAGACAAGTGGATGAACACCATAATAGCAGAGCGTCTATCTGTCATGACCTACCAGAAGGGCTATGTCAGGTGGTTACTATTTTCTGAATTTATTATTGAAAGATAATATGGGGCACCTGGCTGGCTCAGTCAGTCAAGCGTTGGACTCATGATTTCAGCTCAGGTCGTGATCTTGGGGTCATGGGATCGAGCCCCGTGTAGGGCTCTGCATGGGGAGTCTGCTTGAGAGTCTCTCTCTCTCCTTCTCCCTCTGCCCCTCCCCTACTTGCTCTCTTTAAAATAAATAAATCTCAAGAAAAAAGAAAAAAAGAAAGATAATGTAACAATAATGTAAAATGAATTTCTTTAAAAAAGAAAGAAAAATCATGGGTAATCTCACTTCCGTAACATGGCAACTATTTTCATTTTTCCTGCACCCTTCATATTCTGATACAATTATTTTTTGAGAATGAAGTATTTGGACTTCAAAACTGAGAAAGTGAAATGGAAGTGATTGCCTTTAGCGTGTAGCTTCCTCCAAATCAGTCACGGAAATTCTCTAGATGCCAGGGGACTAAACAGGATTTAGGAGACAACAGACCATTGCTTCGCTGATTCTCCGTAGGACAGGCGAACCCAGCATCCATAACTGCCCAGTTGCTGTTGCGGTTGTCAGTGTTTACTAGGAGGCAGCTTTTTTTTTTTTTCTTTTGCCTTCAAAGGCTGATGCTCCCAGAATAAAATCCACAACTTTTCCCGCTCTTTCTCTGTTCAAGTAGAATGGGGGACATTAAAACCAGCAAAAATCTGCAAGTGATTCATGTTCGGGACATCTGGAAAGTGGAGTGTGCAAATTTAGTACTAATCTTTGAAAATCTGTGGTTTCCAGGAAACTCAGCCATCCCAAGCTGGTGAAATTCTATGGAGTGTGTTCGAAGAAATACCCTATATACATAGTGACTGAATATATCACCAATGGCTGCTTGCTTAATTACCTGAAGAGTCATGGAAAAGGACTTGAAACCTCCCAGCTCTTAGAAATGTGCTATGATGTGTGTGAAGGCATGGCCTTCTTGGAAAGCCATCAGTTTATACACAGGGACTTGGTAAGCAAAGTCGCGGGCCCCTCAAAGCAAGCCAGGGATCCACAGTCCGCGCCTCCAGAGCTGGTGCCCTTGGCCGGCAAGGAGGGCGTCTCCACTTGTGCTTTGCTCCCTTGTGACTTGCCCAAGCACATGACACTTTTGTATTAAGAACCACAATTTCAAAATAAAATATTTGCGGTACAGAAAGAGAAGAAGAAGCCGTCACGATTTATGTAGCTGTGTTGTGGTATGGAGGAAAACAGATAAAAAGGAAAGACTTTGGTCGTTTTAGTGCGTGTCACAACCATGAAACCCAAGCTGACCTTTGCTCTGGGAAGGGCTTAGCGCTAAAGCAGTCAATGAATACCAGCACTGAGAAAAACAAAACCAGAAGGAAATGAAATTTGTGTGTATCTTTGGCTCAGGCTGGGAGTGGGGAGCGTTCTACTTACTATGCACTGCTATTTACCTTTAGAGATTTTCTTGTGCCAAACACCAAACATGCCGTGTGTGCTAGGCCAGAATTTATGCCTTCAAAGCGCCCGTTAACGCGTGGCACCCCAGTGGTGGAGAAGGAACCCCTAGAAATAGCTTTTCCCTTCTTGCTGACGAGCTGAGGTTCTGTGTTTAATGTGTAATACCCTTCATGCTGTTTGACAAGGGTGGATGCTTGGGTAAAAATCAGATGGGAGCACAGTTTCATTTTGAAAAATTGAGAATTGCAAAGGGAAAAAAGACAACTTCTCAACATTTGCGGTTTTGATAGGCGATCTTAGATTTTGTGAGTACTCTGCCAGAGAGAAGGAAGATCTTGGATTCTCATGTGGGGAGATTCTTGGCCACTTTTACTACTTGGTAATTTTGCTTTTCCCCCAAAGGCGGCTCGGAACTGCTTGGTAGACAGTGATCTCTCCGTGAAAGTGTCTGACTTTGGAATGACAAGGTAAGCCAGCTCCAGCTCAGCTCCCAAGGGGCAAGCTGTGGAAGAGGGACTTCCATTCACATCCACATGCTGGCAGAACTGTGGGCCTCGTGGCGATAGGGAACGTGCTCTGCACTGGGGGGTTCGAAACCTGGATTCCCTCCCCATACTACTTCCGACCACCTAGGAAACATGTTTTGCCTCATTTCTTCACCTGGAAGATGGGATTGTTCTTCAGAAATTATCCAAAGTCCCTTTTCCTTCTTTCAAAACTCTGATAAATATTTTTTAAACTTATAAACAAATTCCATGAAAGAATAATATTAATAATTTATATTTAAATATTAATAAATTACATAATATAAATTATGTATAATTATATATAACTATGTATAATTATATTAAAATATATATCAATAACATATATCATAATTATAGATTGTGTATAATTATATACAAAATTTATATATATAAATTTATACATAAAAACTATATATAATTATAAATTATATATTAAATATTAATAAATATTCACTTTAACATGTTCTAGTCAGATTATTGGGATAAATATGTTTTATATATTTTTTCTTAATCAAGACTCCTTTAGCTCTGTTTATCTCTTAATATTCATTCAAATAGGCATAGCATTAACACTAGGAAAGCTTTTGTTGTCACATCATTAAATTTTCTTTATCACCAAGTAAGGCGTGAAAGTAGACTTTGAGATTCTCTTAGCTGGCATCCTATCACCACTTTATGATTTAGAGAAATTATTTTATGATAGCGGTTTAAGAGTCTTCAATTTTCTTTATTCTGAATCTTCCTACTATGTAAGCCTCAGAGCTAGCGTTCATGGTTTTACATGGGAAACGAAGACATACACGTCGGCCTTTGCATTCAGCAAACATTTACTTTTTTTTTTTTTAAGATTTTATTTATTTGAGAGAGAGAGATTGCGAGAGCAGGAACACAAGCAGGGGGAGTGGGAGAGGGAGAAGCAGGCTTCCCACCGAGCAGGGAGCCCGATGTGGGGCTCGATCCCAGGACCCTGGGATCATGACCTGAGCCGAAGGCAGACGCTTAATGACTGAGCCACCCAGGCACCCTCAGCAAACATTTACTGAGTACCCACATAACACCGAGGCCTTGGGGGAGACACTGATATGAATGGGATAGTCCCTGCCCTCAAAATGATCAGCTTCATCCAGAGAGCAAGTAGATGTCGACAGAGACTAAATACAGCTATAAAGTTGTGTCAGTTCAACATAAACTGACAAAATTCGGAGGAGGAATAGTGTATTTTCAAAGAGGTCTGAAGAGTTGACTAAGGCTAGCTCTATATTCAGCATCCATAGCCCTAAAACACCATAGGAGGATCTGGGTTTTTAAAGTTTATTTATGTATTTTTTTAGTAAGCTCTACACCCAATGTGAGGCTCGAACTCACTACCCCAAGATCAGGACTCGCATGCTCCTCCAACTGAGCCAGCCAGGTGCCCCAGGAGGATCTGCTTTTTAAGTCTTCTCCAAAATTCAGTATTGGGAAGTGCTCCTCTTCTGGGACACCTCAACATTGTCAAGATGTCCCTTGAGCTGTGTGCTATTTGCCATCGCTGCGACCACCACACACCGAGTCCCCTCTGCCAACACTCCAGATGCGTAGCTCTCTCAGTGTGAGAGAAAGAGCTCCCAGGACAGGGAAACTGATCCCCACCTTGTTCTCCAAGTGGGAATATTGGCTGTTATGCCAGCATCCAGGGAATATACCGTCAAGTTCTTTGTAGCTTAGGAAAAGGGAGACACAAAGTCTTGCTCTGAATAAGGAATCCTGGAGCCATGCACCAGGCCCTGCTGCTCATGAAGTCCTGTGGTGTCACCATTAAGAAGCCTGTGACTTATTTGAAGGAAGGTTTAAGCCATGAACAGGACCCAGTGCCAGGGTAGTTTCTGGGTGTCTTGTGGTGTCTAGAGGAGCTGAGGGGTCTGGGGGAGGGAAGTGTGGAAGGTATTTTATGTAATCCTATGAAAGTGTAATTTATTATTGCTATTAATATTCCTATTCTATTCATAACATATTCATATATTAAATAAATATTAATATATTATTCACATATTAATATTTCAAAGGATGATTTTCAAAACCAGATTTTTCTGACATTTTAAGTTAACAGTAAATATCTCTAACACATTTTTGGTGTGTAAAGTTTTCCCATAAAGATCACAACCTGAGCCGAAACCAAGAGTCGGGGGCACTTAACCGACTGAGCTACCCAGGCACCCCTCATTTTCCTTTTTTCTTAAGAGTCATTATTTATTTGTTTTCTAGGCAAACATATGGGGTTCCCCTCTATTAGTTATAGAAATAATATATGCTTATTGTAAGAAATATAGCAATAGCGTATAAAGTAGAATCTGCCCCCACCCCTTTGCCTTATTCTCAGCAGTAGGAGGAACTACTGCTAACACATTTGATAGATGTCCTTTCATACCTCATTTCTAAGTACACCCAATCATATATGCAAATATGTACATTTATTGTTTGTTCCCACAAAAATGGTGAAACAGGTGAAGGGGATTAAGAGTACACTTACCTTGAGGAGCACTGAGTAATATATGGAAGTGTTAAATCACTATATTGTACACCTGAAGCTAATGTAACACTGTACGTTAACTATACTGGAATTAAAAAAATTTTTTAAATGGAATTACACTATATATATCTACTTTTGCACACACCCATTTTCCATGGGTATTTTTTTTATTTTGGTAAATATAGAGCTCTCGTTTCATAATGGCCACATACTGTCCTACTGCATTAATGTGCTATAGCATATTTAATTGTTCTTCAACATGTGGACATTGAGGTTGCTTCTATTTTTATCATTATTATATAGTGCATATACTTGAATATATATTTTTATGGTCTCGGTATCTCCAGAGGATATTGTCATTCATCATTGTTTATAACAGCAGATTAGAAGCAACTTACAAGGTGAAACCAGATGATGTTAATCCACAAGAGGGAATGCTATTCAGTCATTAAACATGATGCCGCAGAAGAAAATGTAACCACACGGGGAAAGTGTTCTTGCTGTGTCGTTAAAGGAAAAAGCAAACCTCAGTACGACAGAAACCCAATTTTGTGCATATTATATGTAGAACAAAAGATTGGAAAGTACAAGCAAAGATGTATCTTGAATGGCAGAATTACAAATTATCTTCAGGGTGAGATTGAGTCATTTGATTTTGACATTTTTGTGTTTTTCTATATTTCCCAAACGTTTTGCATTCCGATTTTGGTATTTGCAAAGTTAGGTATAATTTTTTAAGGTTTACAAGTCATAAGCAGCCTTGGGCTAAGCTACACATTGAAAGGAGCAAAAAATCTAGAAAACTGAGGCATTCCCCTGAGACTGCGGGGCTCTGTGTCCTTAATCAACCTGCCACAGAGGGCTTCTCATGCTACACAGCCAAGTGACTTGAGGTCTGTGTTGATGTTTTCCCCCCACAGGTATGTTCTTGATGACCAGTACGTCAGCTCGGTAGGAACCAAGTTTCCGGTCAAGTGGTCAGCCCCAGAGGTGTTTCACTACTTCAAGTACAGCAGCAAGTCCGACGTGTGGGCGTTCGGTAAGAATGTGGCCACACGGGCCCCAGCCCCATTTCGTAAGCTCGCTTCCACAACAGGAAACCACAAGAGCAGCAACATCCATTTTTAGCAAAAGCCCCGAGCACTTGCGAAATGACCTTCATGGCCTGAGATAAGCAAGAGATTGAAGATGATGGTGACCTATGCTTGGCCCGTATCAGGATGTCTGCCTCGTATTGTACAAAATCCGCATCCTGCTAGCTCCTTTGTATCAAACCATAGGAGATAAAAACTCTTCCACTGAAGAATGCTAACAGTTTTAAAGGAGTCGTTGAGAACTAGAGCTGAGTTTGCGTGAAGTCCAAAACGTTGAAGGGCTTGAGATACAGTCATGAACTTTCGGCGTGAAAGCAGCCGTGACCACCATTCCCTTTGGAAGCGACCAACCCTCTGGGCATGCCTGGTGCAAACCCCAAACACAACTCAGTGCTGTCTTTAGCCCATACTAATTTCAACTAGGGTCCTCATTAAAATTCATCGCTAGATCAAGGGTCAGCAAACCTTGGCTCAGGACCAAGTCTGGCGGCCTATTTCTGTACATAAATTTTTATTGGAGCAAGCCATGCCCATTCGCTCCTGTATTGTGTCAGATTTTGTACTGGAACAGCAGAGTGGGGCAGGTGCCAGATGGTGTATGACCTACAAAGTTTAAAATACTTACTATGTGACCCTTCACAGAAAAGGTTTGCTGGCCCCTATTTTATTAAAGATCTATACTGAAATTTAGTAAAGGTCATTAGAAAACAAATAATTCTTAAGTTGTAATTTGATTTTAAGATATGATAGATTTTCTGATATCTTTCTACACTATGAAGAATGTCAGGCCTGTTTACAATCACTGTCAGATGGATCCATGATAAATAATCCAAATTATCACAAAGTTATGGATATATTAAATGCAACTGAGACCTATTTCATGTCTGTCTTGGTCCATAAGCATAATCTGACTTTTTATATGACATCCAAAAGACTGCATGAATAAAAGAAAATTTACCCATTTTTTTAATATGACACACTTTTTTTTTTTAACATTCCATTCACTTATTTGACAGAGAGAGAGAGCATAAGCAGGGGGAGTGGCAGGCAGAGGGAGAGGCAGAAGCAGGCTCCCCGCGGAGCAGGGAGCCCAATGCGGGGCTTGATCCCAGGACCCCGGGATCATGACCTGAGCTGAAGGCAGACGCTTAACCAACTGAGCCACCCAGGTGCCCCAGCCCACATTTTTAAAATAACTATTACTTTTGGAAAAGTAGTATCATTCACTTAAAAAAATAATAATCCAACATACACAGAAAAAGAAAAAAAACCACAAAGATAGTATTGTGGTGAATACTTGATATCCTTTCAGGCTGATTAACTTGTCAAAACTAGTTTCAGTCTCCTTGTGTTGATATGCCTTATGAAAGATGCTTTTAAAAATCAGTATCCTTACTCAAGAGTTACAGCTTGTTTTTGATCCCAAAATGGCATTGCCCAGCTTGATTACTCACCCTATGCCCTAGAAGTTGGCTCCAGATATTTTCTGGCTATTTCCCAAAACTAAATCCATTCTTAAGTAATTTGTCCCCAGTGAGGATATTCAAAATGAACCAGGGCCTCTGAAAGCAATTCTCAAAGAGGGGGCCCCACAGATATTTGAAGCAATGATATTATTTTTGAGATAAGTGGATAGCCTTCCAAAGACAGAACTTTTGGATGGTTGTTTTAGAAGGTTGTTAAAAAAAAATACAGCCCCAGCAACTTGTAATAGTGCCTTATTGTAAATATTTTACATAAAATCTGTAGCCCTAAAAGTCAAAGAAATTTTGAAGTTAGTGCTTCAGTTACGGTTCTAGAATAGTTTTCTTCCTTCTTACATATTTCTGGCTTGCCAAAGCTTCGAAGCTGGCTGACTTGAAATTCTCCGGCTTGGTCAGGACGACAGCACACTGGCCACCATTTAGAGAGCATTTAAAGTGTCCTGGTGCTCTTTATGCGCTCTGCATGTCTTATCCTAGTTCATGCTCACAACAACTCTATGATGTGCAAATATCGGCTTATTATAGACAGGGAACCTGCTCCGAGAAGGGCTGAGAAATTTACCCAGCCTCTAAGCGGCAGAACTGAGCCTCAAAGGCCACATCTAACTGACCCCACTTCCACCCTCAACCACCATGACCAGAACCCGGTTTTTAAACCTGGAGTCTGCAATGGCCTTGGATGGGCTTCAGGACACCACGAACATCCAGAAACTGAACACAAACATGCTGCCTGTTCACTTTCCGAAGAGAGAGCCAATGGTTTTTATCAGGTTCTCAAAAGGACACCTGACCCACAAAGTATTAGGAACCACCGAGGCAAAACGGAGGCATTTTGTCAATGATTTTATCTGTAAATTTCCACAGGAAGGCAATTTGACGGTGCACTGAAATTGTTGCACACCACTGCCAAGTCAGAGAGCAAGAAAGGGCGAGGACTTCAGTCAGTCACTCCTCCGGGTGGGAGCCGGGGGGTGACTCTGAGGGTGGAGCCCCAGCCGCCTCTCTGAAATAGCCCAAGAATCTTGACCCCAAGTGGCTTCCGATGCGGCTGCCTTTGCCATTGACCCGTTTCCCAGAACAGGCACCCGGGTCTCCGGGAACATGGAGAAGGGTACCCTGGGCTCCAGAAGTGATGGTACAGTCCCACCCTCTACACCCTGTCCTTTTTGCTGGGACTCATTTCCCGGGGATCCCTCGCTCTGACCCACAGCCTTCCTGATCTGGTGTGGGAGGTTTGTTCAACTAACTCTGTACCTTCTGACCTGGGCTCTCTTTCCTTTTTGTCTGCCGTTCGCCCTTCGTGTGGCGCAGGGATCCTGATGTGGGAAGTGTTCAGCCTGGGGAAGCAGCCGTATGACTTGTATGACAACTCCCAGGTGGTTGTGAAGGTCTCCCAGGGCCATAGACTCTACCGGCCCCAACTGGCATCGGACACCATCTACCAGATCATGTACAGCTGCTGGCACGAGGCAAGTGCCCCGCGGGGGCGGGGCTGGAAGGGGCGTCAGGTGCATCCACGGCGGTTGCCTAGGACACCACTGGGCGAGTCATTTATGAGGGAAAACACCTGCTACACAGCGGGTGCCATGGCCCCGAGCCCCTTCCCTCAAGTGTTTGTAACTTAAAACCAACAACGGAGCAATGTAGGTGCTAACGGTTTAACAAACAACTTACATCCAGCACTGTTCTAAGAACTTCATAAATATTAACCCATTTATTCATCAGGCAACACACTATGAAGTAGGCACTAGCATGACCAAAACTAAGAGGAAACAGAGACCCAGAGAGGTTAAGTGACTTGCCCAAGGTCACACAGCTAGTAAGAGGTAGGCTGGCTAGTCTCCGAGTCCCTGCTCTTAACCACGACACTATGGGTCTGCACAGAGACAATCCCCAGTTGAAGGTTCTGCATAGAGTGAGTGTTTTGCACATTTTGGTCCCCCACTTTTAAAATATTCTATTTCACAACTTTTAGAACATTCACGATTTTCATTAGATTCCAATTTATCTTTCCCATACTTCTTTGCACAAAAGTGAGAATGCATATGTGTGTGTGTGTTTCCATTTCTTTCTTATGAAAAAAGAAGCATACAAATCCCCTCCGCAGGAGTTGCCCCTCCATCAATGTGCCTATTTTCCAACCATCTTACCAACACAGACCATTGTCAAGCTCCTGGATTTCTGCCAATCTGATAGATGAGAAATGGCATTTTACTGCAGCTTTTATATGTACATCTTTCATTACAATTCAGGTTTACTTTCAAGGGCACTGGTATCTCTTTCTGAGAATTAAATGGCATATCTTTTCCTTTTGTTCTATCAAGTTTTTTGTTTCCCTCACCTTGATTTTAAAGTTCCCTTTATAAATGAAAGAGATTAGTATTTTATCTGTGATAGTTGTAAATACTTTCTCCCAGTTTGTCGCTTATCTCTTAATTTATGGTAGTTTTTGCCATGCAAAAGATTTTTTTAAAAATATGATTGACTCTATTAATATTTGCTTTTATTACTTCTGGAAACTGAGTTAAAGTTAGATAGGTTTCCCCAGACCCTGATTATGATAGCATTCACTCAGATTCTCCTCTAGTACTTTTATGGCTTCATTCTTTCGCATTTAGATCTCTGATCTAGTTTGTGTTTGTTATCGTATACGGTACGAAGTATGGATCCAAAGATCTCGTTTTCTAATTGACTACCTGCTTGCTGCAGCATCATTAAAAGACCATGTCATTCCCAGGGGCAAGATACCATCTAATGGTGCCGAAATATCTAACATAGGAAATTTCCATATGTATTTGGGGTTATTTGGGGACTCCCTCTTCTGTTCTCCGGTCTCTATTCATGTGCTAGCACTGCATTGTTCTAATTATAGAGACTTTATAATATGTGTTAATCCTAGGTAGGCTAGCACTCCCTCATTGCTCACCTTTTTTTTATACCTTTCCTAGCTATTTTTACATACATTTTTTTAAACTGAGTTTAATTTTTAAATTTTTTAAATTTTAGCTCCAGTGTACTTAACCTACAGTGTTATATTCATTTCAGGTATTATTTCTGCATATTTTAAAAATCCATGAACTAGAGAATCAATTTGTTCAGCTTGAAACAAACTTGTTCATGTTTTGGAGGAGACTGTAGTTTATATTTTAACTAGGGAAATTTGACATCCTTGTGATACTGATTTGTCCTCTTCAAGAACAAGCAACGATTTTCTATGTGCATAAGTCTACATTTGTATTTTTCAGCAGTGTTTAAAGCTGTCCTCATTTTGGGGTGGGAGGTACGTTTTTGTTTGTATTTTATTTTGGTGTCATTGCTCTTCTAAATGGAGTTTTCTCTTCCATTGTGTCTTCTGGCTGGTTCTTGTACACATACCTAAAGGCTATTGATTTTATATGTTAATTTTGCATACTGCTCTCCTGCTGAATTCCTTATCATTTGGGTTGGTTCTATCATTCATTCTCCTGGTTTTTCCAGGCATACAACCATATCTTACACAAATAAAGATATTTTTACTGTTTCTTTTCCAATTCTTAGGGTTCTAGTTGTTTTGTCTTTAGTGGAAATGTCCATAGTGTTTCCACACTTAAACAGTCACTAGCTTTAGTTTTGAGGTATACATATCTTCTATATTTTATTTTTAATCCTAACTTTCATAAACTAAGCCATTGGGTTTTTCTTTTATTTAGCTTCCAGAAAAGCGTCCCACATTTCAGCAACTCCTAGCTTCCATTGAACCACTTCGGGAAAAAGACAAACCTTGAAGAAGAAATCAGGAGATCTGATGAGAACGAATGTAAATGCTGGCCAGCATTTTCATTCCTTTTAAGGAAAGTAGCAAGACGCAGACAATGTAATTTAGCTAGTTCTTCTTAATAGCGTTCTGTGTGCTGTTTGCCTGTTGTATTATCTCGAAATTGAACAAGAAACAAAAGAGTTCCTTGAAATTTAGGTCAAATTAGTAATTCTGTGTATGCTGCTCTTAATATTATTACACTTCCCAGCCTATAGCAGAAGCACATTTTCTGATTGTGGTAGACAGAGGGTGTACCATTTGTAAAGATTGCATCGAATTAAAAAATTCTTTGTTGGATATTTGTTCTTTTCTTTATATTGTCACTATCCTGATAATTAAATATGCTATTAACAAGTACCAAAATGTGGACATTTGCCTTCATGTTTCAATGCTGTCAAACTTTACCATGTATGCAAATCAAAAGGAGAGTTCATTAAAATATACTCCTGGGGCACCTGGGTGGCTCAGTAGGTTAAGCATCTGCCTTCGACTCAGGTCATGATCTCAGGGTCCTGGGATCGAGTCCCGCGTTGGGCTCCCTGCTTCTCCCTCTCCCTTGACTCCACCACTCTGCTCATTTTTTTCCCCTCTCCCTCTCAAATAAACAAATAAAATCCTTAAACACACACAGAGATTCCTAAGGAACTAAGCTGATGTTCCTCGCAGTCACCCCTGCCCTAGAGGACCTCCTTATACAGCGGGGCAGCATTAGGTGGTCCGTAATTCAATCTAAATGACTCAACTCTCATTTGACTTCTAGATTAGAACAAAGACTCTTTGGGTCATATATGTATGCCATGCAAATATAAAACTAAAATTAAATAGTATCACTCAAGAAGATATTAAATATATTTCCACATAGAGCAAATTCTTAAAGATGCTAAGGTAAACTTGATGCCTTTTTTTAACTTTAATCCTTATCAATTTGGATACGGTGTAACCACACAGTCTTATTTCTAGAATTGATTGCTGCCTTCTAACCATATTCAATCCTTGAGTTTGGGGCTCTGGGGCGCCTGGCTAGTTTGGTGACTGACATTTCTATTTCAGTCTTCTATCTTGACACAAAGGTACAGAAGTATTATTTCAGTTTCTCCTGGTGATTACTAAAAGGTACTTCTGCTTTTACACTATTCCTGGGACTCCTCTCCTTCACGGCCCACTGCTGAGCCCATAGGTTTTCATCTCTTCTGAAGCACTTCACAGTCTTTTCTGTAACGTCAAGGAGGGAGAGAGAAAGGCCACTGGAGGCACAATTATACTGAAAAGACACTAAGTGCTGCTCCTCATCTCTGGATGGAAGTTAACCATCTCCCTTAAGAGATCCTCATATTCTGTCTCATCCCACTGACTCCATCACCTCCCAGCTATTTCCAGTGATCTCTCTTGGTTGTTTCTTAACACATACATGCAGATTCCTGTATTTTCAGAAGAATGGACTTTTGATAGTTTTCTATTTTTTTTTTACAGAGGTGCACAAATCTCACCTTACAATGAAATGGAACTTTAAAATAACCACTAGGGCATGAATAACATTCAGCGAACATTTCTTGAGCAAGTACTGTCTGACAGGGTTCTTTCCTACCCAAGGGAAAAGAAGGAACCAGTAACTCAACTCCTCTTCTCCTCAACAGGCCCTCATGAAGTCTGCTTTCCTTTCTTCTCCTTATTTCTTTGTATTTGGTTTTTTAAAAACAATCTTCTTTGTAACAAAAGTAATATACACTTATTGCTAAATTTCAAACAGTACCGAATCGTCTACTATGAAAAGAACCGAAGCAGTGCTTAGAAGCCTGGCTCCCGACATCAAGTCAAGGAAGGTTTTAAGATACCAGTAGAGGTTTATAAGAAAAGCAGCCCAGTGATGCTAGGAGGAGCCAAGGAAAGGAACAATACTCATACCACGTAAAACATGCATAATTTTGAAAATGCTATTTAACCATGTTTAGTGGTGATATCTAGCATTTACAGCTATTGTTTTAAGCCAGGGGACTGCCTACATGCTCTTGGAAGTGAAGAAAAGGTCATCCTCTCCTGACTTGGCTAACTGATTCACCATGACCATTATCTCCATAGAATTTATTTTATTTTTTAAAAAGATTTATTTATTTTAGAGAGCGCATGTGAGAGAGTGAGAGGGAGGGAGCAAAGGGAGAGGGAGAGAGAATCTCAAGCAGACTCCCCACTGAGCATGGAGACCGATGTGGGGCTCGATCCCACAACCCTGAGATCATGACCTGAGCCGAAATCAAGAGTCGGATGTTTAACCGACTGAGCCACCCAGGCGCCCCTCTCCATAGACTGTATTAAGTACAGAGTTACTCTAACATTATGGTGGTCACCACAGAGAGTGAGTTGCAGGGTAAAGTTGGGATATTTTCATCAATTTTGAATCCGTCTTCAGGTATGTAGTGGATGCTGTGCTCAGAACCGGGCTGGATTCTGAGGTCTACAAAAGGAGTGTTAGGCTTGGTTCCTAACTGGACAGTGTCAACAATCTTACACACCCCTCTTTAGACTGATCTTAGAGCCACTTTGTACACTAAAGCAATTTAAGAAATTGGGACACATTCCAAGACATTTGAGAGGTCAAGTGTCCCAGGCAGTCAGACAGCAACTTTGTCCGTGGAAGTGACAAGCAGACAGAATCCCCGAAGCCCCAGCACGTAAGTACACGTGAGACCTCAGGAGTGTGAATCTAGTCAGTATTTATTGTCTGCTTTGTGCTCAGCACTACTCAGGCATTGTGGGTGAATACAAGATTTAAGAGATTGGGTACCCACTTCCGGGGAGGACATTCAGTTGAGGTTTCTAGTCACTCCACGGAGAACAACAGAAGTGAGTTTCCATCAGGTGTGCTCTGGGGGGGCGGGTCCCAGGAGGCCCCTGGGGCTAGTCTTACGTTGTCAGGGAGATGATGATCAAGCATGGATGGAAGTGAAAAGGCAACATCTGTGAACAGCTCTCTGGATTCTTCTCTCTTCTGTAGACCTGTCATCCCGAAGAAGGCATGATCCAGTCCACTCACCGCTGTGGGCAAATCACTATAGTACTTAGATTAACTTAATGTGAAAGAGCGTGCCATCCTTTACACTTGACTTTAAGTCAAGTGAACAGCGTGTGCCATTCTCGCTCCCTGCAGTTCCGCCATTTCACAGAGACTGTCCTTAAAAGCGATCCATCCGGGCTCCAGAGAAGGCCCCACTTGCTCCCACCATATATCCCTCTTTTCTCTTTCCACTCCAGCCAGGCAACAGACATTTCCACTTCCATCACCCCGAACAGCCGGTGAGGCCAAAGACACATTTTTCTCTATTACTCTCAAACATGAACAGAAGTGAAATCTCGAGGCAGAAATAAATACTGAAAGCCAGTGAAGATGCCCTCTCCTCAGGCATGTCTTCTTGGGGTAAATTTTCCTGACCAGAGCCATAGTTTTGATATCTAATGACAGCTTTATAATCTCCTATTGTCTGTACCATAAAATTAACATTTGCATGCAATAAAATCACCTCAAGAGGAAATCAAACAGGTTTTCCTAAAATGAAGTCTGAACAGCACCAACATTTTGGAATCCTGGATTAGTTTCTCCTTTACTCAAATTCACGGAGGCATAAGGATTTTCTTCACTTCTGGCTTGATCGTTCCTGTTAAATAAAGCGAAGTCACCTTGGTACAGTGCTGAAGGACCCGGCCTCCCTTGGACCCCACTGGCCCAGGCTTCTGTCACCTTAGCATCAAATCGCTCGTTGGTGAATCTATCCCCTCCCGATGGACTGGGAACCCCTAGAGAGCATGAGATTCCCTCCTTTGGCCCCACGATTGGTTGGCGGGAAGGCTGGCAGAGCGTGGGAGGCTGCTTAGGTATCTGCTCCAGGGTCAGAGAGCACGCACCTCTGTTCCTCCGTTTGCCTATTTGGAAAACGATGGCGGTTCCGCCAAGTCCAGGAGATGGTGCTGGCAGAGTGCTCACCGTACCCGGCACGCAAGCCTCCACCAACAGTAGCCGGGATTATTCTTTATAGAAACCAAGTGGTCACTTAGAAACGACGTGGTCATTTAGCCAAGTGCCTCCTTTTTAAAGAGCTTCCCTACTAAATGATCAGCTTCCCAAGTGTTCAGACCAGAGCAGGACAGCTCTGTCACACAAGCACCAGGTTTGCAGACCGGCTGTGGCTCCCAATCTGTTACTGACAAGCCATGTCAGTTTGAGAGAGTGACTTGGTCTCTCTGAAGCTCAGTTCGGTACGTACGTGAAGATAATTAGATAATTACATATTGACATCATATGTTTGCTGAGACTATTAATGCGTCCAAGTACTGAGCAGGGTAGCCAGCATGCGGCATGAAGGAGGTTCCCCAAGTAGCTCATGTGCAAAGTAAGGATGCTTCTCAAACCATCATGTGCATACAGATCACCTGGGGGGTGGCCTTACTAAAAATGCAGACCCTCCAACCGCAGACAGGTCTCTGAGAAACTGATAATTGTTGTTGGCTTTGGGAAGGGAACTTGGAGGCAAAGGGTGGCAAGAAGATTCTGGGTATCCTTTGGAGTTTTTATAATTCTAACCATATGAATGTATTCTATTCAAGGCCTAATTTTCTTAACTGAAGCTATTTTAGGGAACTAAAAATCTCCACAGTGAAGAACTGAGCAAAATAGACCAGGGCATGTCAAAATTCCATCATGAACACGTTTAGGCAACCTGCAGTGTGCACAGTTTTGGTAGGTGCTATAAAATATTATTAACATTAATTACATAAGCCCAATGAAAGCCAGTGATTTCTCAAGGTCAGAAAAACCATCTAGTGGCAGAGCAAGATTATAAATCAGGTCTCTGGTGATTTAAATCCTCACTGGACTTGGATCTTCCATTCAAGAACACATGAGAGGGCACTGTGGCCCCTGAGCTACGGGGATGACAGGGAGCATGGGCCACCTGAGGGGGAATGAAGATGATGGAAGGGTGGCAGTTTGAGGCGAATCGCAGAGCTCATTCTAGAATGGTTTTACAGTGCCAACCATCACTGAGCCAGTCTCCGGGGTCACTTCTAGACCAAGGAAGACTAGGAGTGCGGATAATCCCCTGAGCCTGCCTGCCTCCCCTCCCTGAGTTTGCGGGACCTCCCGGCAGTAGGGAAAGGACACCGTGGCCAGGATGGAGTTTCCCCGGGCTCGCTCGAAAGCCCTAGGCTGAACATTGCACGCCAGCTAGGAAGGCAAAGTGCTGACGAAATCTGGGAAATTTCTAGGGGATGCATCAGAATATTTAGGTGCAAAATTGTCCAAAAAAGTAATTGGCTTATACAACCTACCACTTGCTGCAAATTTTCCAGTTAGTTTTCCCTAAACCTGTTTTAAGATAAGGTAAGTCTAGGAAGGGTCACTTACTTCCTTCGATTTCTGATCCCGGAGAAGATGAGCAGGACGATGCCAACCACCACCACTCCCATCACGACCCCAAAAACAATCAGCCATATGGTGACAGGTGGCTGGTAAGGGGGTCCCAGTGTTGGCTGAATCCCCAGAAACTCCAGGCTCTTGTCATCCAGGCGGAAAGCATCATTGATACGGCCCCGGGACATCCTATTCCCAAAAGCAAAAACACTTAGGCAAAACAGAATTGTGTGTAATTATTTACTTCTTACATCATTGCTCCTGAAAGGATTTGATAAGCCTTAGCCTAAGACTGTACACCTCAAATAGCGATGAAATCAAAGGCGATAGCCAGGTCCCGTGAAAGGTACGAGATCTGACAATTAGGCACCTTTCATATCTTGTAGCCTAGATTAGGTCTGGCAACAGCTTCCTTGGAAAATTGGTTTGCAAGTGTGGAAACATGCAACTGGCTGGTGTTTGTTCATTCATGACTGCTGTGTTGTAAAGGCAAAGTCAGCGTATTTGGCAAGAATTTCCCTTCTGTCAGAGTAGGTGTACAATGACTTTATATCAGATAACAGAAAAGGACAATTGGGTCCATCTCTTCTACAAATCAACCAGGTCCTATACCCAAGTCTTGACGGTTGTAGTTTCCAAATAAAAGGGATTGACCTTTGGAGTCAGGGGAGGAATGCAGGAGAGGGGCTTTCGCCAATTTTTCCAGCACTGGGGATGGGATATGGCTTAATTTTAGAGAGCAAAAAAGGATGGAGGGGATTTTAAAAACCAAAACTAGGGAAATTGAGAATATTCTGAATTGAAAGCCCAAGGGTCTGGCAGCCCATCCTCCTTCCCTTGGGTGTAGTACAGGTCAGGAGGTCAAAAGGAGAGAGGGAGATCTGTCAGAGCAGAATTAGCCATGTAACCTCAGCCTGAATTCGTCTCAAGTCATTCTGGAAACGGGAGATTTGGGATCCCCCGCAGCTCACAAGGAGGGCTGGGCTCTTTAATGCTGATCTCAGCTGGCACTCTTCCCCAGGACAGAAACAAGTCATTTGGAGGCCGACGGTGAAGTCTCTGGATGTGGGTGGGTTGTACACCCCAACTAAGCCAGATTTTCCAGGCCCACTCTGCCCGGCAGGTCTTGGATTTGCTTCCAGAGATGAACAGCGGCTCAAGAGGGCCACCTAGCGGGCTCCCCCATAGCAGCAGGTATCTTAAGCCTTTTTTTAGTGTCATCGATCTGTTCTTTCTTGCTGTTTGGGGAAACAGACGAGGCACCTTGGGCCAATCGTTCCTTCTGGATGCTCACTGCCCACAGTAAGTCCCTCTCCTAGTGTCGAGGCCAAGCGACAGCTAAGGAATCCTATTCTTGCCCACCTCGTTTCTGACTCTGGTTACTGAAACGATTCCTTCAAACGAGTCCCTACAACAAATGCTGGCAATACGTGTCCATGTCCCTTCTGCATTTACCATTCTGCACGCGTGCAGGCCAGACCTTCTTCAGCCAGTACGTGCTGCCTTTGCCCGAGAGCATTCTCAGGCCACAGGGGGCTGCCCGGCCTGCACACCAGAACTGCCGGGGAAGCCATGGCACCGGCCAGCACTTCGCAACCAATGGCTGGTGGGAGGCGGCGGATAAATACCCCAGCGCGGATGGACAGTTCAGGTGCATGATCTGCTCAGTGTCCCAGAATTCCCCGGCACCATGGAGCTCTAGTTGCTCACCGCGGTCCCTTGCTCGATAACATGTCATTTATGATCTTCCTTCCATCCTCTGCCCCTGTGCACTTTTCTTTCTCAGAGCTTCTGGAGATCACCTCCCAAATCAACTACTTACACTCCAATACTGTTTAAGAGCCTGCGTACGGAGGAGCCCAAATCAAGAGAGATCCTTCTGGAATTAAAACCCCAGTCTTTAAGCTGAAAAAGGACTCAGAACAGTGCCCGGCACACAGAGCACACTAAACCACAAGCCCTTGTCGTGGGTGCATTTGTCAGCCTCCCTCCCCCTTAGAGAGCTTGTTTGAAAGTAAAATCACCTGATGGCCTCTTCCACGTCAGCTCTAGGAATGATACCAGACACATTTCCAGGTAAAGTGACAAAGAAGGTGAAGGAGATTCTGGGTTTCAAATCGTTCACCCGCACGTTATCCTCCCTGCAGAGAAAAGAAACATCTTCCCTTGTGGCACGGACGACACAGCAAAGAGAATGGGGGCTCCCCCTACCAGTGAAAAGGGGGTGGGAGCGGGGGGGGGGGAGTCACAGGGTGAAGGCGAGAGACATGGGATAGGGCGAACAATGGAAGGATGTGATTGTCCCCACATCCTCAACACTTCCCAAAGCACATGAACTCAAGGACACAAGTTGGCGCTATCCGTTCTGCCCCCTAGATGAACCCCATTTTCTTTCAATGATAGAAAAATTTCGAACTGAAGGCAGCTGAAGAACCAGCGAGGAACCATGGGTGCCCCAGGATTGTGATAAACACCGTGGCGGGCGGCGACGGCTCAGTACCACGAACAGAGGTGGTGCGTTCCTCCACCCCAGTGCCACGAGGCAAAACCCGTCACGTTACACCCACAGCGGGAGGGGGGGGGTAAGGAGTGGGCTTTACCAACAAGGTGACAAGACTGGCCTCTCCCAGCTGCCACAGGGATCCTGACAAAACCTAAGGCAGATCCTGTGGCTCCCAGCCCTTCTCACTCAGAAGAAAGCCAACGTCCTTGGAATGCTTGGGAGGCCCAGGAGAACGTTCTTCTCCCCCTCCTACCCCCACGCCCCACTACCACCCTGACCACACCTCCTACTTGTCTTCTATGAGCTCACTGCCCCAGCCCCACTGGCCTCCTTGCTGTTCCTTCAACAGGTGGAGGATCTTCGTTCCTCAGAATCTTTCCACCTGCTACCTACCTTCCCCTTGTCTGCTTTGCTGGTGCTCTCCTTGCTTCAGATGTTTGCTCAAGGATTCATGAGGCCTTTTCTGACCATTGCAGTTAAAGCCGAACTGTAGACACACCAGCACTCCCTAGCCCCCCATCTGTGGTATTTTTCTCCCTTGAACTTGTCACCATCTCATTCTAGTATATTTCACTTAACATATTTTGCTGATTGTAATCCACACATGAAGTACACATTAAAGGCAAGTTCAGTGAAGGCAGAGATGTCTGTCTTTTCCTTTCAGTGCTGAGGGTAGAGGAAGCATTTGGTGGAGGGAAAGGGAGAGGAAAAGAGGAGGGAGAGGAGAAGGGAGGAGACGGGGAAAGAGAACAGTGCTCTTGCAATCTATAAGTCAAGTAAGTCACAGTCCTCCCTAAAGAGAATGGCCCAAATTTCAGGATATCAGAGTAGTTCCAGAGTCATTAGGAGGTTTTTCTTAATTTTACTTGCATAAAAGTTTAAGCACAATATCTTTTCAGGCCCAAGAGAAAGAGAAATACTGTTTAGAGTAACTCACACAAAAGGGATCGTCTGGTTTTTGACTTTTGAAAAATACTCTCTCATGGCATATGCAATAGATGACCGGAACAAGTACATCTCATTGTCATTCCATTCGTACTGCAAATTCAAAAGAAAAACACTGCTCAGTAGGGATCATGGGATACATTCAAAACCTGATATTCCAGAAGCATTATTTTTACATTTTCTAATACTCTGGAGAATCTTGCTATTCATTAGGTCAGTGACCTCCAACTTGTGTGGGCACCAGCATCCCCCTGGAGGGCTGGTTAAACCACTGAAGAGTGGGCCCTACCCTCCTGAGTTTTTAATTCAGAAGGTCTGGCATGGGACCGGAGGATTTGCATGTGTAACAAGCTCCCAGGTGGCACTAATGCTGTCAGGCACCTGTGCTTTAAGGACCATGTTCATGGATCCTTTTCGGTTTGAGAGGAGCCAAAATAAACATCCTGAGGGCAGCTTTATGGATGGGAGCCGTGCGAGTTGTGGGTTTTAGTTAAAATGTCCATGTATTGTACACCTGAGACGAATATAACACTGTATGTTAATTATAGTGGAAAGAAAAAAATAAGTTTAAAAAAGAAAAAAAATGTCCAGGTATTGTAGGCGAAGATGCAGAGCTTTTACTGTGTATATAGTAAGTTCTCAGATATGTACAAGTGTACAAGAAAAAGAAACTTGAGGTTCGAAGGAAAAAATAACTGTCGACAAGGTAATTTGTTCTTGTTTTTCGGTGCTAAACAAACAGCTGGCATATTTGCATAGTCTGAACATTTGCTAAAAGAGTAAAAAAGCATTCACTCTTTCCTCCAGTAGCTGGCAGTAGAAATCAATGAATGGCACAAATTTTGCCTCTCTCCTTTCCCTTTTAGAAAAAACAATGACAAGGTTTCACAGAAGATTTGTTACATTAACCTCAGCTTGATACCACTCAGGTTTGGCAAAAAAAAGCTGCTTTAAGAGTACTAATAATGTTATTAATATCGCTACTATGAATATTCTGGTTACTATTTCCATATTAAAAAAAAAAAGTAAGGCAAACAATGAATCATGGAACACTACATCAAAAACTAATGATGTAATGTATGGTGATTAACATAACATAATAAAATAAAATTTAAAAAAAAAAGTAAAGGTTGAGTTCACAAAACCATGCCAAAGATCCGGTTGGACTTTGCCATACAACAGGTTGACCTGGGCCGAGATTCTGGCCCGGATGCGCCGGGGGTGCTAAAGCAGGGGGCCGGCCCCAGCAAAGCAGCCTGCTACTCTGCTAAGGGGCCTCAGAGCGGCACACCACCAACCCCTCTGAAGACCATTTAGCAATCCCTCACTGCAGGGAAAGAGAACATGGGGACAGACGTCAAGAAAACCAGATAACCGAAAAGGATCCTGATCTGCTGGATCCTTTAAAGGAACGAAAATGTATTGGGCCAAGGAAGCACTAATATAAAGATAAGAGAAATAATCCCACAGACATTCAATGATGGTGAAGAACTGGAAATCTGAACGCTTAAGGTTTGGGAAGGGATGCGCCTTCATTTTTATTCTTTCTTTCTTAAAGCTTCCTTTTTCACTCCTACTGTGTTATCTATGTTTAGCTGTCTTACTTAGCTAGGAAAATGACGCTGTAACTACCGTGGAGCCTTAGGCAATATTTAACTTGGCAGGAAACAGAAGGGGGTCGAAATGTAATCTTGGGCTCTATGCAATGCAAATCACAATTTTCTATTGCGCCCGGGGCCGCTCCATCCAACAGTCCCAGGCTGTCCTCTCATCCTACACGGCCTCCTGTGCTCCCCATCTGCCTGGGGCTGCCCGGTCCTCTCCTCTTTCCCAAAGCCACTGCTTCTTCAGCCTGGCTAGCCTGAGACAGCAATAGCTGCTGAAAGGAATTCACACGCAGGTGTGAGTGATCTGGTTTGCCGTGAAACATTCGGTTATCCCCAAATGCAGCTAGACATCAGTAGTTCTCAACTTTGGCCGTAATTAGAATCACCCGGGGGAGATTTTAAAACTCTTGATGCCCAACTCTTGATGCTACACCTCAGAACAATTAAGTCAGAATCTCTGGAAGTGGGACTCGAGCTTCAATATTTTTTAAACATCCCGTACGACTCCAGACTCCAGGGTGCAGCCAGGTTTGAGAAATCTTGTTGTAAATCAGAGCTTCCCAGTCTAGTGTATACAAACCAGCTGGGGGCTTGTGAAAATGCAGATTTGGCTTAAGCAGGTCCAGGGCTGGGGCCTAAGATTCTGCATTTTTAACAAGCTTCCAGGATATGGATGATTGACTAAAACAAAACAAAGCAAAACTATCTACAGTACTTCTAAAAACAATCTCTCAAAACATAACCTTGTCCTCTTCCTCAAATACAAGTAATGGTGGTAAGAGTGAATTAAGATGATGGACACTTGGAGTGCCTGGGTGGCTCAGTCCATTAAGCTTCTGACTTCGGTTCAGGTCATGATCCCAGGGTCCTGGGATTGAGCCAGCATCCCTGCTCAGTGGGGAGCCTGCTTCTCCCTCTCCCTCTGCCACTCCCCCTGCTTGTGCTCTCTCGCTCTCTCTCAAATAAATAAAATTTTTAAAAAATTATTTTTAAAAAAGGGTGGACACTTGATATTTAAGATTGGATGTTTTCTCATTCATCTTCATAGCACTTGAAAGTAACAAGGAAAAAGTAGACATCACCAATCCAATAAAGAATGTGTTACTGAAAAAAAAAAAAAAGCCCAAGAGCCAGAATCTGGAGCTTGTAGTTTTTAAGAGAAACATGTGGCCTGTCTTCTTTTAGAACACACTGGAATGGGCTTATTTGTCCCAGTTAAGGGAGTGCATTAAGAAGTAAAGGACGGGGGCACCTGGGCGGCTCAGTAGGTTAAGCATCCGGCTCAGGTCATTATCTCAGGGTCATGAGATCGAGCCCCAGTGGCAGACTCCACGCTCAGCAGGGAATCAGCTTCTCTTCTTCTCCCTCTCCCTCTGTCCCTCTGCATGTGCTCTCTCTCAAATAAATAAATAAAACTTAAAAAAAAAAAGAAGTAACGGACACACTGTCCAGAATACTCACTGCTTTTTCTCCAAGAGCTGATTTTAGGCTTATCCTCACTTTAATGCTTTGGTCAGGATCTGATTAAAGAGAAATCATAGACTGTTGGTTACAGATGACAGATTGACCATGTGCATTTATTTCCTTCCCCTCCCAAGATCCCACCAAAGTGATAGTAAAGGAATTTTTTAACAGGTATAAATACATACACTTTTGGAAAATGAGAAGTAACGGAGCCGGGGGGGTGGGGGGGGTCAGAAAGCCATGGCCTGATGTGTATGCAGAGGCAGTAGAGACCCCAAAAGTCCCACAGAGTCCCAGAGAGGCTTGGGATTCAAGTACAGCTGGGGGTGGGAAGAAGATATCAGACTGAAAACAAGGGGAATGAAAGTTAAGGTATGGTTAAAGCCACTGTGGGACACAGTTGACCCTCCTACCCCACATGCTCTTGCTTAGAAAGTCACTTGGAGTCTCTGCTGCAGCAAAACAAGAGGTGATCCAAGAAAGAAGGCATGGAATCCAGGCAGCAATGGATTCAAACCAGGAAAGCAGCAAAAAGATGGATGACTCAGGATGAAAACTGTGGTCAGATTGAGACAGAAGAATGTAGGACTCTACGAAGGAAGTCTTTAGGAAAAAATGAGGCTGAAAAGAATAGATATGTTGGAATACCTGGAAAAGATAAATGCAACAATAATAGCAAATTAGACATTAAAAGAAATAAGGCAGTAGAAACTCCAGGACAAACAAAGAGCCACATAGGAAAGGGTTTAAAATAGTGTATTACTTGGCTCTTCAGGCATTATGATATAAATACTGTTAACTTCTTGTAAAAAATATTAAAACTTTATTGAGAGATGAGAAAGGGAGGTGGGAGAGTAGGCAGAAGTGCATCCCTAAAACTGACCAATAAAGAAATTGTATAAACAAAATGTTCAGAAATATGTGACTGCCAGAAAGAAGAGGTAATAGCATTAAAATTGATTTTAAAAAATTGTCTTTGAAGAGCAGGATTTGAGTGCAGTGGGTTGGGGAGTGTTATACGCTTTTATTTTTAAATATGGGGCTAATAAAGCAGACTTGAGAGAGAAAATTGTGTGTGTGTGTGTGTGTGTGTGTGTGTAGTTTTCATCATGCTTGATACATAGTAGGTGCTTAACAAATTTGTTTCCTCCCCAATAAAATGGCAGCAGTCACCATAGCCAGTCAGAAGCAGGGTCTACACAGAGGGACAATACACTCCGCTGTGTCATAGCTCCATGAGATGGGCCAGAGGAGACTAGGGGAAGCGGAAAGGGAGGCATTTGAAATGTGTCCACTCAATGTACTCACATGGACTCCAGTCAGTGTTCCAACCCACAAAAGAATTCCTGTTTTGCTCTTTCAGCCAGGTAAACAAAGGATCAAAGTAGTTGAGCAGTGGTCTTACATCCATATTCTTTGCTCCTACGACATTATACAATGCTAAGGTCCAGGGTTTTGATCTTCCAAGCTTCAGCATTTGGCTACATGAAAAAAGGGGAGGGTGGGTTTAGGGCTTTTTGAGGAATTCCAGATGTACACATATTTACACTATGATCTATGGTTTCTCCTCTTTGGCTTAGCTAAGTTTGCTCCTGGCAGATAAGAAAATCAGGTGGGTTAATGGATGTATTCATCCTTCAATCCCTTTCCTCCTAATGACTATAAAGGGAGCTCTGTAGTTATGACATGGAGAGGAGATAGACTGTCCAGCCATCACATGGTCTAGGTTCCTGTGTGACCATAAAATAAACCATTAATTTGTGGATGAGGACATTTTGAGTTCAAAATTTTTCTTTTTAGAACAAGGAAATCAAATTTTATAGAAATTTCTTTTAAAAAAAAAAGATTTTATTTATTTATTTGACAGAGAGACACAGCGAGAGAAGGAACACAAGCAGGGGGAGTGGCAGAGGGAGAAGCAGGCTTCCCGCTGAGCAGGGAGCCCGATGCAGGACTCGATCCCAGGACCCTGAGATCATGACCTGAGCCGAAGGCAGACACTTAACGACTGAGCTACCCAGCCACCCCTAGAAATTTCTTTTTAGAACAAGGAAACCTAGGCATGGAAATGAGTAATATTGGATAGCAGGAGAGGTTCAACATTTTGAAATATTCAACATCTTTGAAATATTTCTTTTTTGAAAAAAAAATTTTTTTTTGAGCTTCACCTATTTATCTGAGAGAGAGAGAGAGAGTGGGAGGAGGGGCAGAGGGAGAGAATCTTTAAGCAGACTCCCTGTTGAACTTGGAGCTGGAAGTGGGGCTCAACCCCACTACCCTGAGATCACAACCCGAGCCAAAACCAAGAATGGGACGCTCAACCGACTGACCCACCCAGGGGCCCCTTGAAGTATTTCTTACAGCAGCTTCTGCCCGGCTTCACTGGAATTGGAGATATCACATTTGTGTAGGGGACCTTCATGTTTAGCTATTTGACAAAGGGCTTCTTGAAACTGGAATTGATAAATGGTCCTTGTATAGTATCTGTAAAATAGACAAACAAGAGAGCAGTCCCGTGTTTAATTACTGTGCTAGACTCACAGATTGGGGCATATGTTTAAATTCTGAGGCTCTAGTAACCAAAGAGATACTAGTCCAACCTCTTTCTCCAAAAGACCCAAATATGAATCCTGCAGACTCATCATAACCTACTTGTATTTATGTATCAGCTGATTAAAAAGGCAGTATTACTTTGTTAAATGTTAGTTCACATTTGTATTGTGCTTTCCATATTTATGGCCCTTTCATGTAAATAATGCCAATTGATCCCTATGGCAGGCCAACAATATTATTTCCACCTTCCAAATAAAGAAACTGAGGTTCAGCAAACTCAAGATCTGGGGCTAATAGGTGAAGAACATAGGTTTTTGGACTTCAAATTAAAAATACTCTATTACCATCACTCTGAGCACTGCCAGTAACCAGAAGACAAAGATAATTTTATTTCCCCCAAGGATTCTATAAATTCCTTCATGGTAGAGAAAAGATCTCACATAAGTTTTATTGGACCCAATAAATCATGTTGAGTTAAATTGAATTAAAATTGATGATCTGTTTTGAGGTTGTAGGGGGAAGGAGGGTAGAAAGAGAAAGAGAAATTATAGTCATTACTTCATAGATCCCTATTTCTTTGCCATTAGCACAGCTGTCCACAAACCCTGGGGGTTAAACAGTGAGAAGACAACTGTCATTTACCTGATGAATGAGTAATCATTAGCAACATGGAACAGAGATGCAGGGTCACAGTATGTTTCATCATGGGGCAAGGGTTCCACCACCCCGACTAAGTCTCGCCTTTGGGGAACAAAGCAGATACGTTAGAGGCAGTTAACATGGTTTTGTCAGGTGAAATAGAAACAGTGTAAAAAATTACAGAATAGAGCCCTCCTGTGGTTATCTCTTCCTTTTTTAATTCATCCAGAATATACCACTGGAAAACAGCTGCATCTTCAAAACACTAATTTAATAAAGTGCATCCCATGGCCAAAAATGTACAGTGAAAATCTTAATAATCCCTCTTTGGTACCACATTCCATGTGTTCCTGGCAGACAGAATTTTGTAACATTGACAACTTATTCTTCAAAGCTAGCTGGAGTGCCCCCTCCTCTGTGGGGCCTGCCCCTGATCCCACCCACCCGCCAGCACAGTGAACCCCTCCAGCTCCCTTAGCCTTCCCTAGTTGTGCTCTTTTGGCATTTCTCTCTCTGTCTTACAATTATTCATACACATCTTCTTCTTGGCCCTGGACACTGGAGCTCCTAGAGGGCGGGGCTGTCTCAGTTACCTTTATGGTTCCAGTGTCAATCATGATGCCAAATGCTAAGGAAAGACTGCATGTATGTTTGTTGAACTAATGGAGTGATTAATGCATAATGAATGATTTTAAGGGTCTGGTACCATTTACCTTTCAAAATAAACCTTTAAAGGGGATCAAAAATTAATTCAATCAGAAAAAAATGCAGGGAAACCATGTACTTGGCATTATTTAAACTTAAGACATTTGTCCTTTCTGATTGTGGGATCATTAGAGACAAATTCAGTAATACTCAAATACTAGAAACAGTTACTTTCGCTGCTGTCTCCTTCCTCCCAAGTAGAATTTATGTCAACAGAGAATCTTGGCAGAACAGTGGCACTGACTTAAATTCGTGGATACAGGGCTGAATGTTATATAGGTAGATCTTCATCACAAAAAGGAAAAATAAGAAAAACAAAGCAAAATAATTGACAGGAGTCTGACTAATAGAGGGAGGGGAAAATACTCTTCCTTTTCCTTCTTTCCTTCTTTCCTTCCTTCCTTCCTGTCTTCTTTTGTAATTCTTTCATCCCAAACCCATTTATTTCATACCTGTGTGTCCCAGGCATGAAGAATGTAGTGCTGAAACTATTGAAAGCGTTACTATCTGTTGCCCAAAAGTGCCAGCCTCTCACTAGCCTGGAATTCTCTGTTTCCCTCTACATACACCTGGTTAACTCTCACCTCTCTCTCAGAGCTTAATTTGGATGCCTCTCCTCATCTGACCCACCAGATTGGGCTTTCGATCTTGCCTTGGATGCTCATGGATCCCCATACACTCCCATAACAGAACACATTGCCATGGTTTCATTTTCCACATCCCTCCATAGACTAAAATTTCTTTGAAGTCAAGGAAAACATCTGAAATGATCAGCATTGGATCCCCAGTGCCTAAAATATCACAGTTTAATGGGTGACCCAGCACTTAAGAAGATAGACCATGAGAAGTTGTGTCATCGGATCCTGCTTGGGGGAAGGCGGAACCAAGGACATATTATCTGAGGAGAAAGCCCCCAAATGAAGACTTGAAAAATAAAAAGGAGGCAGTGTGTGCATGCATGCGTGCATGCTTGCATGTGTGTGTGTGTGTGTGTGTGTGTGTGTGTATGTGTGTACAAGCCAGGAAATTGCCTTTAGGTAAGTGGTAAACTCATGAGACAAAACATTTTGCTGATTCCATATTCATTGACTTACTTCATCTCCCACCATTTTTTTATCCACTGCTCTTTGGGAATTTCACCCTTAAAGACCATCCATCTCCACTTTTCTAACATGTAAGTAAATGGTAGAGTTCCAACAATTGTAAGTGCTTGTTTGAATAGGAAGTTTATGTCTGTTTCTGAAAGTAAAATGGAAAAGGATAAATATTAACATGAGGACGACGGTGGATGTGTTGTATTAATTTCCCAATCTCAAGATATTATTCCTCAAGATATACTTACATTAAGGATGATTACATGAGAAATACTGACAATGAACATAATAATATGTATCTACTCATTTTCTCAGCTAAGGGACTTGGAGGAGGGTGAAGACTTGGAAAGAACAGGTAAAATGAATCTGCAAGCAACCGCTAATCCTCATTTTTTCATTAGTGTCAATTGCCTTCCTTAAATACCTCTTATCAGAGCCAATTAGGGCTATTTCATCTACTGTCATACTATTTATTCCTGTAAGCTCCATGAAGGCAGTGACTGTAAATGTCTCATTCAAGACTGTACACCTAACCTGGTGTCTCCTACATGATACCCTCTCTGAGTCTCTGTTAAAAAAACAAATTTTAAACAGATGTGGCCAAAAGCCAGTAAACCAGGGAGGAAAAACACAAACAAAAAAGAGCCTCTCCAGAAGAAACTATCCACTGGATAATCAGAAGTACAGTACACTTTAAATGTACTGACATCTTCTTCACCTCAGTTTAAAATGCTTTAACACATTATGTGATCTCATCTATCCTTTATTTAGTGATGTAAAAAGCAGTAGAGCTCAGCCCTAGTGTACTAGGGAAGCTCAGTGAACTGTAAGCAGGCGGATACTATCTACTTGGCACAGCACTGTACCTCTAGTGTCGAGAAAAATGCCTTGCACATAGTATAGGCTCAGTAAATATTTTTGGAAGAAGAAAGGAGGCAAGGTAAAGAGAAGGAGGGAGGGAGAGAGAGAAGGAATGAAGGGGTTCATTTACCATCATTCACAGATCAGGGGCAGAGCCAAGGAAGGAAACAAGAATTTTTCAAACCAGTTGTTTAACCATGTCTAGTACTATCCTAGTGATTCAATCATCTTTGCCTGCTGTCAGGGAATATTTAAAAAATGATAAAAACAACTAATTGTCTGTTAATCGACTTAAGAATTATATTTTAAAATTAGGCAACAGATGTGGCTGCCGTGAACTCCCTTTCCTTTGTTGCTCCCTTCATGGGAGGATGCTATTACTCATCTATTACCCACTGGGTCTATGCTTACAGTAACTTTTTCAGACATGATGAAGACTCTACACTGACCTACTCCCAGGCCTTCATGAGATCACCAAAGTCTGGAGCCAGAAACAAGGCACAGTGAATTGCCCCCACAAGGATGGAGCTCATGACCTTGACCTCACTGACCAAACGTTTCAGCCAGTGGAGCTGATGTTTTGAGCCACATAACTAAAATGAGGGGAGAGAAATATACAGAAGAGAACATATTTGGCTCTAAGTATCCTCCTTTTACAAGGAAGAATCAAAAGTCATGGCATCTTCACTGAAGAATCTGGATCTCACGAACATTCGTCATGTGCCATCAAGTCCCAGCCGTCCAAAGAGAAACAGGCTGCCTTGGGCAAAGATGTTGAAGGACAGCATGGATCTGAGGGGATGTCACAGGGGCAAATTCATGCTTCAGCTGGATGAAGAAAACGTTTCAGTCCCATCCAATCTTGATATTCCACCACCCCTTCTTTAAGAACTCTCAAATTTCAAGTCGCACTTTGCTTTGTATAATATTATGGGAAAAGCTTTAGATTACGGCTCTGGTTCAGGTTCTGCTATGTTGCTTTTTGACCTTGGGCTAGTTACTTTTCCTCTCTTGTCTTCAGTTTGCTGCCTCTGTAAAATAGTTTTTAGAATGTTCCAGCTCTCACATTTTGGGAAGTTTTTACCTAGAACCAGGGGGATCTAGTCAGAACTCTAATATTAATTAGCTGGGTGACCTTGGATAAGCCATTTCAGTTCTGTGGGCCTGTTTTAGCATCTTTTATTCCCTGTTAGATGTTTCTTAAAGTTCCAAGACCATTCATCCAGTCAGCTCTCTTATGCCTTTTTCTTTTTTTCTTTTTTTTTTAAAAGATTTTATTTATTGGGGTGCCTGAGTGGGTCAGTCGGTTAAGCGGCTGCCTTTGGCTCAGGTCATGATCCCAGACTCCTGGGATCGAGCCCTGTGTCCTGGGATCGAGCCCCGTGTCCTGGGATCGAGCCCCGCGTCGGGCTCCCTGCTTGACGGGAGATCCTGCTTCTCCCTCTCCCTTTGCCTGCTCTGCCTACTTGTGCTCTCTATCTCTCTGTCAAATAAATAAATAAAAATCTTTTAAAAAAGATTTTTATTTATTTATTTGAGAGAGAGAACGAGCATGGGAAGTGGGAGAGGGAGAAGCAGGCTCCCCGCTGAGGAAGGAGTCCGACATGGCGCTCGATCCCAGGACCCTGGGATCACGACCTGAGCCGAAGGCAGACGCTTAACCAACTGAGCCACCCAGGCGCCCCTTGTTATGATACATTCCTTAAAAAATGTTTTTACCAGTAGCAATTCCCAGTTACCCATAAATATCATGTACTTTATGTGGCAAAAATTAAATATATCCCATACGTGATAATATTAGCCTTTGCCCACAACTAACTAAAGAATCCCCAAAACAAGCCATGAAGAAAAATGTCCATACCATTGTCTTCAGAAAAACCAGGTGGCAAAAGACCGATGTTTTTCAAATGCTTGGGTGTAGCCGCGGAAAGTGACATGATTTCCCCAACAGCTTCATGGAACCCTTCATTAGCTCCATTTCTTAGCAGGAAGGGTTGTACAGCATATGCCATGTCATACTGGATGTGTCCCATCTCGTGATGGGCTGTCAGGAAGTCATCCATCGTCACCTTTGTGCACATCTTGATCCTGCACAAAAACGGGCAAGATTAAAATGAATCTCAATGAATTTGATTTAATCATCACAGTATGAGCAGTATAGGATTTTGGTAGCATGGTTCATCATTCCAAGATTTGTTCACCGATGAATCTTGAGAACTTACCTTTTATGTCCTAGAAACAGTACAAGGTGCTCAATATAAAGCGATGGGCAGGGCTGAATCCTATTGCTCACAAACTAATAGAAAGATAAGCAGAGTCTTCTACTACAAAAACTCTCAGGCAAGTACTCTGTAAGTGATCAGTAGACATGGCCTTGGGCATAACAATAAGTGAATGCAGGCACAGTCTCCTAGAAGCGCCGAGAAGGGCATAACTGAGGATGCAATGAGCAACCCGGACCTTGATCAACATGTAGAAGTTTGCCAGGTAGATGGCAGGGAGGGACAAGACGTTGACATTCCTGGAAGTGCTCATTGAAAAAGGCTTGAGAAAAGGGTGTAGCATTCAGGACACAGCAGGCAGTTTGGTAGAGCCAAGATAGAGAAGTAGGAGGAGAAGGGGCTGGAAATTGATATTTGGGAGTCATTAGCATTGTAAGTCAGCGAGTTGATGTGGTGGCCCATGAAGCAGGCATAGAATGGCAAGGAAAGAGGGCCAAAAACAGAGCCCTAGGAGGTCCCAGTACGTACGGAGTGGAGAAAGATGATTCAGAGAAGATGGAGGAGGAGAGAGAGAGAGGAGTCAAAGAAGTCCAGAAGAGCATGACAATGCAGAAGCCAATGAAAAATAGCATTTCGAAGAAAACTTGTAAACACCGTCTAAGGCTGCAGTGGCCCAATTCAATAAGGACTGCATTCGGCAATTGACAGTGGTCCTGTTCAGCTTGGCAAGAGCAGTTCCATTCCGGTGAATGCAGGGGGCATATTTCAGTAGGTTCCCAAATTAATTTTCTTACCCCTCTGACCATGTCATCCCCCTGATAAATACTCTGTAAGTCTCCCCCAGTGCTCAAGAAGAAACTCAGCTTCCTTAATACAGCCCAGTAAGACCTGCCTTTCTAACCTGGTTTTTCTCTATTCTCTTTTGAAACAATCACAAGAAGAGCTACTGTGTGTTTAGTGTCTACAGTACCTAAGAGCCTGGGCTAGGAAACTTACATGTACTCCCTCATTTTTAAGGCTCTCTCTAGTATGGGAGTCAGTGAATTGCTTTGATAAATGAGGCTTTGTTGGAACACAGGTGCCATTTGTTTATGTACGGTACGTGGCTGCTTTGATGCCACAAGGGCAGAACTGAATCGTTGCAGCAGAGACCTGCAAAGCCTGGACTATTTACTATCCAGCCCTTTACAGAACAGGACTGTCAGGCCCTACTCGAGTGGACGCTGCTGGGGGCCTGCCCAGACCAGCTCTCCCAGGCAGATCCACCCATCCCCCATTGTGACTGCATCATAGCCCTTAAAAGCCAACAGCTGCTTCCTTGTGCACTGCCTTTGGCTAAGTGAGAGGTGCCTCAACCAGGAGAATGTGTCCTCCCACACTCTGGGGCAGTCCGCAGCCAGTGACTGACTAATGTGGGGGTACAAAAGGCCAGTCCTCTTTTCTCAAGGTGTGACCAACTGTGGTACAAATCGGGGTCCAGAGAGCCCCGTGGGATCAGGCTGAGGCCAAGTCTCCAACAGAGGCCACATCCTTACTTAACTCCTTCCCCTGCCTACCCCCCTTCCCTCACCCCCTTTTGCCTGACGTCTGTCCCTCAGTGAAGCATCTGTACCAGAATCTTCTTCTCAAGCTGGGGAACCCAACCTAAGACACTCACAAAGCTGCTACCTGGGGATTACCACTCCCTTTTAGAGATAAGGAAAATGAAACCCGAGAAGGTTGAATACCTTGCCCAACGCTACCTAGTCATTAAGTTACACACCTGGGATTCGAAAGCCTGTGCACATTCTGCTGTATCACAGACCCTTCTTCACATGACCTTTATTCTAGCCTAACTTGCTGGTTCTGGTACACAATGCCAGGCCCTGCCTCTCTGCATTTGATCCTGCTTTTCTTCCAGCCCAGTGTCCTCCTCCCAGCCCTGTCTGTCCAAACCCTTCTCGTCTTTCAAGCCTAATTCAAATGTCACCTGAAAAGCCCTGTCTGAGCCTACATCCTATTCCGGGTGTAGTCAGTTCTCTTCCAATTCCCTATAGAGTGTTCTCTGTGGTTCTCTTCTAACACGTACCACCTTCTCTCTTTTATCCCAGCTTATTTATTCACCTGTCCTATCTCACTCATAAGAGAGAAACATGGAGGGGAAGAACAATGCCTGATCCACCCAGCCATCTTCCATAAATCTTAGCACCAAATCTTTCTCACGGGGACACCACCCTTCCCATGACCAGGCAAATCTAATGGGTGCATATTATTTCAAATGAGGCAGACAGGCTAAAGTTCAAGTTAGGGCCTGCTGACAATCCCCTTTTCCTGGAAAAGCCCAGATGTGCTCTCATGGACTCCCGAGTCCTCATTTAAGGAGAGTTCACACATCTCTTCTGTGCTTAGAGAAGCAGAGAAGAAATCCAAATCCATCCTCATTCCTGCCTCCATTGTCTCCCAGTTTAGTATCAGCTTTGTAAGGATCATCCTCACTACCTGAAGTCACGCTTCCCTAGGTCCCAAGCTGTGGGGTGGCAGACCACTTTCCGGCTGTCGCCTGGCTCTGTTAGCATGGAGTTTTCCCAGAATCCTTGAGTCATGTTGGGAAGGCCAACAGACACAAAGAACTTCTCAGCCTCCTCAAATATCCTCCTTGCATCCCAATTCTGAAAGAAAAAAAAAAAAAGAACGGCATTTCATTCTAGCATTAAAATAACAGCATTCTTTCTGTTGGCTATGTACATAGGCATAACCTTTCTGGAAGGCAATTTGGCGACATGTACGGACATGTCAAGCTTTCAAAGTGTTTACACTCTTTGTCTCAGTAATCCTGTCTCTAGGGAACTAACCTAGGAAATTCTCAGAAGTTAGGTCAAAGAATTACATTTAAAATGGGTTTTTTTGTTTATTATTTTTAAATATTGAAATATATTTGACACATCACATTGTGTAAATTTAAGGTATACAACATGTAAAATGATTTTTAATAGACAAAAAAGTGGAAACCACCACCAGAATGGTTAAATACATAATGATGTCTTCGTGGAATGGAAAATCTAAATAAATTCCATTCATAAAGACTTTTTATTGATGTTTTTTGTAATTTAATATTAAGTGAAAAAGTAGAATATATAAACCACTTATATAATGTGATAGTAATGAGGAAATACACAAAAAATTAACAGTAGACTGTGTGAGATTATGTGTGATGTTTTTGTTTTTATGCTTTATATTCCAAGTATAAGCAAACAAAAATGACCTTCTCTTTCCTAAAAAACTATTCAACTCAAGCCAACAATCCTTGATCAAGCTCCTTCAAGGGGGGGAGGCCCTGGTGTTAGGCTCAGTGGAAGACACAAACAATAAGGTGCAGACAAAGTCATGGACTTTTGGAACCCAAAAGGCCTGCGTGTGACCCAGTAGCCAGTAAGTAGCTGGGCCTTGGCTTCATAGTCCGTATGGGAATCTAAAGTTTCAGAATGTTCTGGAACTGGAAAGGGGCAGCAGTAGGTGTCTGCCATCCAGCAAACTCTTCTGGGAGCTGATCAGGGCTTCTTTGGGGAAAAGGACCACAAAACTAAGTTTGTGCAGGTGACAGATAATTCATAAATCACTTCTGGTGACACAGAAAACTTCCTCTGATCTCAAAGACCAGTCAAGTCTGGTTTTTCTCCTCTATCGCCTCAGGGATATGACACAGGATGTGACACTGGGGATGTTTTTTATTATTGCCCTTTAAAGGCAATATTGGTATTAGTAGGTATGGCATTCTCAAGCAGAAAGAATATCTGTATACCAAAACAGCGCAGGCTAGTAAGCACAGTTAACGTCTGTTAAATGCAGAAGGAACGAATGGAAAATGAGACTGGAAATATTAGGACTTTTGAGGTCAAACCTTTGTTGCCACTGATTGTCTTTGTGACTTCGGGCAAGACATTTACCCAGGCCTTAGTTTCCTCACCTACAACACGGATCCATCACCATCCTTATCCTGACAGTCTCGTAAGTGTGTTGTCAAGACGACCTTAGGAGAGATGGTGCGTGTACTAACACCGGAAACAGGCTGAGGAGCTATGTGCAAATGAACTTCTGCTGCTCCTCAACTGTGAAACCAGGCCGAGCACAGCTTCGGGAGTTTGGAGGCCCTTGCAGCTTCACGTTTTTATTTTGCTGTGGCCTTTCCCCAGGAGCATGTTATATATGGGAAGATGTTCACTGCATGGCTGCTTATAGGGAAGGAAATCATGGTGCAACTCTCTGAAGACATTTTATACAGCCAAGAGAAGTATGACCATACATTGTACCCGAAAAATGTAGACTATCAGCTGAATAAAGAAAAACATATAATTATAACATGACTTCACCCATGGTAGGGAACACGGTGAATTTAAACAATTACGCAAGGATGGTAACAAAAAGTAATATAAAAATTATTTTAAAGATTCCTATAGTATTTTTAACAATAACGATTTTTTAAAAATCTTCTAATGATATCATTTTTTCTGTTCAGAGAGACTACAGACTGATTACTTAGTGGCGACTAACTCTGGAAAGAGTAATGCCAACCAGTCGATAATTCCACATCTTACCGCTTGATGGAAAACTCAGGTCATCTCCATTTTTAGTATCTCTCAGCAAGATCAATACCATACTTATCATTCAAGGTACTTGATGTCACTGACACTGTAAATTACTTTTCCATGAAAAGAGAGCTACATCAGAAATATATTTATTATTTTTTAAGATTTTATTTATTTATTTATTTATTTATTTGAGAGAGAGAGTGTGTGTGTGCACATGCACCAGCGTGGAAAGGGCCAGAAGGCAAGAGAGAGGGAGGAGGAAAGAATCTCAAACAGACTGAGATCATGACCTGAGCTGAAACCAAGAGGCAGATGCTTAACCGACTGAGTCACCCAGGCCCCCCCAAGAAATACATTTAAATTAGCTTAACATTTTTTTATTTACATGGTTTTACATGCAAAAGAAAAGGAAAGAAGAGTGGCAGAAAAAGAAATGAAGTTGAGGATTTAGATTTGGTTTTTAAGGCCTCTTCCTACCTGGTTCACCATTGCATCAGTAACATCTATGTTTGGTTTCTGTCTGAAGGGGACTGTCAGAGGGTACAGGTTTGTCCAAAATCTACCCCACATATCGCCTATTTAAAAAAAAAAAAAGATTTTGTTAATACATAGCAAAGGCAGCAGAAGCATAGACCTGATTTTACACAGTGCATAAGTTAGGATCGGTAAATAGGCCACACAGTATTCTAAATTTAATCTAGTTTCTTTTCATTACCTCTTTTTCTGTTCTCTTATTTACAATTTTCAACACTCCCTTCTTTTACTATCTCCTCTAAAAGGTTAAAATGGCAGGAGATTATCCCTGTTTCTCCCATTTTGAATTACAATTCAAAGGCACAATTTATTAAATATATGGAACATCATAGCTACTATAGATTAGAAACAGATTTATATAATCTACCATCCATGGAACAAAATATTGCCAGTTAGACTATTAGTAATTCCTAATATTGGACTCAAGAGAGATCATATAGGATCATCATCCAGGAATCTCTACTAACTAGTAACAAAGTTCCACTTTTATCAGTATACTATAGTATTACACTTAATTGGGTAATTTTTCAAACATCTCAAACAAATGCTAAATTGGATTCCAAGGCCAGAGACCCTAAAAGGCAAGATGGATCTAGAAAAAGTCAATCTAATAGCAAGACCAGGATGTTGGCACCAAAGGAATGGGGCAACATAACTACATGAAGAATATTCCAATGAACTCATGTTTTAAACAATAAAATTCAGTAGAGGTAAGGCCTAATAGAGGCCTATGCTTACATTTTATTTATTTATTTTTAAAGATTTTATTTATTTATTTGAGAGAGAATGAGCACAAGCAGGGAGGAGGGGCAGAGGGAAAAGGAGAAGCAGACTCCTCACTGAGCAGGGAGCCCTGGGATCATGACCTGAGCCGAAGGCAGACACTTAACTGACTGAGTGCCCCTCTGCTTAAATTTTAAAGGAAGATGTATCCACTATAAAAATATGTGATAAGTGACTTCAGGCTGAAACATAGCCTACATGTAAAAGACCAAAAGGGACCCAAGAGACAGTGTGACATGGCTTCCAAAACACAAATGTGATCTTAAGGTAAATAAGTGGAATTATAGTGTCTAGAACAAAGGAAGGCATGGTACCATTTTTGCTCTATATTGGCCAAACCTCATCTGGAGTAATGGTTCAGTTCTGAGCATGGTATTTGAAGAGAGACATCAACAAAGGCTAGCTTGTCCAAAGGAGAACAATTAGAAAATTGAGATTTTAAGGAATGGCTAAAAATCTGTGTAGGATATTTCACTGGAAAGAAGCAAAGAGTGTATACATGATGGTAACAATAATACCCTCTAAAATATATTGATTACATACTCTTGTGCCAAGTACTATGTTGTGCCTTATACAATGGTTGTTTAAAAGATCCAGAAGGCCATCTTACAGAAGAAGAATGGACATATTCTGGGTAACCTCATATCATGGAATTAGATGTAATGAATGCAAGGCATTAGAGGGGTGTTGATTCAGTCCCACATAAGGTAGAACTTGCTTATAATTGGTGCCACGTAGCAATAGATTAGCCTACCTTGGAAGGAAGAAAGAGCCACATCACACCAGATAGGTTTAAGCAGAAACTGAATTACTAAAGAAAGCCTACCAAAGACATTGTAGAGAGTATTTATATATTGCCTTGGAATAAAAGTCTCCACAGTTCCTTTGTCCATATTCTCTCCTGCTGAGAGAGAGCTTTGGCTCTTGAGAAGAATTAGCCACCAGCAACTTAGCTTGGTAGGAATGCTATGTATGCATGACAGGAACTTTCCAAACATGTATATCTTATTTGGCCTCAGCTTCTAGGGAGTGGTAGAGGGGAAGGAAGGATGGCCACTCTCTGGAAGGGAATTAGGCAATTCAGTAAAGGGCCCCAGGACTTTCATGGTCTATAAAGGCTCTGTGGCAGGATAGAAAGTTCTTGGAAGACTGAGTCTCCTCTTAAGCTAGGCATTTGTCTTCATGGCAAAGACTTCATTCAAAACCCATATAATTCCAAAGCACATACTTTGCAGTGAAAGTAATTGGTGCAGTTTAGAATAAACTTATGAAACTTTCACTCAAGCTATACCTTAATTCTAGAAAGCCTTTCTCTCACCCCTGACCACCCCCAGCCTACCAAGCTTCATTCCTCTGACAATATAATACTAAAATGCCAAACTCCACCTCAAGAGCTTAGCCAATCAATTTAAATTATAAAACTTATTTTCCCCATTTCTACTCTCATTTGAACTTGGAGTTCTTTCTCTAGTTATCTTAAATAACCCCTTTATCCTTTGGACTGTGGCCAACATAATAACCCTTTATGTGTAAAATAAAGTAATGCAATAGAGAACAATTTTAAATGGCTTTTATGTCGAAGAAAGTGCTGGCAAAATGTGATTTCGATAATGTTACTAACTTCATTCACAAAATTTTCCAAAAGTTTTATGTTGGGCCTCATTCAGAAAAAAAAAAAAGGTTATTGGTGGAAATAACAAAGAACAAACTACACAAAGAGTTCCTGGAGTTTCTTACCAAGCAAATGGGCCGGGAGGCATCCAGTTGGGCTGATATGGGAAGGGTAGGTGTCCATCAGCTTTGCCCTCACATAAGCATGAAGATGTTGATACAATGGTTGAATCTGAAAGGCCCAGGAAGAAAATTTAAGACCAAGAGCAGTCTACTCCAATTTCCAATCCCCAACACTAAAGATAGGAGCCTCTTTAGACAAGTAGAATTTCCCTAAATTCTAATTTCCTCTCCTCTCAAATACTCTGGAGAGTTTGAAAGCATCTCTTCTTCCCAGATATTAATGATGACTAGCTTTACTGCTTAAAACAATTAACACACCTGGAGGAATACAGGTCCCAAAATGAAAGCAGATGCAAAAAATATTCATTTTAAAGATGTTACCTACTTCCTTTGTCTTTAAATTGAAGTACATTTACAGCCCATAAAATTCACCCATTTTTAAATGTACAGTTTCATGAGTTTTAGTAAATTTATACTGTTGGACAAAACTCTTGTCCCCATTTGCAGTCAATTCCAGTCCCACCCCCAGCCCCAGGTCATCACTGAACTGATTTCTATTTCTACAATTTTGTCTATCCTGGAAATTTCACATAAATGAAATCATAAAGTATGTGACCTTTTGTATCTGGCTTCTTTCACTCAGCATGATTTTTAGGTTCACCCATGTTACTGATGTATCAGTAGTTCATTCTTTTTATTACTGAGTAGTGTTTCATTGTATGAATACATCTGAGTGTGCTTCATTTAGTATCTCATGGATACAACTCACCAGTTAAGGACAACTAGGTTGTTCCCAGTTTGGGGCTATTATGAATAATGCTTCTATGAACTTGCATGTGTGAGTCTTTGTATGGATCTATATTTTCATTTCTCTCATATAGATACCTAAGAGTGGAATACCTTAGCCATATGATAAGTGCATGTTTAACTTTTTAAGAAACCGCCAAACCGCTTTCCCCAGCAGCCGCGCCATTTTAACCAAAACCATTCTGGTGTGTGTGTGGTGAGGTTTTTTTTAAGATTATTTATTTATTTATTTGAGAGAGACAGAGCACGAGCGGCCGGGGAGGAGGGGTGGGGACAGAGGGAGAGGGAGAAAGACGAACAGACTCCCCACTGAGTGGGGAGCCCAACGAGGGGCTCCATCCCAGGACCCTGGGATCATGACCTGAGCCGAAGGCGGTCACTTAACCGACTGAGCCACCCAGGCGCCCCTCTCCAACTTCCATTTTTGATGGCTCTGCCTAACTAAGGCTATGACAGAGTCGGTCTACATAAGAAGTTTGAAGGCACAGGGATAAGCGGGAGATGTGGGAATCAAAATGAAGAAACAGGGAGACACTGAGAAGAGTCCATGGGATACTCTCCTTTCCTTATAAAGACTTCCTTAGTCGAAGGTAAGGAAACAACAATATTAGTTGTCCTGAGGAAGGAAGCAAAACCTACAGCTCTGCTAACAAAGTAAGACAGTGTGGGTCCCAGGTAGTTCACAAAAACTATTCCTTCTTATAATCTAAAAGACCATTC
The DNA here is from genome assembly GCF_004348235.1 of Phoca vitulina. Lineage (NCBI taxonomy): Eukaryota > Metazoa > Chordata > Mammalia > Carnivora > Phocidae > Phoca > Phoca vitulina. Next base: position 2,093,606 of record NW_022589758.1, read on the forward strand.
CTCCCTGTAATCTTTCCTTCTTATAATCTTGCTCTTGGTAATTGCTGGTGAGTTCAGTGGCTGAAAAGGGGAGGAAAGCAGAGCAGTTCTGATCATCCATAGCGGTTGCCCTATTATTCTTTAAAATCTTTTCAAGCTCTAATATTCCATAACTCTGAGGCCTGGGAATAGCTGACGAGTGTGGTAAGAACAAGCCAGAATGCTTTTGGTCATTGCCCCTTCCTCCCGTGCACTGCCCTACATCGGTCCCCTGCTTACCTGGGTGAAGGTCTGTTCCACATCTTTAATCAACTGGTCGCGGCTATAGTTATAGCCATTTGTCCACTCCTCTTCATAATCTCCTCTCCAATAATCCCCATAGTCCTCATAATCTGTTTTTAAAAAGGAGAAGTAAGAGAACGTAAGGGAAAGAAAGAGATGAGGCACTGTATATATCGAATAACCTTGCTGGGAGGTTAAAAAAGCCAAAGATCTGTCACATTTTTACTGCCCTTCTAAGTGATAGGGCAATATCCCTCAAAGGGCTGAAACGAATAATAATGCTAGCTAGTGTCTGTCAAGCACTTGCTCTCTGCCAGAAATTTTAACGCATTATCTCATCTAATAAGCACAAAAACTCTACAAGAGTGACATTATCAAAGTCCCCACCATGCAGATTAGCAGGCTGTTCTTAGACAGTGAAATCATTTGTCCAGGGTTACCCCACTGGTAAGGGGCAAAGGCACACTGCGAGTCCCCTAACCCTCGGTCTCTGCCTTCTCCAGACTTCAGTTTGTATCTTTGGCTTTCCACCATGTGATTGGATTTGAGTTTTTAAATTCTCCTTTTGTTCAGGGCCTTATATTTTCACATCTAACTCATCTGAGACCTTGCCACGGGGGGCCTGTGTCTGTTTGCAAATTCCATGTCGGCACAGAACATTTCTCTGCGCTTCATGTAGCATCTCTGCGTCAGCAAACACAAGCTTGCAGTAGGATGTTAGCCGATAACATTTGCAAATCTGTTCTGATAATGTTTACTTTTACACGCACACTGGCAATGGGTGATCAGAAGGAAGAGAGAACGAACTCTTTGGATGGAAGGATATGGGGATGAGCTACTGTCTCCAGTTTGCCTGTGGCTTGAGAATATCAGTTTAAGTGGCAGTGAAAGACATTTAGAAACAACAGATGAAAAAAAAAATTTCTTCCTTCCTCAACCCCAGGGGGCAGTGAATCACCAAAGCATAAAGTTACTCATAATGCCATTAGCTTCAGCTCATTATTCAGGCAGGAGAATAAGTTAGGAGATATGGAAATTCTGCCCCATGTTAAGAGTTTTATGACCACACGATCTGAGTTATAATGACAACTGCAGAACAGAATGGATTTCCAGCCTAAATTAATCTGATTTTATTTTCTTTCTGGGACACCATCTTGAGTTAAAGACACAAATGGCCTTTGAGAATAAACTGTGGCCAGATAGGAGTTTAGGTGAGAGACAGTGTCTCTGTCTCCCATCCTGTCTAAGAACCAGAATCCCTACTCAATCCCCAGGCTACCTCAGGTTCCTGATACATCCCCAGACAACTGATTTGTTTGACACCCTGTAGTTCAGTCTCATTTCTGAGCTCTTTAAACTGTAGAATGTCAGTGCACCATTCCCTATTCCCTAGTAGTTTCTTCTTTGAGACACATAACCTGAATTTGTTCAGCAGATGATCATTAATTCAGGGATACTTCTTCTATCAAAGGGCAGCCTTGGTAATTCATGAGAAATAGCCCACAGCCCCATAGAGGGCTTCAGGACCTCTTTAGACCGGCAAACTTACTGTTGGCTCTTGCCATCTCATTTTTCAGGGCCACATACTCTTCATATAATGGCCTCAGCTGCTTGCCAACCTCAGACCTCCAGCCTTCCCAGGCCCAGAGCCTCTCATTGTAGTCTCTGCTGTTTGCCATTATGTCATCCAAACCTGTCATTGCAAAGCACCCAATAGGAAATCAACATGCATTTCTAATATTTTTATTTGCAAACAATTATATGAGCTTTAAATAATTAAAAGTAAGGCTGGCAGACATCAAGGTGATAAGGTTATTAAATGAAATCTCACGATTTTATCAATTTCTTCATCCTTGTTATAGTTTCAAAATATTTCTGCAGAGAAAATAAACCATTGAAATCATTTAGCTACTAACTTAATTAAATTCCTTGGAATGTGACAAAATTTACCCTGAAGTTTTGTTATAAATTAAAAGTTCATCTATGTGTTGCAACACCTATTTGGAATCTTATCATCTTTGGATTATCCATTTGAAAGGCACAATGTTATCATCCAGTGCCAATCTCAGTCAGGTAAGCATTAAGCATCCACCTCTTGATTTTGGCTCAGGTCATGACGTTGGGGTCATGGGATCGAGCCCCGTGTAGGGTTCTGGGCTGAGCGCGGAGTCTGCTTGAGATTCTCCCTCTCTCCCTCTCCCACTGCCCCAAAACCCCACGCACAGGCACATGCTCTCTCTCTCTTTCCCTCAAATAAACAAACAAATAAATAAAATCCTTAAAACTTGAGAGTAAAAAAATTAAATTTCATAATCATTTCTCAAAATTAATAACCTACCTGGCTCAAGTAATAAGCACTCCTGTGGATTATTTGGCTTACAAGCTTTTCCCGTACTGTAGATGGTGCTCATTGCATTTAGGATTGTGTTCAACTGCAAATTAAACATAATAAACGATGTTTAAACTGGGAAATGTGCTGTATGGAATGCTAAGGTAAAGATGTCCTTTTGACCATGTGATTTTTTTATGCCCTCAAAATACAGCAGTTCCCATCATTGCCAAGTATCCTCCTTTATGTAGGGTAGGAATATCTCTGGTAAATTCCCCCGTATTAACTAACACAGAACCTTAGATAGACACACCTAATAAATATATGTGGAGTGACTGAAATAAACAGATCTACCAAAATTCTGGGGACGTTGCTCAGGTACACATGCACGGAGACGGGCATTTGTTGTCTTGTCCAGCATTCTCTGAGTACACATTTACTGAACATCTACTATGTCCTACACTCCGATAACTCTGACATGAACAAGTCACTGGTCCTCAAGTCATGGGACAGTGGGGCCATGAAATCAATAATTACATAACCAAGTGACAAGTGGTATAACTGTCGTGAAAAAGTGATGTGGCAGTCTGGCGGGGAGTGGATAAATGAAGAACTTGGAGATTCAGGGATGGCTTCAGAGAGGAGGGGACATTAGTGCTGTGTCTTGGAAGAGAGGTACAAATTAGCCAAGTAGAAAAAGGAGAGAGAAGGCAGAAGCTAAAAGGTGGATGGAGGTTGGGAAAGAGCAGGCATTTTCCAGAAGTGATGACACGTTGAAGGAAACTGGCATAATGATGCTGACTGAGGGAAGTAGGGGATGTAAGGATGGAGAGGTCAGCAGGAGCCAGGTCGTAAGGGGCCATCTGTGCCACACTAAAGAGTTTAAACTTTACCCTGTAGGTAAAGGAGAGTAAAGGTAGTAGAGTTAAGCAGTGCTACTCAAAGTATGGTCTGTGGACCAGGGCAAGACAGTAAATGGTTTGTTTCTATTCTGTGATAAGTACAGGAATCAAGAGAATAAATGTTTTTTTTTTAAAGAGAATAAATGTTTATAAACTTTTAAAAACCATTTGATATTCCCATGACATCTAGGCATGAGAGCAATGAAGTAAACCAAGTATTGATCTGCAATGGATTGGTAATAAAAGAAGAAAGGGAATAAGAGAGGGAGAAAAGGAGGGAGGGAGGGGGAAGGGAAGGGTAGGCTAGGGAAGGGAAGGGAAAGGAAGGGAAGGGAAGGGAAGGGGAGGAACTGGTTCTCTTCCACATTTGATTTAAGAAGCACTGGATGAAAGACTCTGTTTCCCTTCTCCTATTCCCTCTTCCATTATTCTTTCATTCTGCTACAAGAGTCATTATCCTAGAACATGAAATAGAGCCCATGCTTAACACTTCAACAAGATCCCATAGTCCAAATGAATCAATCCAAATTCCTTACCATGGCACAAAACTCCTCATGGTCTCTTTGTCTACCTGCTTTTTCAATCTCTCCTCCTTCCTCTCCATTGAACTCATGCATCCTTGAGTCTCCTCTCTTCCCAAACACTCCAAGCTTTTACAGGCATTTCAGCGGTTTTCAACTTTAGCTGCACATTAGAATTACCTGGGATCTTATAAAAATACAGTGTCCAGGTTCCATCTAGCTGTCTAGGCTCTAAAAGACCAATGGGCAAGGTTTCACACGGTGTCTTTGTGAAAAACACGGGGAAGCATGGAATGGATAAGATAAAGTGGATTAACAAGGAGTTGGATAATTGGATCCAAAGAATGTGGAATAATAAATATCAACTTGTAGGAAGATATGTGCCATATGGTTTTATCTTTGTCCTTATCATGAATTTTTTATTTTTATAGATGGGGATTACAACAGAGTTCCAGAGGACAAGCAACTGAGAAAGAAGACTTTGATGTTAAATAGTCAAATATTTTAGATAAAAATGTTTTAATAGGTTAGATCAGGGGTCTGTAAACTATGATCTGCAGACCAAATACCGTCTGCTGCCTGTTTTTGTAAAGTTTTATCGGAACACAGCCACACTCATTTGTTTATGTATTAGCTATGCTGATTTCCTGCTGCAACAGCAGAGTTAACTCATTGTGACAGAGACTATATGGCCCACCAAACCCAAGATATTTACTATCTTTTCTTTTACAGAAAAACATTTGCTGGCTCCCAGGCTAGAGAGATGGGATGAGAGATGTTATTTTAACAGGGCGAATACAGGCTTTCTTAAATTTGAACAAACAACCTAGTTAAGAACAGAATTTTGAAAGCTATCATTTTAGAGCAACATTGATGGAAGAGATTTGGAGACTTCATTGACAGTGATGTTGATATGAGCCAACATGGAATTTGACTGTCAAAAAACCCAACCCACACAAACAAAAACCTAATATAGTCCTAGACTGTCTTAATAGATGTAGGGCACAGGAAGCAGAATGTCATATTCCTGCGCACCTTCATGCAGACCGGAACCAACTCAGAGTGCAGTGTTTAGTTCAAGGTTACTGACATAATGAAGACAGCAGCCAGGACTGGTTAGGAAACTTGAAACCACTGTATAGAGGAAAATTGACAGAGTGAAGGATAGTTAGCCTAGATTAAAATAAAAGGACTCAACTAGTTTAAAAAAAATATAGCTGCCTTCATTTATTTAAAAACTATTGTAGGAAAGAGCAATTTGGACCAGGAGGCAGAACAAAGTGGAGGTAAAGCACTTAATGCTCAGTGGAGGGAGTATCTCCATCAATTAGGGGGGCCCACCTATGGAATGGATGTCTTGGAAAGAGATGAATCACCCACCTCTAAAGCAGTCTGAGCTGAGGTTCTTAGCCACTTGTTAAAGACATTGCAGAGAAGAGTCAAAAATGAAAGGGGGAAAGAATTGGACCACATACGGGACTGCTCAAGCTTGGCACTATTAACATTTTGCACCACATAATTTTTTGCCATTGGGGGCTGTCTTGTGCATTGTAGAATGCTTAGCACCATCCCTGGCCTCTACCCACTAGATGCTAATAGCTGCCCCCCTCCCCCAGTTATGACAACCAAAAATGTCTCCAGATATCATCAAATGTCCCTGGGGGGCAAAATCACCCCCGGTTGATCACGACTGACATAGACTAAGCATATTCTTCAGGCTGCCTGGTCCTCAGGAAGGTGACTTCTGTCTATGGTATGCGTATATAACACAGTGCCCAGACAACACCAGTTTAACTCTGTGTCCTAACATAATTATTACCAGCGACTTCTTTCACTTGCAAAAGGATTCCAGTTTGGATGACAAATTCTGTGGTCACCCTACCTAGGCACAGAGCTCTTTCTAATGTCAGCATCACTATCTTTGCAGATAAAGGAAGCAGCCATGGGGATATTAATGTTTAATGTTTCCCAAATATTTCAGCTCTTGGGGTCAGGGCTAGAATGTTCACATACTCGTTGGCTCTTGTCTGCTGAGAGCACTGATGACCCACTGTGCTGAAGGGTCTGCAATTGACGCTTGACTGTAGAATCCTGAATTTCTTCTAGTGGGTAAGTTTTGGCTTGCTTGGACTGTTCTTCATAAAAGGCAGACCATTTGGCCCCAGCATCATTCTGAAATGACAAAAAATAAAGTTGAAGTCAGAATGGCACTGCTTGAACAGATAGAACAGAAGATACCGTCCAAAAAACATCTGGTGGAATATCTAATATTTCCTGAGTGGTTTAGTTCTCTACTTTGCTGAAGGTCAAGGCTTAGGTTATGAGTGACCAGGCCATTCTTGGTCACTCTCTCTTTCTGGCCCAGTGCCTAGTTTTCCCAAGGGTCCTATCCCCTGAACTGGAAATGAATTCTCACAGATAATTCACATTGTGGGGCCCTGGAATTTATGGCCTTAGCACTATGACGTGGGTGAGTTAATCAAGGATTTGAGGATGAATGCTCTAAAGGGAGGGCCCAGTAAAGCTCAGAGCAAACTTAATGGGGATACAGCCCCTCATGACAATTGGAACCATAAGAAATGAGGAACAGTTTGCAGTGAGCTCCATAGTGCCACGACTTACCAGAGATTCTGATCTTAAATTATGTTCCCCAAAAAAGGTTGCCCAGGATATGGCCACTTGGTAGCCATGGTGATTTTCTAACAGCAAAAGAAACCAACAAACAGGTGATGATGCCAGAACTCACTTGCCCCCCATCTTGAACATCAGTATAGGCAAGTGGATCTCCAGACTTCTCTAGTACAGTCTTTTCTCAATGTACAAACTCATTTCCATTTATCAAAGATGAAAATGAGCTATTACTTTGTACACTGTACTTCTCTAGACTATATAAAAGAGGTAGCATATGAGACAAGTAAGAACTCCATTCTTGGGACGCCTGGGTGGCTCAGTCAGTTAAGTGTCTGCCTTTGGCTCAAGTCATGATCCCAGGGTCCTGGGATAGAGTCCCACATGGGGCTCCTTGCTCAGCGGGGAGCCTGCATCTTCCTCTCCCTCTGCCTGCCGCTCCCCCTGCTTGTGCACTCTCTCTGACAAATAAATAAAATCTTAAAAACAAAAAAGAACTCCATTCTTGTAGTCAGACACCTCTGACTAGCTGTGTGACTTTAGACAAATTACTTACCTTCTCTGAGTCAGTTACCTTATCTGTAAAATGAGAGTAATAATAGGACTTACCTCAAAGGGTTGTTGTAAGGATGAGAAGAATTAACAAATAATAAAATGTTTACCACAGTATCTGATACATCCTAAACATTCAAAAAAGTTAGTTATTTTATAATTTATAGAAAAAAGTTCTTTGTCCTTAAGTTGCTTACAGTTTTATCAGACAGATAAGGTATGCATCATGAATGTTTCATTAATGAAATATAAGAGCATATGATAATGTATAAACTTTGAGTGGTCAGTTTCTGCTATAGGAAAAGAAAGACTCATGCAGGCAACTAGATTTGGCCAAGCCCTCATGGAGAAGACCCTAAAGTAGGTAGGAGTTGGATGGATGTAGAGTACTTTGTAGAATAATTTACTTCATTTGATCTTCCTACTCCCATGAGATAGAAAATCATTCTGTCTCCATTATTCATATCTGCATAAAGGGGCTGAGAGAAATAGTGGTTATGGCAATCAACTGACAGCATCTGGATCCTGGATCCTGTGGTAGATAAACTCTAAGATGGATCCCATGATCCCTACCTCCGGGTGGTACACATTTGTATGATCTCCTCCCCCTTGAGTGTGAGCAGGAGCCGTGATTCACTTCTAGCCAGTAGCATATACCAACAGTGACAGGATGTACATATTTATGTTATAAAAGAATCCTATTTTTATCTTGCTTAAACTTTGTCTCCCTTGCTGACTTTGATGCAGCAAGATGCCATGTTGTGAATGACCCTTTGGAAAGGGCCACGTGTTGAGGAATTGAGGATGGCCTCTGGTTGATATCCTGCAAGAAACTAAGGACCTCAGTCCAGCAGCACACAAGGATCTGGATGCTTACCACTAACCACATTAGCTTGGAAGTGGATTCATCCCCAGTCAAGCCTCAGCTGAGACCACAGTGCTAGCCAGGACCTTGATTGCAACTTTAGAAGACTCAGAAATGGAAGATGCAGCTAAGCTGTGCCTGGACTCCTGACCCACCGAAGCTGTGGGATAATAAATGTGTGTTATTTTAAGCTGTTAAGCTTGTGGTAGTTTTTAACACAACAGATAATTAGTACCAATCCCAAAGGCAGGGCTTCAGGCAGGACTGCATTTTCCAGGCCAAGGAATTTGACTATTATTCTTTGAATTCTAGGGAATCACTTAGGAGCTCCAAGCAGGCACATGACATGATGGGAATGGTGTGTGGTCATGACAACAATGGATCAGACAAGAGATGAAAATAGTGGCAGTAAAAATGGAAAATGATTTCTCTCTTTATTGAGCACATACAAGCCCTCAGGAACTACTTCTCAATTAATCTTCACAATCTTGTGAGGTAGCTGTGATTGTCTCCACTTCACAAATGAGGGAACTGAGGCACAGAGAGGGTAAGTAGCTTTTCCTAGGTTACACAGCTAGTAATTTGAAAGAACCAGAGTGCCAACCCAGATATGTTTACCTCCAAAGCTAACGCTCCTAACCATTGACTATAGATGGTATTCAACACATTCTGTTCTTCTCTGTAACACACGAGTGGGAAGTAGTGAGCTATGGAAAGAAGAGTTTGGTCTATGGCACAGACTCGTCTATGCAACCCACCACTTACCTCTAAATCCCTGTCCTTCTTCACCCAATCCAGGATGATTTACTGTCAAGCAAAATTTCTGGTAAAACTTTGATACCAAATTACAAGAACAATTTCGTTCTCAGTCTCCTCTGGAAACAACTCACAATCCCCAAAAGGGCCCAGTCTTAGAACATTTTTAAATTATACTGCATATAGGTACTTTGAAGGTATCTGTTTATTATGTATTCAATTTATTTCCACACCTATTAAATAACTCAGGGGTGAAACCTGGGTTTGATAAAATCTCTAGATCAGGGCTCTGTCCACCATCTGATTTTGTAAATAAATTTTATTACAACATAGTCAAACTCATTTATGTATTGTCTATGGCTGCCTTCGCCCTACAACGGCAGAGTTGAACAGAGGCCATAGAGCCCACAAAGCCCGAAATATTCACCGTCTGGCCTTTTACAGAAAAAGTGCTCTGCCCTCTTCCCTAGATCTATACATTTACAGGAAATGCACGGGACAAAAGAGCATGTTAAGCAATATTTAGGGGGCACAATCGGCAAGTCCAAAAAGTGGGAGTTTCTACAGGACCCAAAATTTAATTCTTCGGCAAATAAATTTCAAAAAAAAAAAGTGAGGGAGGGACTCTGTAGATTAAAAGAGAGCTCAAGTACATCATTCAAAACAATTGGAAGGAGAGGACCTTGTTAGATCTTGATTCAAACAAAACAGCTGAAATTGAAAAAGAAATAGGGTGCATTTGAATGCTGACTAGATATTTGACGATACTAAGAAGTTATTGTTAAGTTTTTGGCACGGTACTGTTATTAAGGTTGTTTTAAAAGTACTTTGAGAGCGAGAAGGTGAAATACACACATAAAAGTACATCATATTTTGGATTTCCTTCAAAATATTCCAGTAAGTGTGGGGTTGAGTAGAAAACTAAAACAAGATTGGCCAAAGTGTTAATAATTTGTAAACTGGGCGATGGATATGAGGAAATTCAATATACTCATCTCTCTTCTTTTATACATGTTTGAAAATTTTTATGATAAAAAATAAAGAAAAATCATACGACGGAATACTATTTGGCAACAAAACGGAATGAAGTAATGCTACATGCTACAATGTGCAAAGTGAAAGAAGCCAATCACAAGAGACCATGTACTGTATGATTGCATTTATATGAAATGTTCAAAGTAGGCAAACCTATGGAGACACAAAGTAGACTAGTGGTTGCTTAGGGCTAGGAGCTGGGAGGAAGAGTGATGACTGACAGGCATGTGATTTCTTTCTGGAGTGATGAAGATGTTCTAAAATTAGATGGTGGTGAAGGTTGTACAATTCTGCAAATATACTAACAAGCATTGAATCGTATACTTTAAATTGGAGAAGTTCATGGTGCATAAATTATATCTCAGTAAAGCGGTCATTAAAAGCTCTCTATAGTAAAAGCAAAGAAAAAAACCTCACCTTATCCCCCAGGTCCTATAACTAGGTCTGAAACCCCACGAAACTGCTCCAAACCAAAGGAGTTAGCCAAAATTAGCTTCATGCTCTTTTACCCAGCTGCCTGCCCTTACGCCAAGCAGCAGCAGCGGCTCCTGACCACGGACTACCCTCCCTGCACGTAGCCGGCGGCCCCCTGCTTCCTTTTTGCATTCTAATATTTTCACTTTCCTTTAAAGGGTCCATGCTTTCTGCAGCTTGGCCACACTTTTGATTTATGCCCTTTCCTCTCTGGCCTTGGCTCTCATCAACCACTGCAATTCAAAAGTAATAACACCTAATGATCCAGAGATGCTATCAACAACCATCACTCCGTCTCATTCGATAACGTGCCTTCTCAGCAAAGGGCACTCAGCAGAACTGTTACATGTCTCTTCAGCAGTTATAACTCCCTCCCACACTCAGAGCAGTAAGACGGTGCTGTTCTCCCATGCTCACAAGCATCGAGCACCGTTCTGTGGGCTTTGGGTATGAATTCGGGCTTCACAGCCACCCTCCAAGGCAGACAGGAGCGGGAGGCTCTTTTACACAGGTGAGATAATGAAGGTGCAGAGAGGTTAATTGACCAGCTGAAGCTCACCCAGCTGGAAAGTGCTGGAGCCAGGATCCGGACCTCGGCAGTCTGGCTCCAGGGTCCTGAGGCATGAAGCTGGTACACCTTCACCAGCACCTACGGGACCATTCAGCTGAGAATGAAAACAAATGCATGGTACACTGTAGCCACCTCCAACAGAGATCAAATAAAAAGTGAGGAAAAACCAACAATAAAGAGATCAGGAAAGGTAAGACCAAAAAATAGGAGACAAGAAACAAATGACCTCCTATGACCACACCGGGCTGTCAAAATCTCCAGGATTTCCTTGAGCATTAGAAAAATGGAAAACCTTCTCTTGGGGTATTTCAAATGAGGTGGTAGGTCTCAGGTTGGATCTGTCCCATGAGTGGCAGTAATTTAAACATGCAACCTACTCAACATTTGAAAAAATATCTGAACTACATTTTTGAAGGAATGTATTGCTATACAAGTGTCACAAAATCTTTTCTTAAGTAATGTTGCTCAATTTCCAGCACAAATGTGTAAGGACACAGCTTTGGGATCGGTGAGAGAAGAAATTCCTAAATCCTTGCCCTTGTCAAAGCATCTTGCTTTCCCAGAGCATTCTGAGATTTGTCAAAACTGGCTTAGTTATGGTTTTTCTGCGAGGGCTCTGGATGGATTCTGTGACCTTTGGAAGTCCCTTAGAGCTCCATGACAATGAAGGAAGGAACACCCAAATCCAGTCTCCAGACCCATGGTTACTTTAATTACTAGCTAGCTTTTTCACTAAGCCTCCAATTGCATTTTCCAGTTAATGTATCATTTCAGAGAGTTTTTAGATATTCCTGTTGACATTGTAGGCTTGGGAAAATTATTAACTCAATAACTTATGGCATTTCCGTGAAATGCTTTGAAACCCTGATTATGATGAGAATTATGGTGGCAACTTTACAAAGCATGTTCACTGGTTTCTAAGAATCTGGACTGAGACCAGTGAATTATTTTGTAACAGCTTCCAAATGAGCCCCAAGGTCAATTAAGTTTAGTCATCTGGGACTCCAGAATCAGAAATACTGAAGCAAACATCCAATCTCACAACTCGGAGCATTTCTTTGATTTCCCTTTTCAGTTGTACAGGCAGTAATCTAACCCTTAAGAAGCAACAAATACCCCTAGGTAGCCATGAAAACTCACCATCTTTTGGATATTCTCGTCGGTAATATTGGTGTTATAATTCCAAGAAGCAAGTGAACTTTGATAAGACAGCTCTTCAGCTTCATAGTTAAACTTCTCCAAAAATGTCTTGACCAGATCCTCAGTGGTGGATTGAGCAGCAGTTAGAGCAGCAAGGCTGAGAAGGAGCCAGGAAGAGCCTAACATCTTTCCCTATGCACCAAGATCCCATCCACTGAACAACTTTCCCTAGAGTAAAACCTCTTCATGAGTTTTTCCTCTCTCATCAGCCTTTGAACTTGGGTTGGGCACTGAGCAGGAAAGATGAAAAAAAAAAAAAAAAAAAGATGAAGAAGAAGAAGTAGTAGAAGAAGAAACAGTAAACAGTCTGCTGAACCACCATAAAGTTCATCCTGGAGAGGACAGATATATAAACAGATTTTAGAATGATTTTTTAAAGTAAATCAAATAAACAAATGTTATTCATTAATCCTAGAGAATCATAGCTCTCCTAGTATTTTATGGCCAGATCAGAACTTGCACATTTAGTTAATATGTTCCCAAAAAGCTGTTAAAGATACACTGAAGGTGTTATAATTTTACAGGGACCAAAGAAGCCTAGATTTAGAGATCATGGGGGTATTAGTGGTACTTACGTGTTTTCCAGACGGGATTTCATTGAAAGTCAGTTATCTCTCCTTTCTTTTTATTTCAAGCTCATATTCACAGAAAGTCTCTCTCTACTTGGATAACATTTTCCCCTCCTAAATAAACGCCTTTGCCCTTGTCTTGATGGAATTCATTTTTTTTTTCTGATAAATTTTAATTTCCCTGGCCATTTTTTAAAAGTATAAGGCTACCCTCCACTCCACTCCACAGGTTAACTCACCTGATCTGGCTTGGGTAAACTTAAAAAGGCTCACTTTCTACTTCTCAGATGACCATGTTGAACACTGGTTCTATGGCCGACTTCACTGTGTGCCTCCTTCCCTCTCACTTACCTGTTCTAAACTCAGTTGAGGTCCCAGGGAAGTAAACATGACTCTGCATGGTGTGAAATTCAAAGAGTGTCCATGTCACGCTCTGGGCATCCAAAACCATGGGATCATGGCAACACAGAATTCAAAGAGACTTCGGTGATTATCCTGTAGAGTCTCAGGAGCTGGATCAGTGTCCTCATTCCCAGGGTGCAGGTATATCAGAGATAAAAGAGTGGAGCCACTTGAAATGGTAGCGCTCATGGGCCAGCTTGACTGTGATTATGAAACCTTCACCCAGGGAAAATATTTCTTCACCCAGAAAAACAAGTCTTCCAGGTCCAGGTGCAGTAACCAAGCTTTTAAAAAAAAAGTTTTTGGGCGCCTGGGTGGCTCAGTTGGTTGGGCGACTGCCTTCGGCTCAGGTCATGATCCTGGAGTCCCTGGATCGAGTCCCGCATCGGCCTCCCTGCTCGGCAGGGAGTCTGCTTCTCCCTCTGACCCTCCCCCTTCTCATGTACTCGCTCTCTCTCATTCTCTCTCTCTCAAATAAATAAATAAAATCTTTAAAAAAAAAAAATAAATAAAAAAAAATTAAAAAAAAGTTTTCATGACTTTCCCTTATTCCACAGTTGTTAAATTAGTGTTATTATAGAACAGGAAAAAATAATTCTAAGTAACTGCTCAATGCGCTTTGCATTATAATATCTCATTTAAGCATTACAACAAACCTAGAGGCAAATTTTTTTTAAAAAAAAGATTTATTTATTTATTTCAGAGAGAGAGCACAAGCAGGAGGAGCAGAGGGAGAGGGAGAGAGAGAATCTCCAGCAGACTCTGTGCTGAGCGTGGAGCCCAATGCGGGGCTGGATCTCACTACCCTGAGACACGACCTGAGCCGAAACCAAGAGTCAGACACTTAACCGATGGTGCCACCCAGGTGCTCCTAGAGGTAAATCTTTTTTTTTTTTTTTTAATCGCTATTATACAGATTATGAAATTGAGGCTCAGAGAACTTAAATAAATTGCCAAACCTCACTCAGCTAGTAAGTGGTAGAGCCAGGAATGCCATGTGATTCTAGAGTACAGACCTTTCCGTTGTAGTCAGTAGTCTAAGAGCAATAACAGAGGTATAAATAAATAGCAGCAGAAGGACGTGTGCCTTCAGTGAAGATGACAGATTTGCTTTTGCCACACCAAAAAGAGGTGGATTCTTTTTTTTTTTTTAAAGACTTTATTTATTTATTTGACAGAGACACAGCGAGAGAGGGAACACAAGCAGGGGGAGGGGGAGTGGGAGAGGGAGAAGAAGGCTTCCCACTGATCAGAGAGCCTGATGTGGGGCTCGATCCCAGGACCCCAGGATCATAACCTGAGCTAAAGGCAGACGCTTAACGACTGAGCCACCCAGGTGCCCCCAAAAGAGGTGGATTCTTACTCTCCTTAATGTGAATCAAAATATGCGATCCTTCTAAGAAATAAAGTAATTGACAAATTTAAGCAATTATGATAAAGAATGTTAGAAGAAAGCTGACAGGGGGCAGGGGTTGGGGGGAATCAGTGAATTTTCCAAGTTTCAGTCAAGTACAGCACTTCCCACATTTGAGGAAGCTGGGAGCCACCCGCTTCTCATAGGCATTAGGAGAAAAATCAGTCAACAGAAAGGGGAACAGCAGGTGAGGCTCTGAACAAAGAGTTGGAATGTTACTTTAATAAAAGCCGAAACAAAACTCTACTCAGGTCACTTCCTGAATGAAGCTCTTGGGTTTAGGAAAAAAAAAAATGGAAGTAGTCCAGTTTCAATTCACTGAGGCAGAAAATAAGATTAACATGATCAAATTGAAATGGAGAAAGCAGGATATGAAATCTGAGAGCTAAAAATAGAGGGACAAGGAGCCTGGGATAACAGTGAGGCAGGAAAATTCTGGAAGCCAAGAAAGTTGGAAAAGTCAGAAATAGAAGAACTGTCACAATAATTCTGTCGAACTAGCTCATCATGGCAAGCAGAGACTGGATCGTTGGAATTTTTGGTCACTCTCCACTGAGAGGATACTGCTGTTCTGACAGTGTTCTGTCCAAGCCCATGCTGAGAATGGAAGGACTCCACTAAAGACCCAGGGGATGGGACCCAGAAACACAACTGGCTCAAAGGAATGGGTTGTCTTTGAGAAAGAACAGAGACCCAGAAAAAAAATTAGAAAACTGGAGATGCAGGAAACCTGTTCTACTTTTTCAAAAGGGTTGGAGGGTGAATTTCATAAGTGGTAGAGGGAAGACTTTGATCTTGACACCCGATAAAACTGTAAAATGCAATTTTTTAGGATATGGTTTGCATTTGGGAAATATATAGGTCTCTGGTCCTAAATACATATCTAGGGATTTACTAGGAACGAGTCACATGCTAACTGCCTCATTTCCTTTCTGATAAAAGAATACA
Organism: Phoca vitulina; assembly: GCF_004348235.1. NCBI lineage: Eukaryota > Metazoa > Chordata > Mammalia > Carnivora > Phocidae > Phoca > Phoca vitulina. Next base: position 2,109,033 of record NW_022589758.1, read on the forward strand.
ATAGTAAGAAAACAAATAGAAAGATACAGTGTATCTTCCACTTCAGTAAGGGATTTAACAAAATGTAAAGTTATACAAGTAGATTTAAATGTCCCCGAAACATCTGCTGGTGGGAAGGCAAGCTGGTGCAGCCACCCTGGAAAACACTATGGAGGTTCCTCAAAAAGTTAAAAACAGAACTACCTTACGACCCAGCAGTTGCACTACTAGGTATTTACCCAAAGGATACAAAAATACAGATGTGAAGGGGCACATGCACCCTGATGTTTATATCAGCATTATCAACAATAGCCAAACTACGGAGAGAGTCCCAATGTTCATCAATTGATGAATGGATAAAGAAGATGTGGTATATATACAATGGAATGTTACTCAACCACAAAAAAGAATGAAATCCTGCCATTTGCAACAACATGGATGGAGCTAGAGTGTATTATGCTAAGCGACATAAGTCAGTCAGAGAAGGACAAATATCATATGATTTCACTCATATGCAGAATTTATGAAACAGATGAACATGGGGGGGAAAAAAGAGAGAGAAAGGCAAACCATAAAACAGACTCTTAACTATAGAGAACAAACTGAGGGTTGCTGGAGGGGAGGTGGGTGGCAGATAGGCTAAATGGGTGATGGGTATTAAGGTTGGCACTTGTTGGGATGAGCACTGGGTGTTATATGTAAATGATAAATCACTAAATTCTACTCCTGAAACCAATACTACACTATATATATTTTTTAAAGCAATTTTTTTTTTAAGATTTTATTTATTTGCGAGAGAGAGAATGAGAGACAGAGAGCATGAGAGGGAGGAGGATCAGAGGGAGAAGCAGACTCCCTGCCGAGCAGGGAGCCCGATGCGGGACTCGATCCAGGGACTCCAGGATCATGACCTGAGCCGAAGGCAGTCGCCCAACCAACTGAGCCACCCAGGCGCCCAATACTACACTATATATTAACTAACTATAATTTAAATAAACAACTGAAACTCAAAAAATAAGAATAAAAAATAAATGTCCCCGAAACAACCACACAGGTACAGGATGCAGCAGTCCTCTGATTAATAACAGTTTGCGTCCAAAACAAGAATCTTGATTCGAACATCATTTATTGGCTACCTACTATATGCTAGGTGCCATCCTAGTTATTGGCTATACAGTAATAAGACAGGAAGAGCTCTTGTGGATATCACCTGATATGAGATGGGGTAGAAGAAAGAAACAAACAGCCGATGATCAATGCTATGACTTCACAATGAGCAGCAAAGGAGAGTGGTGAGCGACGGCGTAGGGATGAGAGGGTGACCTCTGAGCAAAGACCTGAAGGAAGGGATGAAAACCATGTGGATATCTGGGGAAGACTGTTCCAGGCAGAGGGAGCAGCGAGTGCAAAGGGTGTAGGCAGGTCTCAAGAACATCAGAGGCCTTTGTGTCTGGAGCCTTGTGCCTAAGGAAAGTGGCAGGAGGTGAAGATGGAGAGGAAGCTGGGGGCCACAGCAGGAGGGCTATGCAGCTGATTGTAGAACTTTGGCTTTTACTCTGAGTAATGTGGGAAGACACTGGAGGGCTTCCAGCAGAGAAGTGATTCACTCTCATTGCCGCAAAGAGAGCAGACACCAAGGGGGTAAGGGCGGGGGCAGGGAGACCAGTCAGATTGCTACCACAGCAGCCCAGACAAGCTGGGTGAATAAAAAACTTAAGACGAGCTGTAACTCCAATTTGGCTGCCAAACAAAAGGAAAATTCACCTCACACTATGTTAGACTTTGTTAATAGAGGTATTAGATGCAAAATAATTTAGAGCATCAAGTTCATGTCAGAGGAACGCAAGTGTAGAGAGACACAGGAGAGTATCCAGAGGAAAATAAACAAGAGAGTAGATGGTCTAAAATAATGTAATTGGAAGCACAGTTCAGACTCAGAGGAGAAGACGGGATGGACAGCTCTCCTCCATTATGGGCCTGCCATTTACAAGAAGCCAGGAAGCGTAATGGACTTACTCTGTCCTCGCCAGCTGTGTCATTTGAAGCAGGTAATAATACTCCCGCACCTCATTTCCTTATTTCAAAGCTGATGATAATATCATACCCATCTCATAGCATATTGTGAATATTATATGAATTAGTACATGAGAACACAGAGAAGAATGCTGGGAACCTAGCAATAAAAGCCACCCCAAACGAGAGGAGCTGTGTAATAACTCAGCTGCTTTGCAAAGTAAGGGAAAAGAGAAAACTGCCCAGAGTACAGTTTTTGTCTATAGGAAAACTGTCATATTCTGAGAATGAGCAAAATGAAAATCTACTGCTTTCATTATACCAGTTGTGCATGTTTAAACCATTGAAGACAGAAATTTTTTCTAAAATATATTCCATCCTAATTAGGATATTGCCTGAGCTTTTTTTTATGTGCCTTTTTTTTTTTTTCCGGATGACTCAGTGTCATCATCTTGAATATTGTTTACTGACTAGGCTATAACGTGACAATGTCTTTAGGGCTTTCCATTAATGGCTCCGAAGAGCTTTATTGCTCTTAACTCTGCTGTCTCTGCAGGTTCTCAATCAGCTGTCACTTCTTGAAGAATCTACTTCTGGTAGCCCTGCCCACTACAAATCCCCTCCCTGCTTGAACTGCTGTCTGCTAAAACCTAAATGGAAACCAGATAACCGCGGAGTTCAATCAGAAAGCCCCTTCTCCATAGGCTCAGAGCTGAGGGTGTGTCTGCACTCCGCCAGCGCAAAGTGCGTAGACTTTGAGATCCATATTTCCCTTACTGCTGTGCTTTTCATATACTGCCAGCTGAGTCATCAATGGTGAGGTTGCCAACTGGTTATGGCGAAAACGTCTTCTAGTTCCCCAAGCTGAGAAGAAAACTTTGGTTCACTTCAGAGAAAAAAAGGATGTTTCATGCAATTTCATGTCTTAACATTGATAGAGTAATGCTCCCAACAGAAAGAAGGAAGGGCATCTCGAACTTAAAGCATAGAGAAATTTGAAACTCCACGTGGCCAAAAATTATTTGCATTTAGGGCAATTGGTTTTGACCACATACTTATCAAAGTAGATTTATAAGTACTTTACAGAAAATAAATAACAACTTGACTTTTTAGCCCAAGGGAAAGCTAAAGTTCTTTCCTGTTTACATTTCTAGCTGCCTAGCAGTCCCTCTTCCTTACGGATAGAGCAGAGATAATCTCCATTAACGAAATTGACAAATATTTTCAACAGAGTTCAAATTTGTGAGGACAAGCTGTGGATTCCAAGAGGGTTGTACTAATTATTACTGGTCTGAATTTATAATTGCATGGTGCTTGCTGTGTCACTCAAATTTATTTCTACACCCAGACTGTACGAAATAGCAGGTAACACTAGAGCCTTTATCCTGAGTGAAATGGGAATCCATGGTAGAGTTTAAACAGAGCAGTAACATGATCTCACTTACATTTGAAAAGAATCACTGGCTGCTCTGTGCAGAAGAGAATCCATAGGGGCAAGACCACAGACAGAGACCAGTGAGGAGGTCATTGCAAGAATCCAGGTGAGATATGATGGTGGCTTGGTGGTAGCAGCAGAGTTCATGAGAAGGCAGCTGGGTTTTGAACACGTTTTGAGAGTAAAGCCAACAGGATTTGCTAACAAATTGGGTATAGGCTGTGAAAGAAAGATAGAGTCAAGGATCACTCCAGGGTTTTTGGGTTGAACAACTGGGAGAACAAGGTTGACATCGATTTACATGGGGCAGGTTGCAGGTACGACAGTTTGGAAGGAAGACTAGGAGTCCAGTCAAGTTTGTGATATCTCACAGAAATTCAAGTGAAGATGTTGAGAAGGCAGTTAGATATATAAATCTGTGGTTTGACAGAGAGGCCGGGGGTGAAGATACGAATTTGAGAGTTATCATCTAGAGATGGGTTGGTCAAATATGTCTTTTCAGTTAAGACCAAGAGGAAAAGATCTTACTTCAGAATCCCAGTATGCTGGAAAGCATTACTTCAAGACCTGAGGAGGAAAATAGGATGGATAAATAAGGAAAAAAGTTACTTGAAACAACCCCCCCCCCCAAAAGGAGCCATCTGTGGACTGAAAAGAGAAATGATACAAGGGAGTTTCAGTCTTTGGTTTAAAATCTAATTTGTATGATATAAGGATTGCTACCCCAGCTTTCTCTCAATGTCCATTAGCAATGATAAGTGGTTCTCCACCCCTTCACTTTCAATCTGGAGGTGTCTTTGGGTCTGAAATGAGTCTCTTATAGACACCATATTGATGGGTCTTGTTTTTGTTTTTTTTAATCCAATCTGATACCCTGTGTCTTTTGATTGGAGCATTTAGTCCATTTACATTCAGAGTAATTATTGAAAGATATGAATTTACTGCCATTGTATTGCCTGTAAAGTCATTGTTTCTGTATATTGCCTCTGTATATATATTGTTTCTGTATATTGTCTCTGTTCCTTTCTGGTCTTTGTTATTTTATCTTGGCTCCAAGGATCCCCTTTAATATTTCTTGCAGGGCTGGCTTAGTGATCCCAAATTTTTTTAGTTTCTGTTTGTCCTGGAAGCTCTTTATCTCTCCTTCTATTCTGAATGACAGCCTTGCTGGATAAAGTATTCTTGGCTGCATATTTTTCTCACTCGGCATCAGGGAAATACAAATCAAAACCTCAATGAGATACCACCTCACACCAGTCAGAATGGCTAAAATTAACAAGTCAGGAAATGGCAGATGTTGGCGGGGATGCGGAGAAAGGAGAACTCTCTTACACCACTGCTGGGAATGCAAGCTGGTACAGACACTCTGGAAAATAGTACGGAGGTTCCTCAAAAAGTTAAAAATAGAGCCACCCTACAACCCAGCAATTGCAATACTAGGTATTTACCCAAAGGATACAAATATAGTTATCCGAAGGGGCACCTGCACCCCAGTGTTTATAGAAGCAATGTCCACAATAGCCAAACTACGGAAAGAGGCCAGATGTCTATCGACAGGTGAATGGATAAAGAAGATGTGGTATATATATACAATGGAATATTATGCACCCATCAAAAAATTGAAATCTTGCCCCTTGCAATGACATGGATGGAACTAGAGGGTATTATGCTAAGCAAAATAAGTCAATCAGAGAAAGACAAGTATCATATGATCTCACTGATATGGGAAATTTGAGAAACAAGACAGAGGATCATAGGGGAAGGGAGGGAAAAATGAAACAAGATGAAACCAGAGACGGAGACAAACCATAAGAGACTCTTAATCTCAGGAAACAAACTGAGGGTTGCTGGAGTGGAGGGGGGTGGGAGGGATGGGGTGGCTGGGTGATGGACATTGGGGAGGGTATGTGCCTTGGTGAATTGTGTAAGACTGATGAATCACAGACCTGTACCCCTGAAACAAATAATATATTATATGTTAATAAAAAATAAAAATAAAAAATTTTTTAAAAAGGGAGTTTCAGGAACTTGGCCAGAGCATCACATTTCTTCACTGGTTTAGAAAAGTAGACACATCTCAGGAACACAAGGTGGTGAGTTGAAGCAAGGTACAGGTTCAGAGAAGGCAGCTGACGTGAGAGATAGTCAAAGTCAAGTGGCTTACGCCCAACCAGGTCAAGGCTGAAACATTGATGGTCATTCAAAGCATAGAAGACTCCTTTTGGAGTTAGCTCCTGCCTCTCAACTAAAGTCTGAGGGTGAATGAAAACTTTTACACTTTGCTTAATACTTCCTAACTGTCTAACTATCTTAGAAGAAACTTTCATCCCCTTTGGGCTCTACCTCAATCTCCAGATTGAGTATTAAAGCCACATTTTCTAGTCCAACAAGAAATGTCCAATAGTTGTTCTCTTGTTGAGGTCTATCAGGCTCATTTTGGAGACAATGTTCCCCTCCCTCCACATCTTCTAAGAGATTTGTTTGGTCTGTGCCATTAGTAGGGCTAGTTACGGACTCCATCCCTAGGGGACTAGGATAATTGGCTTAGACTAATCAAGATTTGCATCTGATTCATGTTGGAGAATGGTAGACATCCACCTAAAGTTGTCTCTGCCTTAAGGAAGTAGGGAATGTCTTTCATATAGGTAATATACATAGTGCTTGTTTCACCCACCGCAGAAGGGGATATTTGTGGGGACATTTTCCATAGAGATTTCATTCCAGCCATGAGTTTGGGTTCTTATGAATTTTAGGCACAGAAGACAGAACTCGCAAAATCTTCCTAAATGATGCCTTGGTCTGGATGGAGTTTCCATCTTAAGTTTCAATATCATGCTGCTGCCCCTACCCACTGACTATATATGACATAACCAGGTAAGAGTGGACAAGAGGTGGAGAAAGTCCTGATAGGAGAGGAAAGATATCTATCCAAACCACTACCTCAATTTTTTCCAGGGATATAGACCCCCCCCCCAACAGTGTTAACAACTATTTGCTCAATAAGTGAATGAAAATCACGTAGAACACATAATTTCTGGCTCATACAATCCTGTGCTGTTGGGAAATTTATTTGGATGAAAGATGATGTGAATAAACTCTGATTTGTAAGATTATAAAACTTTTCATGATTTCAGAGAAATTGGAGGTCAGAGTGGCCCCAAGGAGTCATCAGGTCGGTTTTCTGAAGGAGATGAGACTCTGAATCATAGAGACTAATACTACTAATAATAGTAACAATAATGATATCTAACCTTTGCTGACTGCTTATCGTGTGTCACCCAGGGTTTAACTGCTTTACATGTGCTCCCTCATTTAATCCTCACGATGACCCAAGAGGTAAGTAACTGGACCATCCTCATTTCCTAGATGAGGAAACTGAGGCACGGAATTAAGATCACAAAGCTCAAAAGCAATGAAACTAGGATTTGAGCCTCAGCAGTCTGGCTTCAAGATCAGACTCTTTGGAGTCAGAAAGGGCTTTTTGAAAGAATTCTTATCACAGGCATGGAAAAGAGGGACAGTCAAGGTATGAAGAAGCATAAAATGTGTGGCTGGATGGCTCAAAAAATGGCCCCAGGATGACATCAAACTTGCATCAGTTACGAACAGTTTCTCTCCTTATTTTCATGATTTTCACTGAGGGGAGACCATGGGGGCTCTGCCCTATCTTGATAAAAAGCTAGGTTTTTCTCAGTAGGGTGAGTATATTCAGCAACAGAGAATAATAATTAGAGATCATAGATTCAGAGATGACAACTTCAGATGGCATGGCAATAATTTCGTGCTGTTCAAAGCCAATCTTTGCCAGTGATATAAAGCAGTGGTTCTTAACCAGGGTGATTTTGCCTCCCAGGAGACAACTGGCAATGCCTGAAGATATTTTTGGTTGTCCCAACTGGGGGAGGGTGGCTAGAGGTCAGGGAGGCTGCTAAACATCGTACAATGCACAGGACAGGTCCCCACAAACAAGACTTGTTTGGCCCCAAATGTCAAGTGCTGAGGTTCAGGGACCCTGATCTAGATAAGGCTATGAACATAATACTCTCAAGAACTAACGTGTATGCATGATTGCACATCCCCAAATCTCAATCCGGGCCAAGCAGAATAGTAAGTAGCAAAGCTGCCAAGGCATTCAAGCACAAAGTATCTGATCCTATTTAGATGTGTATGCCCTGGTCTCAACAGCAAATAGGAGAAAGCAAGAAAAAATACAATATAAAATATCAGTCCAAATAATTAGCTGTTTTGAATATCACAGGGGAGAGAACTGACACAAAGTATTTCCTGTGTATGCAGGGCACCAATGTATATCAGCTTGCTGAGAGTTCACAACCACCCTTGTGGAAATTGTTACTTTTCGAATCCTCAGCAAGACTAGTAACTAGCTCAGTGTCACTCAGGAAGAGGACAGGGGTTTAAACTGTCAGTGAGTTTTTTATTTCAACCCTGACTCTTTCTGTGGGATTTGGCAAAGGTTCAAAGGAACTGGTAAGACTCCATATCATAATTATGATTCTTAAAAACAGATGAAAAGGATGTAGTTCTTTTGCCTTGAAATTTGTTGACGTCAATATGTAGGACATATTTTCTAGATAACTCCCTCTCCACCAAGAAAAGAACAGGAGGAAATGGGCTGAAAGAACATGTCAAAAGCTCATGTCTTGTCCTAAGGGAGAATCGCTTGATAGTTGTTAACAGTGACACAGACTACTGAGGAGTGTTGTGTAATCTTTATCTCTGGAGGGTTTCATGGGCTGAGGGTTTAAACGTGTCCTTGACTGAGTGGGAGAACATGGATGACCAGAGCTCCAGTCAAATGACGCTCTGGGAAAAAGAAAAAAAGAATGCAAAGGAATAAAGGAGGCCTACAGGACTTACGGAACATCACTGGAGCCTATTGAAGCTAATAGGTCACTCCAATATTTCAGTCTAAAATGATCTTCTCCAAGACACATTATAATAAAACTGTCTAAAATCAAAGACAAAGGGGAATTTTTAAAATAGCAAGAGAAAAAAAAAAAAAAAACCCTCTCACACAAGGGAATCCCCATAAGGCTGCAAGTATATTTCTCAACAGAAATCTTGCAGGTCAGGAGAGAATGAGATGATGTATTTGAAGTGCTGAGAGAAAAATGGTTTACTCAGCAAAGCTGTCCTTCAGAAATGAAGGTGAAATACAGACTTTTCCTAAGAAACAAAAGCTGAGGGAGCTCATCACCACTAGACCTGCCTTACAGAAAATGTTGAGCGGAGTTCTTCAAGCCAAAACTTAAGGACTCTAATTAGTCACATGAAAACATATGAAAATATACAGGACACTGGTAAAAGCAAGTATATAGTCAGAGGCAGAATACTCTAATACTGTAATATGGTGGGGTGTTAACCACTTAACTCTAGTATAAAGGTTAAAGGACAAAAATATTCAAAATAGCTATAGGGGGGCACCTGGGTGGCTCAGCTGGTTAAGCGTCTGCCTTCGGCTCAGGTCAAGATCCCAAGGTCCTGGGATCAAGCCCTGGATCTAGTCAGGCTCCTTCCTCAGCAGGGAGCCTGCTTCTCCCTCTGCCTCTCCTCCCCTCTGCTCCTGTTCTGTCTCTCTCTCTCAAATAAATAAATAAAATCTTAAAGAAATAAAAATAGCTATAGCTACAATAATTCGCTAATGGATACATAATATAACAAGATGTAAATTCAGACATCACAAACATAAAAGGGGGACAGTAAAAGGATAGAGTTTTTGTATGCAATAGAAGTTGTTATCAGCCTGTGTTTTATGTAATCCTCACAGTAACCACAAAGCAAATACTTATAGTAGATTCACAAAAGATAAAGAGAAGGGAATGAATGCATACCACTGTGAAAAATTATCAATTCATAAAGAAAGGCAGCAAGAGAGAAAGAAAGGAAAAGGGGAACTACAAAATAGCCAGAAAATAACTAACGAGGTGGCGTTAGAAAGTCCTTACCTATCGATAATTACTCCAAAAGTAAATAGATTGAATTCTCTAATGAAAATATGTACAGTGGCTAAAAACCAAGACCCAACTATTTGCTGCCTACAAGAGACTCACTTCAGCTTTATTAAGGACACACATAGTTTCAAAGTGAAGGGATGGAAAAGATAATTCATGCAAGTGAAAACCAATAGAGCTGGGGTAGCTATACTTATATGAGACAAAATAGACTTTAAATCAAAAGTGGTAAAAAGAGGGATGCCTGGGTGGCTCATTTGGGAAGCATTTGCCTTCAGCTCAGGTCATGATCCCAGGGTCCTGGGATCGAGCCCCTCATCGGGCTCCCTGCTCAGCGGGGAGCCTGCTTCTCCCTCTCCCACTCTCCCCGCTTGTGTTCCCTCTCTCGCTGTGTGTCTCTCTGTCAAATAAATAAATAAAATCTTTTAAAAAGTGGTAAAAAGAGATAAAGAAGGTCATTATATAACGGTGAAGAGACCAATTCATCAAGAAGATAGGACAATTGTAAATACATATGCCCCCAACATGGGGGCACCTAAATATATTAAGCAAATACAGATCTGAAGGGAGAAACAGGCAACAATATAATAAAGTAAGGGATTTTAATACTCCCCGAATTTCAATGATGGATAGATCATCCAGACAGAAAATCAACAAGGAAACATTGGACTTCAACCATACTTTAGATCAAATGAACCTAATAGACATACACAGAACATTCCATCCAAGAGAAGCAGAATAGATATTCTTCTTAAGTGCACATGGAACATTCTCCAGGACAGATGATATGATAGGTCACAAAATAAATCTTTGCAAATTTTAGAAGATTGAAATTATACCAAGTATCTTTTCCAACCACAATGGTATGAAACTAGAAATCAATAACAGGAGGAAAGCTGGAAAATTCACAAATACGTGGAAATTAAACAATACACTGCCATGGTGCCTGGGTGGCTCAGTTGGTTAAGCGTCTGCCTTTGGCTCAGGTCATGATCCCCCTGAGATCAAGCCCCGCATCGGGCTCCCTGCTCAGCAGGGAGTCTGCTTCTCCCTCTCCCTGTGCTCCTCCCTGCTTGTGTTCTCTCTCTCACGCTCACTCTCTCTCAAATAAATAAATAAAATCTTAAAAAAAAAAAAAAACAATACACTGCTGAAGAACCAACAAGTCAAAGAAGAAATCAAAAAATATCTTGAAATAAATGAAAATGGAAACACAACATACCAATATCTTTTTAAAGACATTTTTTCCAAAGAAGACACACAAACGGCCAATAGGTAAAATAGGTACAAGGTGCTCGACATCACTCCTCATCAGGGAAATGCAAATCAAAACCACAATGAGGTATCACCTCTCACCTGCTCGAATGGCTGTGATTTTAAAAAAATGACAAGAGATAACACATGTTGGTGAGGATGTAGAGAAAAGAGAACCCTTGTTCACTGTTGGTGGGAATGTAAATTGGTGCAGTCACCATGAAAATCAGTATGGAGTTTCCTCAAAAAATTAAAAAAATATAACTATCATATGATCCAGCAATCCCATTTCTGGGTACATATCCAGAGAAAATGAAAACAGGATCTCAAAGAGATATCAACACTCCCATGTTCATTGCAGCATTATTCACAATAGCCAGGATATGGAAACAACCTAAGTGTTTGTCACCGGATGGATGGTTAAAAAAAGATGTGGTATAAGTTCTGGGAATGTAATGTACAGTATGGTTACTATAGTTAACAATACTGTATTGTATATTTGAAAGTTGCTAAGAGTGTAGATTTTATCAAGTCTCACCACAAAAAGAAAAATTGTAACTATGTGAAGTGATTGATGTGTTAACTAACCTTAGCACGGTTATCATTTTTGCAATATATACATATACCAAATTATTACATTGTACACCTTAAACTTACACAAAGTTATATGTCAATTACATCTCCATAAAGCTGGAAAACAAAACCAAATGCTGCTCTGGGAATGAGCCCCAAGCACAGGCCAACTGAGGCCTCTTCCCCAGCCACCCACCCCAACTCCCACTCACTGTGTAAGGACCTGGGTTTAATAGGATCCTAGTCCGTCCTCCATTACATCTCTAACAGCCTGATCCAATAGGTTCTCTTCTTTCACTTCCAACCCCCTCAGGGCCCCATCTCTCCTGGCCCTTTATAATTTCAGTTTTGAATGGTTAGATCTAGGTGGTAGATATATGGGTATTCATTGTACTAGTCCTCCAACTTTCTTTATGTATGACAATTGTTATAAGAAAAAATAGGGAGTTTGCAGGGGCTGAGGACAGATTATGTAGGGCCCTATTGTCATTTGGGGATTTAGGGTTCTACCCTGAAAGAGACTGGTAGGCATGGAGAGGTTTGAGTAAAGGAATGATAGGGTCTTTCTGTTTTAACAGGATATGTCAGGGTTTTCGTCCTCCATTTCAATCTGACTCTGTTCAAAAGAAGGGAAGTTGCAGTTCTGGTTGTAGTTTTACCAGAGCCTCTAAAACATGCCCTGCATTACCTAGAAGCAAAGCATAAATGGCAAAGGACCTAAATCAAGTATAGCACAGGAATGACCAACAATTCTCCGAAGTGCTATATAAATGCTGAAGCAGAACTAGAATCCTCATTTTTAAAATTTCCAGTTGTGGGCGCCTGGGCGGCTCAGTCGGTTAAGCATCTGCCTTCGGCTCAGGTCATGATCCCAGGGTCCTGGGATCAAGTCCCCTGCCGGGCTCCCTGCTTGGCGGGGAGCCTGCTTCTCCCTCTCCTGCTGCCTCTGCTTGTGGTCTCTCTGTCAAATAAATAAATAAAATCTTTTATTTATTTATTTATTTATTTGACAGAGAGACACAGCAAGAGAGGGAACACAAGCAGGGGCAGCGGGAGAGGGAGAAGCAGGCTTCCCACCGAGCAGGGAGCCCGATGCAGGGCTCGATCCCAGGACCCTGGGATCACGACCTGAGCCGAAGGCAGATGCTTAACACACTGAGCCACCCAGGCGCCCCAATAAATAAAATCTTAAAAAGATAAAAAAAAAAATAAAATTTCCAATTGTGAAATGCATCTAATGTGTGTAAGTTCTGATTTCTCTCTATGCCACCGCCCATGGTACTGTTTTCAGCTTGGACCAAGAATAATCCTGGCAACCACTCTGCATGTTACTCAGTAATGGGGTTTCAGGCACCCCGGTCCCAGTTCTTGTCCTCCATTAAATACACACCTTGGCACATCCAAGTTATTCCCGGAAGAGGAGTTGATGACAAAGTACATTTTAAGTGAAAATAAACAAAAAGTAGAACAATATAATTAAAATATGGAAACTAAAAGAATCAGTTGCTATAAAGCCTCTAACAATGTATGAACACTTTAAAACGCTATATGACTTTGGGCAATATATTTAAATTCACTTAGCCTCCACTTCTTTTTTTGTGAGGTAGGATTAGTAATACTTGCTATTGGGTGAATAATGAAAAGCACTAAAAATTAGTTAATAAAATGAATCCTGTGAATAAAACTTTTATATTCTTTATAAAAAGTGATATTGAAAAAAACCTCAACTTGCATTCACCAAGAAAAGAAAAGAAAGATTTACTTAGGGAAAACATTTTACTACGTGGATAAATATTCATTGACACAATGACCAAATCTTAGAAGTAAGACAACCTATCTATCTGGAAAGAAATACAGATCTGGCAGGGAGGTGATAAAAGGGAATACATAGATATGTGAGGCATCTATTTGGATTCTCAACACAAAGAAAGAACTATGAAACTCTGAGAAAAAAACTGCCAAGTACACTGGTTTCTAGCCCCCACAACACCCTCGATTCCCCCAAAGGGCTCCAGTATTATCTTCGGGGGGGTTTTCTCAATGGCATTTCATTTGCTGATCTACTAGAATGTGCTGTGTCAAAGCACTACAGTTGAAACTGTAACCCGGGGCTTTCTGCAATCATTGTACTATCGAAATGAACCTTGGTATTCCCCTTTATAGCTAAGCAGATGATAATCTAGCAAGTAAATACTATAATATGTGATGGGAATTCAACATGAGCCTCCATCAGCCTTGGAATGATGGCAGATACTAACATCGGCAAACCTCTGTCACTTTTGAGCAAGCAGATTTTAGTTCTTACGTTCATTGATTTAAATTCTCTTCAGTTCTTCAAAGAGCATGTTAGATTACCTGGAATTGTGCTAAAGAAAACCCAAAAAGCTTATCATATGAATGAATTGTTCCACTGCTGGCCTGTGGCCCTGTTCTCCCAGGGACCTTTGAGTCTTTGCTTGTAACAGCCCCACGTAATGAAAAAACTGGATGAGTGACTCATATCCACATACCTGGCAGACAAATCACAGGCACTAATCTTCAATGTAAAAGAGTCTAAGTATCATTAGAATTTGACCAGATGCACAAAGTTCTACCATATTGACTAGTTAATTCAACAAAACAGCTTGTCCATCTGGTGAGAGAGAATTTTTTAACTGAATTGATTGGGAGGACAGTTGATTCAATAAATGTCAACTAGTTCAATGATAGTCATAAAATAAAAGAATAAAAAAAATAATTTAAAAACAGGATCATTACCTAATTGAGTTGAAGTTAATATGGGATAATTAGTTGAGTTACACAAGTTTCTCTCTGTCTCTCTCCTCTCTTCAGGGCTTGTACAGGATTATATCCTCTGGGGGGAAATGAAGGTATTGTTGGGGCTAGAAGTAATGTGTCCTTGGAAGTTTTTTCTTTGCAATTACAGTTGACCCCCGAACAATGTGGGAGTTAGAGGCACCAATCCCCTGGGCAGTAGAAAATTCAGGTATAACTTTCGACTCCCCAAAAACTTAACTGCTAACAGCCTACTGTTGACTGGAAGCCTTACCAATAAGATAAATAATCAGTTAATACATATTTTGTATGTTATATGTATTATATACTGCATCCTTACAATCGACTGAACTAGAAAAAAGAAAATGTTAAGAAAATCATAAGAAAGGGAAAATACATTATAGTACTATACTGTAAAAAATCCACATATAAATGGAATAGATACTTGATCTATATTCCTACCAGCTGTCTCCCTACCAGATCTATGTGTGGTTGTGTCTTTCCAGATGGGTAGGTTATCTCTTTCTGAGATTCAGCCATTGTAAATATAAATATATATTCATATAGTAAAATATTTCCCTTAAACAAACACTTTCATTCCTCTTTATGGCCTCAAGTTGAGTAGTCTCAATATCAATTTTAATAAATAAAAAATTTCATTCACAAAGCACATTTTCTTTATTAATTTTGCTGTTTTTATTATTTATTTATTTCTGTTCTCTCAATAACCTTTTGGGCAGATAGGGCAAGTATTAGTTCCTTTTTAAAACTAGTCTAGGGACGCCTGGGTGGCTCAGTCACTTAAGCATCTGCCTTCGGCTCAGGATACAATCCCAGGGTCCTGGGATCGAGTCCCACATCAGGCTCCTTGCTCGGCAAGGGGCCTGCTTCTCCCTCTGCTTGTGTTCTCTCTCTCTGACAAATAAATTTAAAAAATCTTTTAAAAATATAGAAATAAATAAAACTAGTCTATTTACACCAAGTGGAGAGAACTTATTTCATGGGATTGCCTTCCCTCCATTCTTGCGAATCCCTACACACCTGGGACAACACAATAGTTAATGGTGGTATTAGGATTAGAACCCACGCCATACAGGTAATACTGTGCATATACCATGTATTAATCTGCTCCCATTGGGATCTGGGGCAGCATCCCATCACCAAACACTTGAATATTTCTGCATTCGATATTATTAAATACAATAAATATAGATCATGAAGAGCATTGTATCCGTTCAGGTCAGGTGTTGCCAACAAATGATTTTCAGAGTGTTTTGGATTTGGGAGTTGCAGGTAAGGGACTGTGGTTATGTATTCCTCTAGCCCCGGTGCTCTCCGCCACTATGTGAAGCAACTAACCATTAATATACAATGACTACTTGCACACCTTTTTTCTCTTACTCCAAGCCTCTCTTAGATGGCAAACCAATCTACTGGCGGTCAGCAGAGAGAACCATTAACCCCAAGTATGTTCTCTGTCACCTTCATTGTGCACAAGATTTAATTCTGTTCATTCTTTTACTACTAAGAGCTCAAATACACTACACAAAAGCACTCAATTTTTTCCCCATTTATTTATTTCTCCCTCAACTTCTTCTCTGGCTTCTTTCAGAATGGTCAAAGAGAGAGGAGGAGAAGTAAAAGGACAAGACCATATCACAGAAAAGTCAGGAAGAAAGAGTGTGTCAAAGAGGAGGGCAGGGTGCCCTATACTGTAAAATGATTCCAAGAGATTCAGGAGGGTGAGGACCAGGAAGCTGTGACTTTAACAACCAGAAATTCACTAGTGACTTTGAGGAAGCAGTTTCCTCCAGGTTATGGGAATGGATGCCAGAATGCAAAGAGTTGGGAAGCAAGTGGATGGTGGTAAGGCCAAGATGCTGAATATAGACCTAATTTTTAATGAGCCAGGATCGATGTCCTTTAAAGGTCTCCAGAGTATCTATGAATTCCTTGTACTAGTTCCATTGCTTTCTTATTCTTCCATTAAAACCTGTTTTTCCTCAAGCACTGACAATAAAATACAGACAAAGCTAGTTCTTATTAAATTATCTTCTGTTTTCATTAAATTGCTGGCATTATAAGTTTGTCTTCTAATATTTTATATCATAAATGTATAATACTTAAGCTATATTATGGGTTAATATGCTCCTGTGAGCTGGCCTGAAGCCTGTCTTACCATGTATGGCATATATTTATATGGGGAACATCTTTCCTAAATTCCAAGGAATCGGCTAGAAAACTAAGAGCTTGAGCCATAGGAAATTGTCATTTTTGTAGATCAAAAATGATTATGTAGCAGGAATTTTATCTGATTCAACTTTGTAAGTTTTCAAATGCAACCATGATACAAACTGAATGTTGCCACAATCACTCATTGTTCACTAATTATGGTGGGCTATGAATTAATGGTTTAGGATGACAAAGTCCAGGGAGTCCAGGGAGTCCAGGGAGTCCAGGGAGTGATTAAGACATTAGTGTTAATTGAACTTTTGCTAAACTTTGCATATAAGGACCACTTGTTCACTCTACCAAGACACCTGACAGTGGCACTTCTAGCTTGCCTGCCCATGGTGGCTAGTGTTCACCTTTGTTCTATGCCATGCCCAGGAGCTCACGTTCCACCCTTTCCAATGGTCTTGGTTATGACCTAGCCCTGTTGTTCTGGGAACCCACTTTCAGATTGGGTCAAAAGACATCAGACACTTGGGAAAAAAAACTAAGATCACTGTCTCTGGGTCTGAATAAATGTTTCCCTTCATCCAACACCCCACACTCACATTATTATTATATAATCACTAATTTTCAAAAAATATAAGTGACATCAAAGAGTAACTCTGGAAAAACTACATCTAGGAACACAGTTGTCATTTCATTACTGGCAAAATTCTCCCCTACTGCCCAGTACACTGGCACCAACCATTTGCACCCTGCTACTGCCCCCACTGTGTTATAATAAAGAAGAGACTAATGCTGTGCTTTATAAGTTGGTTCATATTCTGTACCCATAACTGATATAAAATTCTTTTTCAAACAATGCTATAAAAATGAAGGGCAAAATAAATCAATAAATAACAACCAGAAACCATTCATTCATTCATTCATTCATCCCCAAATTCCCTAAAATAAATGGTATTCTTAGTAATAAGCTTAATCTTGTCATAAATAATGAATGGGTCCCTTCTAAAATATTCCTCTGTTTACATTTCCTGAACCTAGCATGATATTTTACATGGAGTGGACATTCAATAAGTTCTTGAGGCAGAAAGGAAGGAGCAAAGGAAAGATAGTAGGAAAGAAGGGGGGAAATCTTCCTTGCATTTGCTTATGTAATGAAGATAACTAGACATGCAATATTTTTTATGAAGAAAAACAAGATGTAAAAGGGGAAATAAAATATTATGTTAAGGGGCCCCATGAATTTGAAATAAGGACTGGGAATTTGGACTCTTGAGGGGTTTTTTACTCTTTTTGGTTCTTAACCTGTGTTCTCTCCCATTCTTTGTTCCTTATCCAGGAATGATAAATGTGCATATTTCACTTGATGATGTTCATATCTGGAATCTGATCATGGATCATTTGAAATGCAGGAACTTACCGCATTCTTTTTTTTTTAAGATTTATTTTCTTGAAAGAGAAAGAGAGAGAGAATGAGCAGGGGTGGGGCAGAGGGAGGGGGAGAGCGAGAATCCCAAGAAGACTCCACGCTGAGGGGAGCCTAACAAGGAGCTCAATCCCAGAACCCCGAGATCATGACCTGAGCTGAAACCAAGAGTTGGCCACTCAACTGACTAAGCCACCCAGGTGCCCCTGCATTCTTTAATATAGTGATGTTTGGGGGTGCCTGGGTAGATCAATTGGTTGTGTCTGACTCTTGGTTTCAGCTCAGGTCATGATCTCATGGGTCATGGAATGGAGCCCCACATTGGGCTCCAGGCTCAGCGGGGAGTCCGCTTGTCCCTCTCCCTCTGCTCCTCCTCCCACTCATAGTCTCTCTCAAATAAATAAATCTTAAAAAAATGATAGAGTGATGTTTGTATTGGTTAGTCCTTGTGGAAAACATGGAAGGTGAAACTACACCAAAAAAAAAAAAAAACAAAAACCCACCCACACACACAAAAAAACCAACACAAAAGTCACTTGCATTTACGTTTCTTCTATGAAACAAATCCAGATATCACCATCCCACCTAATTCTTTAAGTGACTTGTTTTTCAGGTGCTTCTGTTTTTCCAGTTTCATCACAGTTTTGGTTAAGGACTTGGAGAGTGGAATGACAGCTATATTTCCACTTGCTTTACACCATTTTATTTCCAGTATATATCACCTCACAGTGTGCTCCCTTGTGACACATTATGGGATCAGTAAATTAAAAATGAAAGGTGTGGTTGATGACTGACTGCTCTCTAATTACCCAGAGTGTTTGTCAAAGGCAGTAGGCAGAAGGCATAAACCCCATCTTGCTGTTATATTGACTGTCAAGTTTATAGCTCATTTCTGCTAGCATAGAAAACTTCCCCAATAAGGGAATCAATCCCCTCAGCATCAGGATAAACAGACAGTGAAGAAAATGATCTAGTGATCAAGCTGGTTCATCCCATGCTTTCAAAATAAGAAGCCTATCTGGGATGAGTGTTTCTCAACCTGTTGTCACCCCATTATTGAGACTTTTTAAACATCTTTTCCTAATAGCTCATCCAGAAAATGTTAATACCATAGGTATACTTTTTATCTGTTTATGGACAGTGGTCCTTTGGAGGAGTATAAGCCATTGTAACATCTTAACTTTTTTTCTCCCCACTAAGAACAATTTCCATCATCTTGAGAATGCATGTCTTGGATTATGCTTGCTAGTACACACTGAATTCTGATGATGTTTCACCATTCTGTATGCAAAGCTACCCTATTCTGGAGTATTCAACTCAAGAAAATGTAAGATAGAAAATGGTTCTTTAGCAAATCATATATTATCAACTGAGAGAACAAATCTCCTTCCTCTCCTAAAAAGGAGGAAGCCCTAATAATATTAAAGAGCAATATGATTCCCAAGTCAAAATGGTGTCCAAATCAAAAATCTCACACCCACAATTTCAAACTCCTCCACCTACAGGGAGAGGGGCAGGCTTTGCTCTCAGAAAGGATAAGACTATGAGCTTGCAACAGTTACCCTCTCATTTACTTGTTTCTCAGCACACATTTATTGAGCTCTGTAGACTTTCAACTCTGTGAGGGCGGGGATTGTGTTTGATTTTTGCTCACCACGGTAGAACAAAGGACAGAAAGAAGGAAGGGAGAAAGGAAGGAAAGAGAAAGACAGGGTGCTATGCTAAGTGATTTGAACACTGCCCCCAAGAATATTATATGTAGTGTGAAGATACAGATATGTAAAAACAAATAAAGTAAAATATTATAATAATTTTCATTAAAAAGATACATAGCTATGGTGAGGTTACAAATTAGTGGTTAATTCTATCTGGTTAGAGGTGGGGGGAAGTGAAATAGGTTATGAGAATGTTCAAGGAGACAGTGTATTCAGATTTTTGTGGGCCCTTAGGGTACTCTTGGCTGTATGGTCTCCTTCCTCCATAAAAACACATTTAAATATAACGTAACTGTGGTACAGCAAGATGAGTATAATTATCGGGGCAGTCTAGGAACACATAACTGGGAGGTCCAGCAAAGACCTCCAGGAGGGGCAAGATGTTTAAGTGAAAGAAAGGCTAAGGACAAGCTGAAAGAGTGGCTGAGAGACAGGGAACCGTGTAGAGAGAACAGCTTGTTCAAAGGCCTGGAAGTGAGAGATCTGTTATGACTAGATGAAAGAGAGAAAGAGATAAAGAGGAGCAGGGTGCGAGATTAGAGGTAAGACTGCAGCAGGTCCTGCCTGTGTTTTAAAAGTCTGGCTTTATCCTAAAGATAATAAAAAGCCATTTAAAAGCATCTATGTTATGGGCACCTGGGTGGCTCAGTTGGTTAAGCGACTGCCTTTGGCTCAGGTCAGGATCCTGGGGTCCTGGGATCGAGCCCCACATCGGGCTCCCCCTGCTCTGCGGGGAGCCTGCTTCTCCCTCTGCCTGCCGCTCCCCCAGCTTGTGCTCTCTCTCTCTGTCAAATAAATAAATAAAGTCTTTTTTTTAAAAAAAAGCATCTATGTTAGGAACCAACAGGATCAAGTTTACATTTTGGATATTCATTCAAGCTACATTACAGCCAATGGGCTGGAGAGGGTATGGTGGATATTCTGGGGGTCCACCGGGCCCCCTCTTCAAGATCCATGTACCTATCCCCAGCTTCTGGAAACACTGGCTTTTGAAGGCTCACAGCTGATACATTCGATGGGAGTTGCCCCCAGCCACAGGGAACTACCTTTCCCAAGAGCAGACCCTCCCCCAGAGAGCACCCATGGCCATGACTGGCTAATGTGGAGATACAAAGGCCCAGGTACCTTATCTCAATCAGGGACAACCTCAGCTCCTAGGCTTCTGGAAGGATTGGCTAAAGCCTCTGTTGTAATCATGTTGCTGGTCACTTCTCCCTCTGCCTAATCCTACTCTTATTAGTTTCCTATTGCAGCATAACACCTTACTGCAAACTCAGTGGCTTAAAAAAAGCACACATTTATCATCTCACAGTGTCGCTGGGTCAGGAGTCTGGGCACATCTTAACTGGGTCCTCTGCTCAGGCTGTAATCAAAGTGTTGACCAGATGGCATTCTCATCTGGAGACAGTCTGACTGGGGAAAAATCCACTTCCGAGCTCACTTTAGTTGTTGACAGATTTCATTTTCTTGTGGCTGAAGGACTGAGGACCTCAGCTTCTGGCTGGCTGTTGGCAGAAGCTGTCTTCAGTGCTGAGAGGCCACCAACAATTCCTAAAGTCTGCTCACAGTCTCTTTCATGTAGGCTTTCCAAACATGGCCATTTACTTAATCAAGCCAGCAAGGAGAGTCTCTAGAACAAGTCTGCTAGCAAGACAGACTCAGACATAATATAAAGTAATTGCAGGAGTAACATCTCTTCATCTTTGCTGTAGTCCACGCAGAAGCAAGTCAGAGGTCCCATCCTCACTCAAGGAGAGGGGTTACATAAAGGCGTGAACATTAGGAAATGGCAGACATCTTAGAGTCTATTTGCCACACCTACCTTCCTCACTTCTTACAGGTGTATCTCCTGAGAGCACTCCCCAATAAACCTTCTGCCTGCAACTACCCATCTTGGAGTCTGTATCTGGGGAGCAACCCTGGGGCAGTAAAGGGAGTTAGAAACTGTTGCTGTAACATCAACTATGGGTGATAGCAGTAGGAGACTGAGCAGCAAATTTTCTTTCTATTCATAAATGTATAATAATTTATTATTAGAGATTAGAATAGTCATGGCCTATCAGGAAATAAAATGAAGTCTACAAACTATAAGATGTCTTCAAGCAAGGATACACACAACAAAAATAATTCATTTCTAGGGTTGTAGAACAGATTACACATAACTAGTAAAAATTAGGCTTACTAATTTCCACAGTATGAAAATAAATCTCAGACCACAATCAGTCACATAATTAAAAAGAGATGATTAGCACTTTTATTAAATTCACGGAGATTGTACTTTTACAAATTGCAGAAATAGTCAACCAATAGGGCTGCCTTATTAGAGAATGATAGAGAATAAGTTAAGTATTGGTATGATAACAGGATCAAATTCCACCTTGTGTATTAACACTCCCACTTTCATCATTCATATCCCATTACAAACATTGTATTTTATTCTTCCTTAGTCATATACAGAGTGATATAAACAATATTCAAAAAGGATCCATTTTCAAAGATTTTTACACCATATTATGCATATTCTCCACTGGAAAAATATCTCTCCGTAGGTCTTCAAAGTGTGAAAAAATATATATTTCCGGAAATGCTTAATACTAATGCACTTTTAAGCCAATAACTAAAGACACCACATGACTACATTTACACATTGTGTTGTCAGAGAAATATTTTAGAATATTTTGAGTAGTCAACAGCTTACAATTCCAGTGGTCTTCATGGGTATAAATGACGGCCTTTTACTTTCATGCACATGCAAAATTTCTTAGAAAAGAAGAGTGGTGAAACAAAATAGATGATCTGCCCTTGATAATTTATAATGCTCAGCAGTTGCACAGAAACAAGTGTTGAGTTTCTTGGGGAAGCAAAACAGCAGCCCTTCAGAGAGGGGTGAGCCGCTCATCCTCTGTCATGAAGGCATCGTTAATGTGCCCCCCCTTCATGTCCAGAGGATCGCAGGGGATGCCATTCTCAATTGTGATCATGTTTTCACACTTATCTTCAGTGTCATCCACTTCAGATGGTCCTTTGCTCTTCCTAAATGCACACAAAAAGAATGATTGGGGTCTAGAAGAAGAAAGCCTGGTCTTCTGTACAAACATGGAGGGCAAGAGAGGGAAGAGGAAACCTAGAATGGTGAAATAATTGATGGCATTCCATACTTCAAATAAATTACAAAGCTCATAAAGAGCTAATGAGGTGAAAAGTTGCTACAAGATAAGAAATCTACATGGATGGGGCTCATCAATGGATACCCAACCATTGAGTAAGAGATGATTTGGGAACAGAGTATTCACACAGTCTCAGTCTATCACCCCCACAAGCAATGTACTGATTATAGAGATATTTGTATTTTGTCAAGGAAGAAATCTGGTGAACATCACCAAAAATGAGACAAATTGACAAGTGCCTCCAGATATGATGCACTGAGATTTTATCTATAAAATTCTGTGTTCTGTGTTCCTACCCCACCTCATCACCATTTTTTTTTTTTACCTGAATCTCTCAGGAGGAAGTAATCAGACAAGTCCAAATTTTAAAATATTTTTTTTGGTGGGCAATACACCCATATAAATTTTAAAATATTTTATAAAACAGCTGATCTGGACTCAGCACAGAGTAGGCACTCAAGTGATGTGCTTAGAGTTGGATGGACAGACATGGATGGACACGGATAGTTGGCTAGCTAGTTAGACAGACGGATGGATCAATAAATGTAGATCAATGGCTGGTTGGCTGGATGATAAATTAATGGATGGATGGACTAATGCTGCAGGCAAAGTTACTTAGACAGTAGCCCAAGGTAGATCTTGAATGGGATCCACCACAGAAAGAGAAAGAAAGAAAAGAAAAGAGAAGGGAAGGGAAGGGGAGGGAAGGGAGAATATATACACACATAATATTTCTTGTATCTCTTGTATTCTTGCTTTTCCAAATGAATGGAAGAAAATATTTGTTTTCCTACCTTAGGAATTAGGAGTTAGTATAGATTTTGCCAGGCTTTGCTGATAGTTTATTAGATAATTCCAAACAGCTGAGGTTCATAAAGAAAGGTAAAGTATCATTCCAATACTGTAGATTCCACTGTCATCACTTGAAAGTGTTTTGCTATTAGATATGCCACCGTCAGGTGTCACAATTTATCACTACAGGCCTAATGCTAGGTTAGAAGTTGGGGGGTCCTAGTCCCAGAGACCTAGGAATGGATAAGCTGCTGTGTTTTTCCATCCTCAGGGTGAAGACACTGTACTGGCCATTCTAAGCTTCAGCCATCAGCAATTAGGGCAGGTTGGGGTGAGCACAAAGTTTCATGTGATGAGAAGGTCCGACAGCCAGGTGAAATCACCTACCAGAGGACTAGAATACTTTGCCCCCTCTCTTGTGGACGGGAGTCTTGTTACTTTCCATGTCCTCCAAAAGGCAAAAGCAGTTGACATTCTATAACCATCAATCATATCATTTCCATTCATAGTACCCAACATTCATTGAATAACTACGTTTTGAGTTACTACTATGTGTTCAAACAGACAGTCCTTGTCTTAAAGTGAAAAGAAAGGACTTAATAAAAGGGGAAAACTCCAAATTTCACTCATCCTCCCTCCCCATTTTTATGGATTATAAAAAAGAGCAGTGACGTTTCAGTAGGGATGAAGCCCCAGTAGTAACAAATGGATATTTATAAATTATCATCAAAAAATGTCTAGTTCGTGCAATTTCCCCCACACTCACTCCTCACTGGGCTTGGAGTGAATAAGAATTCTCCACAACAATAAACAGATTTTAAACAGTCAAATCTTACTCTAAAATATATATATTGTGTATATAAGTATGAAACTCATATTACAAAAATCTTAGTGGAGGGAGCATTCTAAAGCAGGTGGTAATGCAATGGGAGTTTTAGAAATAGACACCAGCTCCTTCAGTTAAGAAAGTGTTTTTACCAGGGCACCTGGGTGGCTCAGTCGTTAAGCATCTGCCTTCAGCTCAGGTCATGATCCCAGGGTCCTGGGATCGAGCCCCGCATCGGGCTCCCTACTCTGCGGGAAGCCTGCTTCTCCCTCTCCCGCTCCCCCTGCTTGTGTTCCTGCTCTCGCTATCTCTCTCTGTCAAATAAATAAAATCTTTTAAAAAAAAAAGTGTTTTTACCGAGTTAGATGAAAAATCACAGGGAGCTGAACACATGCGGATCACTGCAAGGAATCTCACTTTCCCCTCCCAACCATAAAGGAGAACTAATCCATTAGGTCTCACAAAGGAATGGGGAAGAACTAAAAAGAAAGATGCAAACAGACGGGGACAAGTTTGTCTTCTTTAGAAGAAGGATTTCTCAACCAAAAAGATTCTGAGCAAGATGGCTGTGGAAATGCATCTAATGGAGCTGTGCCCGTGCCAAATTAGGCACATATTGTGCTTTTGTGACCTTAGATCCAGTTGTTCAGAGTCTTGGCATTGCCGGGCTCCACAAACTGCAGTGTCAGTAACGTGCTGGCTGGACACGATAAGCAGCTCAAAGGTTATCTAACAGTAATATGGCACTTGGTCACATTTCATAGTGTGTACTGTAATAAACTGATTCACTGCCTCTGCACTGCTCTTACTAACAATAATAAAACTTAACTATCTTTCTGGATCATTCTGATTTGATGTTCTGCTAAAAACATGAATTCTTTTTCCTGAAAAATAAAATTGAGTGTTAATGACTTCCTCTGTTCTTGCAATATCCGGTGGTTTAGGAAGATTTTTTTTAAAAAGTAACTAAAATACCTGAAACTAGTTCTTAAAAACCTTGAGAGTACATACTTCTCATAAGTCCAGAGAGAAGAGCGGCAAAAGAGGGGACAAAAAAAAAGACCAGGTTACCCTCAGAGCTAAGGGGTGTTGAGGAGCAGGGTTTGCTCAAGATAAAGTAGTGGTGGGGCGCCTGGGTGGTTCAGGTGGTTAGGCGTCTGCCTTCTGCTCAGGTTGTGGTCCCGGGGTTCCTGGGATTGAGCCCCGAGTCGGGCTCCCTGCTCAGGGAGCCTGCTTCTCCCTCTCTCTCTGCTGCTCCCCCTGCTCATGCTCTCACTCACTCTCAAATAAATAAATAAATAAATAAAATCTTTTTAAAAGAAAGATAAGAGGCACCTGGGTGGCTCAGTCATTAAGCATCTGCCTTCAGCTCAGGTCATGATCCCAGGGTCCTGGGATCGAGCCCCCATCAGGCTCCCTGCTCAGAGGGAAGCCTGCTTCCCCCCTCCCACTCCCTCTGCTTGTGTTCCCTTTCTAGCTGTGTCTCTGTCAAATAAATAAATAAAATCTTTAAAAAAAAAAAAGATAAAGTAGTGGTGGCTGAAAGCACAAAGAATATTTCTGTCTCCCTTCAAACTAGATAGGGCTGAAGAGCCAAGGCCCAAGAATAGCCAGAAAAACAGCAGAGGATAGACAAATATGATTTTGAAACAGAACAGAATTAATTATTGGGGAATGAGAACTATCCTCATAATCAGTATGGATGATTCCTGGGGAAAATGTCAGTGTTACTGGAATGATTTCAGTGGGCATTGCAGTCCAGTCAGATTGATGGGCTTTGGGATCCAGCCTATCTGGTTTTAAATACAGTTACTACTAACTTTCTGACCATGTGACTATAGGCAGGTTGCTTTATGTCTGCTGTGTGGTAGTGATAATAATAGCAATTAGTGGGGCGCCTGGGTGGCTCAGTCATTAAGCGTCTGTCTTCGGCTCAGGTCATGATCTCAGGGTCCTGGGTTCGAGCCCCGCATCGGGCTCCCTGCTTGGCGGGAAGCCTGCTTCTCCCTCTCCCACTCCCCCTGCTTGTGTTCCCTCTCTAGCTGTGTCTCTCTCTGTCAAATAAATAAATAAAATCTTTAAAAATAATAATAATGATGATAATTAGTAACTACTACATGACAGAAACCAGACTAAGTGCTTTTTTTCTCATTTAGTTCCTATTTATCTCATTTAATCATCTCATTTAATTCCTATTGCAATATTATAAAGATTTTATTATTATCCCTGCTTTTCTTTCTTTTTTTTTTTAAAGACTTTATTTATTTATTTGAGAGAGAGAGCACAGAGGGAGAAGCAGACTCCCGACTGAGCAGAGAGCCCGGGAGGCTTGATCCCAAGACCCTGAGATCATGACCTAAGCCGAAGGCAGACGCTTAAGCAACTGAGCCACCCAGGTGCCCCTTATTATCCCTGTTTTTCAAATGAAGGAGCTAAGACTCAACTATGTAGAGCAGCTTATCTTTGAGAATGGAACAAGATTGGTGAAACCAGTGGACCTAGAACTCTACTTAATCTCCCCAGGCTTCACTCAAAACACATATTTGATTCCTATTGAGTATGTACATTTAAGAACAGCAAAGGAAAACAATTAGCTCTAACATTTCTGATTTTATTTACACATCTATTTTTGAGACTTAATTAAAACTTTATAAGAATGTGAAATTTCAGTATATGAAAATGTTGGCTGAGCCCCATCCCCTTGTTTGAAAAGCAGTATTTGTAGAAATCTAAATGTATTTCTGCTTACTACTGACCTTATGGGAATAGAAATATAACCAGAAATAAACCAAGTGAATTTACTAATGACTCTGCTCAACTGTGAGCATTAGCTAGGATTCTATGTCCTGAGTCCTTAACCTGGCTTTGTTACCAAGTGCAAGACTATAATCTCCTTGTAGGCAGGGACCATCCACATTATCTGTGTATGTATCTTCCCTGATAAATACTAGAGCTCCCATCACAGAATGGATGGTCAGTAAAGGAATAAGGTATTTTTTACCTCTTTGGGCCTTGGCTTCTGGAGAGATGAATTTAGAGCACTTTCCAGTGTATAAAGCACTTGTGTGTATTCTCTAACTTTGTCTTCTCATCATCATAACTATTTTTTTTAAAGATTTTATTTATTTATTTGACAGAGAGAGACACAGCGAGAGAGGGAACACAAGCAGGGGGAGTGGGAGAGGGAGAAGCAGGCTTCCCGCAGAGCAGGGAGCCCGATGCGGGGCTTGATCCCAGGACCCTGGGATCATGACCTGAGCCGAAGGCAGACGCTTAACGACTGAGCCACCCAGGCGCCCCCATCATCATAATTATTTAAGAAAATATTATCCTCATTTTCCATATGTGACCGGCTCAAGATCACCCAGATAATAAGCACCAGAGCCTG
The DNA here is from genome assembly GCF_004348235.1 of Phoca vitulina. Lineage (NCBI taxonomy): Eukaryota > Metazoa > Chordata > Mammalia > Carnivora > Phocidae > Phoca > Phoca vitulina. Next base: position 2,136,526 of record NW_022589758.1, read on the forward strand.
AGACTGGAACCCAAAACCAAGAGTATCAATCCAGTGCTTTTTCTACTAAAACACACATCACACCAACTGCATCACCGTTGTCATTGTTACATCACCATGGCCATCACAACCATTGCTATCATCATCATTATCATCATCATAAAGCTGAACAGAGAACTAAAACATCTACTTGTGGGCCAGCACTAGACACAGATCTAGTACGGACATCATTGTGGAGTACATGCATTTCATCTTGGGTACCTGCCCACCTACCCAGCTGCCTAATTGTATCCCAAAGGTAAAAAAAAAAAATCATTTTCCAGCTTTTTTTCCTTCAACAAGTCTCTCATTTCCACAAACTGCTATTCTCAACTAGATGGTAATAGCAAAGCAACTTCCTCAAATTATTTCACAAGGAGGTGGCATTTGTAATGGTGTGCTGAAGCTGGCTGGTATAGGCTTGCGACAGGTGATTGTTAAATATTCAGAAATTTCATACCTGATAGGAAATCAACAAATGCTACAAATTGGGATTTTTTTTTTTTACAAAGCTGGTTAACCAGTTCACCACTATTATAGTAAACAGTAACCCTAATAAGATCATTTGCTTTTTAACATATGTGTTTGTTAACTAATAAAATCCCAAACAATGAGCCATTGAACTGGAAAATTTTTTATAGTATCATGACAATTTCTGGATGAAAACGAGATCTCTTTTCAGTATCTCTTAGTCACAGAAATGGGTTAAGCTGATCTTGGATAATAATACTGTTTATTTAGTGCATGCTAGGTACTTTATACACATTTATCTCATCCAATCTTCATGGAAGCCCTGTGAGATATTATCTTCTTACTACAGATGGAGAAACAGTCCCATGGAAATTGGATGACTCGACCAAGGTCATTTGACTAAAGGGTACAGCTGGTGTTTGAGTTCACTAGCTTGGCCCCCAATGACTGTATACTTTACAGCCAGCAGCTATGAATAATCAGTGTAATGCTGTTACTGACACAGGTAAAAGAATTGTTAAAGCTTTCCTTGAGAAATTTCCTCAACAGTAAGTTTAAATATGCATATGTCGTAGATGACAGTGGCACTCTTCTCCACAGAAGCAAAATGGTAACTGAGATGACCCTGCAGTCTCTCCTGGCCTTCTAAATGTAAGATTTTGTATAATGCAAACTATGTTTGTTAATATCTAATGTATGGATTGAATTGTTGAGCAAGTCTTTGTCTTCCTCAGGACTAAAGGCATTGGGGGCAACTCCTGCCTTTTCCATGATTAGAAAGGGCTTTCATCACCATTACCAGGGCTCTCCCCACTCCAGACTGCACCCTCTCCACACCTTCGAAGCAATACTTTGCTCAAGAGAAGCCCACCACAGATTGTATCTAACTTAAAACACAACAAATCAATTTATCTTCAGAAGGTTGTCATAACTGTCCTGACTCTATTTGCCAATCAGTGATGCTCTCCAGGTTTACGCAAGAGATTTGTCTGTCTGATTCCCTAGTCAGAACACAAAATGAATTTGCGAAGGCAAGGTTGTGACAACAGCCTCATTTCTCCTGGGCAACAGATTATGATGCTACACACCCAATTATTATATTACCGCAGAACCTGCTCAGCAGGAAAGAGATAGCACAAGCTGGAAGACCAGCAAATGGCAGGATAATAAAATAACAGTAACAGCTAACACTTATTGAGCGCTCACCATGGGCCAGGAACCACTTTAAGCACGCCACAGCATTAACTCTTTTTATCCCACCAAGTTCATTATTTCTGGTATACCTCACTGTCACGCTAGCAAAGTTATCTCTGCACAGGCAAGAAAGAAAGATTTAACCAATTCGACACTAGCACCACAAACCATATTCTCCTGAGCTTGGGTTCCCTGACTCATTGCCTGTGCTTCCTGATATGCACAGAGTTAATGGGTTACATACAAGAGCAGAATCCAGGATACAAATACTTTGAATCTAAGCAGTATGTCTCACCGTCCATCCTTCTAACTCCTACAGTATACTGTGCTAGTGAGAAAACTGGGAACCAAGGAGATGAAGTGAATTCACAGAGGTTATGATAGTTAGAAATCATAGAATCACAGAATTCTAGGATTAATACGGAACTTAAAAATATTAAACATAAGTAGTCAAATATTGCAAGGGAATCTTCCTTAATATTAAAAAAACTGAAAACAAAACAAACTGACAACTTGTACCAAGGCTCTCTGCATTGCATGTCATGCCAAGATGAAGAAAATCAAGCAAGTACAACTTGATTTTAATCTTTGGGTTTAAGTTGGGGACTAGACATAAATCTCATTTATTCCAGAGCATTTCACTTATCATTTGTGAAAAAAAGTTATAAAGGCCAACATTTGAAATGATTCCCTTCTGCTAGTAACTAGAGTGAGACATGTGGAAAGTAGTAAACCTCCAGAGAAACATTTAGTTGAACCCACACTTGGCCAAACTCATCCCACATGTCTGTGTGGGCATCGACCCTTTTGAAAACCAATGCATGTCCCTGTGATTCCCACTTACCAGAACTCTTCTTCCTTGGTATCAGATGAGAAGGTTTTTAGAAGAGTCAAATTGTCTAGTGAAGAGTAAGGACTCTCTCCACTTCCCCTCTGGATCAGAGGTACTGATAAACAAAATTATTTTCTCCTTTCATCATGCTGAGAAATCCTATCCTCCTCTCCTCTTGTCCCACTACCTTAGTAACTTTCCCATTGGTCTGAAATTCTCCCTTGAAGTAATTGCAATAATTTAGACAGCAAAGTTTGTAGGTGCCCCAGAATCCAGGTAAAGGAACTCCGGTAGTAGGAATCTCTAAGTTGGAAGCTCTCAAACTAAGTTAATTAGAATAACCTGGATATTCATTAAAATGCATCCCCATCACAGATTTTATTTAGAAAGTCTGCAGTAGGGCAAAGGAACCTACATGTTAAACAAGTGTTCTGGGTGATTCTGATGCAAGGTGTTGATTCAAAGTTCACTTTGAGGGACATGGTTCCATATAATACTATATGCACCAGAGGGACAAGCAGTTGTTGAAAGGAGGGAAGTATAGAAGCATAAGAGTATCTGGGACAAGATGGCGGCTATAGGCACTGGGCCAAGAAAAAGCAAGCCAAGCTGAGGATGCATGGAAAAAACTGTGGAACTGCTAGCATTTGGAGGTAGAGGACTATTAAAGATTAACTCTGCCTACCCAAAAAGTCTGCTTAGCTTTGTATATCCAACTTACAAAAGCATAATACAGATATTAAAATCAATTCTTGATATGAAATATTCATATGGTGTAGAATAAGGAAAAAGATAGTAATGGAAGGAGTCATAGTTAGTAAGGGACACTGGACTCTAAAAAGTCTCTAAACACAAGAGCCTAAGTGATATTCCGATAATCACCAATATTTTCAAAGTTTCAGATTTAAGGCATTATCTTCAGCTTGGGGAAAATCCTCTCCTTATTTTTCCAAGTCATGAGGAAATAGGAAAATCCTCCCTAAATCACTCTGTATCTTACCTTCTACGTTGCCGGATTCCTGATAAAATCAAGAGCAGGACTGCCACTATGACGATGCAAAATATCACACTGAATATAATAATCCAGATGGGTACAGATGGGTCAGTTGGTGGTGCAAGAGTGGAAGGAATTTTTAAAAATTCCAGGGTCTGGTCATTCAAAAAGAAGGCATTGTTGATCCGGTTCCTATTCATTCTACAGTATGATGATTAAAAACAAACAAGAGAGAAAAAAAAATTAGAAACAGAAGGTACAGACCTATCTCTCCATGATTACAATTATCTCTGGAAACGGAGCATCCCTGTAGCAAGAGACCTCAGGTTGACTAGACAGTTTGACGGGGGCAATCATGCTTTGGTACCCTTTTCGAGGCAGTGCTGGCTGCTACTGAAAGGCTCGCCTACTGCCCTCCATAGCTGGGAATGTCCTAGAAGTAACCAGAACTCCTGAGCTTCAAGCTCTGTCCACCATGTTTTATTTCCAGAAAAGTAGCATCTAGATTAAGATGACGCAACTCTATTTAAGGTGGCTTACACAAATACCAACAGCCAGAAGAGGGAAAATTGTGTGGGTGAGAAACATGAGAAGACAAGAAAACTGGGAATAAAAAAGAAAACATGAAGCCAGGAGCGGCTGCAAATCCAACAAATTGATTTTTTTTTCCATTAATTCAACAAACCTTTGCTGAAAACTTACCAAGTACCAGATATGATGCTAAGTGCTAGAGATACGAAGTGAAATGAAACTACCAAAGCGCTTATAGTCTAGTGCAGTCTAGAAGGATGGCCTTCAGTCCCTCCACAATCCCAGCACAGTGCAAGATGTTCCATGACAGAGCTTAAGTATGGCCACGATGGGAGACAGGGGATGGCCAAGAACATCATAGCAAGAAGTCAGGGCTGCTTTCCTGAGAAAGCAACTTTTGAGCTTTTGAATTCTTATTTAGGAATTCTTGAGACCAAAGTGTATAGTGAGCACAGGAATGGAGACAAGGGTATAGTAGATCTGTTCAGGAAACTACAAGTTTCGTACAACTAAAGTCACTGGCGTTTGAGAAGTCCAAAACTCTAGAAAAATATCCAGGTAAATGAGTTACTCTTCCCCGGGGAAAATCTGCATTTTTGGTGGTGGCAGCAATTAGGGAGGGGTTGATAGTGAAGACTTACTTGACTGAAAAGAAATTAAGTGAATTTCTAACTGGAATTTGCAAACTAGATGAGGAGATTTCTTGGGGATATTGTATGGCCTTGACTGAATTCACACTAGACAAGTTGACTTCATCTGCCTCTAGAGCAGCAATGGAAAATACATATATAATGTGAGCTTCATGTGTGACTTCAAATTCTCTAGGAGGTGCATTTTAAGAAAAAGTAAAAAGAAACAGGTGGAATTATTTTAATTTTTTTAAGTAGGCTCCACACCCAACATGGGGCTTGAACTCACGGCCCTAAGATCAAGAGTCACATGGTCTACTGACCAAGCCAGCCAGGTACCCCAAAACTATTTTAATAATTTTTTTGCCCAATATATCCAGAAAAATATAATTTCAATGTAATCAATATTGAGTTGGTTCACATTTTATTTTGTACTCAATCTTTGAAATTTGATGTGTACTTTACACTTAGGGTGTATCTAATCTTGGACTAGCTATATTTCAAGTGCTCAATAGTCACATATGGGGGCTGACTACCATCCTGGACAGTGTAGGTCTTGAACCTGACAGTAACGGCTTGAGAATCTTTGCAGATCAGCACTAGGCTATCAGGAGAGACCACCTTTAGCAAATAAAAATCAGTGAGGCATGATTATTCACGAATGTGAAAAAGAATCCCAGCCAGATAATCTATAGCAGGGGATAATTCCAATGTAATTTTTTATCATAATACCCTCCAGTTCCATCCATGTCATTGCGAATGGCAAGATTTCATTCTTTTTGATGGCTGAGTAATATTCCAGTGTGTGTGTGTGTGTGTGTGTGTGTGTGTGCGCGTGCACGTGCACACGTGCACACACATCTTCTTTATCCATGGACATCTGGGCTCTTTCCATATTTTGGCTATTGTCAAACTATGGAAAGTTTCCTTTTTCCATAACCTATCATTGATAATCTGCGAACACAAACCTCTCTACAAAATAATGAACCCCACTACCAAGGTATAGCTCAGAGTAAAATGAGATGTTGCTCTGTATTCTCATTCTATCTACCTGGTTAGTGAACACTTTGCTGTTCTTTTGCCTCTCTGGCTGATTAGAAGTTCTAGATCAGTACAGACTAAATCTCCAACCACCACTGAAATCCCCCATAGGTGTCAACCACATGGATATCTTCCAGCCAACGTTGGCCTGATAAGGCCAGGCCCTCACAACAGAGCTAAAACAGACATCTTAGAACTGGTGGGTCATTCCCTCAAGTAACCCCATAGGTGTGGACACTCTGGGGGAGAGGAAAAAACACCACTGGATGTGATGGCAGCATGCCTGGGTTCAGGTCCTCACTCTTCATTTTTCTAGTGTGGTGGCCTCAGCAAATCAATTAGTCTCCCTGAGTCTCAATTCCCTCATTTATAAACCAGGGATAATAATAATCACTCAGGGGCGCCTGGGTGGCTTAGTCGGTAAAGCGTGTGCCTTCAGCTCAGGTCATGATCCCGGATTCCTGGGATTAAGCCCCACGTAGGGCTCCCTGCTCAGCAGGGAGTCTGCTTCTCCCTCTGTCCCTCACCTCTTTCTCTTTCACTCAAATAAATAAATAAAATCTTTAAAAAAATAATTACTCAAAAGTGATTGGCGCTGACATTAAATGCCACAGATGTGCAGGAACACACTTTATGAAGCAGAAAGGGTTATGCAAATATTAAGTGGAACTAGCATTATTTTGCCCAACTCCGCAGATTCTTCAGCCTTGAAATTTCCTATTACTTGTCCTCTAGATGCTATCCCCTTGCTTTTCATGCTATCCTTCTTTCTTGGTATCGTTCCCTTTATTTTCATACAATACTGATGAGACCTATCCCTAACATAAATTCTCATTCTCTCGGCCATCCTCACCCCCTAAGTAGCTTCTGCTGCTAGGACCTTTGACAGAGACATTTTGTTGTGGACATATTCACCTATATCCTCCGCCTTTACCCCCAACACTCACTCTTCTCCCTCACATTAATGGAAGCCTGCTTTCACCGCAGTGCCTTCATTTCCTTGTAGCCCTCCCAGATCATGGGGGAGGGCTTAAATAAAATTCCTTTCCATGTGAAATACAATGTTCTTAATTCTTATTCCCTAAGTGGTGGGTCTTAACAATATTTTTTAGTGGCAAAAGCACAGGAACAATGTAGTTCAAACCTTCTTGTTAAAGCAGATTAAATCATTTCCCACTATATAGATCCTCAAGGCCTTTGCTTCAGCAAGGGATATGGATTATTGTTCACACAAAAACCTTTGGTATTAATTATATACTCATTATCTTAAATGTTAATATTTTACAGAGAGCGAATGAGTTCTTATACTAGATATTTCTCCTTGGTAAAGAGAATAATGTGTATTTCGGTAACTTGTAAGTCTGATGTGAGGGGAGTTACTTTGTTTCATTCTTTCTTTTTCCAGAAATAGTTTATTTTCTGAACTCATTCTTCCAATATACCTTTGCCCAACATTAATCATTTGAAGGATGGGAAGTTTACATACATAAAGTGCACACTGATTGAAGTAAAAACAAACTGCATCCTTCTTTGAAGTCAAGAATGCACTTCACTTTTGAAAGTTTGTTATGATCACAAGGAGAGGCGGAGAGGAACTCTCAGGAAAAACGGTGTAAAATTTGAAATGCGTAAAAAATATTACTGAGTATCTGGTGAGTACAACTTTCTGGACAATTTATACCTTCTATTTGTCTTTGAGTTATTTTTGCAGATCTGTAAGTGGTAGAAAACTGACATAATGTAAATGATTTTTGTCCAGAGAAAATCAAGTGAATTGTGTCCGGTAGAATATGATTGATCACTACCTGATGGATAGAATGGTGCATCTTTTTGTAAATGGACATCACCATTCCTTGATTCCCATAGATGCATGGTTCCTTGAAGTCTCCTTTGAACTGGTTTTACCGTTTTACTGGTTCCCTCATTAATTAATGAGACAATAAAATCTTTAGTGGCATTTATTTTTAATTTGTATAAGAGTCATGCTTTTACCTTGTTTTTTAAAAAGTATCTTTTAAAGGCAAAGACTGTACATTAACTAAAGAAGCTAAGTCCTTAGAGACCCAAAAAATGAGACTATTTTTATTGGTTTTCAAATAAAAGTCAAAGGTATGACTTGTCCTTCAAAACACCCTACATTTATTAACTCATTTAACCTTCTCAGCAACTCTGAGAGTGAGGTACCATAACTATTCCCGTTTTATAGATTATAAGAGGAAAACAAAATGAGGGGAAGTAACTTATCTGTAATCAAGAAACAAAACCAGAATTTAAGACCTACGCATTTGGGCTCTAGAATCCATGTGATAAATCATCACACAACAGCACCGTACAAGATGTTCCTGCCGAAGGAAGACAGCACTGAACATTCATAGCTAATATTTAAACCAGGGATTCTCAGCCACAGCACAATTGACATTTGGGGTTGAATAATTCTTTGTTCTGAGGTGCTGTCCTGTGCATAGTAGGATGTTTAGCAGCACCCCTAACTTCTGTCTATTCAAGACCCCACCTCCCCCACCTCAATTGTGACAACAAAAATGTCTCCAGACATTGCCAAATGTCTCCTTGGAGGCAAAATTGTCCCTGGATGAGAAACACTGATCCAAACTAATCCTTAATACAAGCTAACAAAGTTAAATCTTTCACATATTAATAAATAAATCATTGTGAAGCAGAGAGAGAATTCTTCAAAATTTATGAAAACAGTCAAATCAATCAACAAGCTGATATACCAGTAGAAGACATATTTAGTGATGATTACCTTATGGCTGACTGTATCTCAACAGCAGGAAGGGTGTGATTTTTTGAAGGATCTGTAACCACAAACCAGAATGACACCCGCTGGGTTACATTGCAAAGTAGGACGTGGGAAATTCTGCAGATGATGGTGAAAAAAAAAATACATTATAAGCAAATAATGACTAATTCCATTAGAATATCCACTCTGGTGTTATTACCATCTTAAAAGGTGTCTTAGCTATGAATGAAGCCATTTCTACCATTTTAAGAAATGCCTTATTAAGAAGAAAATAACAGAGGACATTTCCTTTGTTTCAAAATCAGATACTTGGGATCATTCCTAAAATAAGAATCTACCAAATGAAAAAATAACAAAAAGTACACAGTAGAGAGTGTTAAGGATGTCATTCTCCATCACCTGTTAGCTGACAGCACCCCTGCTTCCCCAACACTGGGCCTCTTTCTGAACCACAGATGCCTTTGGTGTTTCCTCATCAAGCTCTTTTTAGTCTCATCCCGCCTTCCACATCTCAGATCCAGACAAATCAGTTGCCACCCCTCGCTCCAATACATGCTTGCTGTGTTGGCCACACTGCCGTTCCTCTCCCACTCCAGTACTGGAGTGCCAAGCTGAAGTGCTATCACCAATTTACCAGCAGCCTTTAAACACGGTTTGTGCAATTACCTGCTTTCCAACTGTTAATTGGGAATGTGCCACACCACTCTGTATACATACATTACCAGTAGATATGACAGGAAAGAAATGACATTAGTGTTCAGATTGGAGACAATTATATATGAATGTATGAAAGATATAAAGGTTGAAAATTATAGGAGAGTCCACATAGCTCAACGTTGTCAGGGCTAAAACATAAATCATGAATGGCATTCACCA